>NC_138376.1:30291070-30347946 GCF_054177405.1 Leptonychotes weddellii | reverse complement strand
CTGTGGACAAAACCCTGAGTAAGAGCTACCCAGTTGATCCCCATCAAACCCCAGATTCACAAGAAAGGCAAATAACTGTAATAGTTTCAGGCCACTGTTTCAGGGTGGTTTGTAGATATGGGAACAATGTTAAATGAAGCAGCCTTATACCTGATGTCTCACACAATGCCTGGCACATAGTCAGTTTGCCATAAAGCATAGCTATCCTGGTGCTTTATCTTGTGCCCTGGGGTCAGGGCTGTGCACAGCGGGCTGGGGTGCACAGCCTCGTGGGAACGCCTGACTGACATCTGGTGTCTTGAAGATGCTGTGGGAGAAGATGGAGCAGAATAGAGAAGGCTGCAGAATGAACCTGGGGGGAGAATCAAAGAAAACCCACACAGGAGCTAGTTTTGGTTGGCAATGCACAGGCGTGGTGCTAAGCATTCTACAGAACCCTCCTCACAGCCAGGCTCTAAGATGGGCTTCACCCCATCCTGCAGGTGAGAAAATCGAGGCTGGGAGATGTGCTTTGGGGTCTGGTCCGGGATCCCGGAGCTCACCAGCGTAGGCGCCAGACGGTGTGCGGGCTGCCTGGGCCCTCTCCCGCCACCCCTCCCCTTACATCCACCTCCTCGATGGATGCTTTCCTCTTACTCTCAGCCAATCAATAAACTAGTAATCACCTTGGCCCCCAAGGTGCTTATCAGCACCCTGGTGCCAGGAAGTGCTTCCCAGTGTCTCGCATCCATCTGTACTGCTGAAATTTTCTTAGTTTGTTGGAGACCGGGAATGTGGGCTTGGATTCCTCCCTTTAATAAACCTCCGGGGACCTAATAATTCTTGCTATGTTCAATGCTGCTCTCCACTTGCACTCAGTTCCCCATGCCCCAGCTCCTCTGATGGAAGAGCAGGCCTCTCTGGCCTCCCCTGGCCTGGGCTAGGGGCTTTCTCTCCTGGGATCCATGGAATCAGATCAGGAGTGCTTCAATCAGAGCAATATTGTCCTCAGGGGGTGCACAAACTGGCTCTTCAGGGGCAGGGGGAGGGCTCATCTGAACTGTTACAATGGTGTGTGGCCCCCACAGATACAGGGTAAATCTGCGGTGTTGATTATGGTTTTTCTGCCATATTGCTCCAGGACGATAATGAAGAAAAAGGTTGCAAAACAGTGATCTAGATCCCTCACCCCACAAGGTCCAGATGCCATTGGTTCTTTCTTGGGTAAGGGTGGCAGGGGCTGGGGGCTCCCAGCGTGGGGGCGAAGGTCCCATGGTTCTGATTCCCTGGTCCCGCAATGGTGTCTGGGGAGGGAAGAGGGGACCATGCAGGTGCCAGCTCAGAGGCAGGGACTCACGCATCTCCTTTTCCAGGACTCCAGCTCCTAGCACTTGCTTCTTGTGTCAGAATGCACAAAGGAGTGTTTTCTTTAGAAAATCAATAATGATCGATTATTTATTCTGCTGGAAATAAATAGATCTGGTCACCAGGGTCAGAGATTAACTGAAGCTCTGGGCTGCAGCTGGGAGTTCAGGCATCTGTGTTTTAGATTCCTCCCTCTCTCACGTTTCCACCCCACCTCCGGCGCCAGGGCCAGCACAGGTCAGGGGGTGACAGAGCCTTCTCGACCAGAGGGATGGCCGCCGCCCCACAGCTGCAGTCCACATCCTTCATCCAACGGGCAGAGATGACAGAAGGGCACCTCTCCCAGTCTCTGCATGTGGAATTAGTGGGTGCAGAGGGGCCAAGGACGTGCTGTGAGCCCGCCTTCTGGGTGCTAGGTGTGTGTTTGTTATCCATGTGTGGGGTGTGTGCTGTGTCTGCTGGTGCATGCATGTCTTGGTGTGCATTTTCTTACAGGTGTCGTGTGGCTGTGTGTCTATCTGTGGAGCTCCTTCTCTTGGTTGTTATGCCAATCTGACCGTGGTAAAATGCCAAGCAGGGCAATTTGCATGCCAAGCACGGGCTGCCCTATTACCTTAGGAGAGAGGGTTGGTTTTTATGAGAGCAAATTAACTCTTCTTTAAAGGTGTTTAAAACACCTCAACTCTTTCAGATCCTCTAAACATTTAAGGCAGTGTGAAGCACAGGGCCGGGGGGCGGGTGGCGCTAGGGTGTAACTGCTTGTGAGGGTTGCAGGTTTGTTGCAGCACAGTGGGGACTTCGGGCAGTGGGACAGGGGCGGGGCTGGAGGCAGACAGGGCTTGAGGTTGAAGTATCAATAAGCGCAGGCAGATAAAATGGAAGAGGAGTGGGTGGGACCAGGGAGAGAGACCGAGGATTGAGAGGAAGGCATGGTTGTGGTTGGAGTCCCAGCTCTGCCACTGAGCCATGTGGGCAGGTGGCATCTGTCCTAGAGTGGTGAGTCATAGCTGCTTTCGGGTGCCTGGAACAGCGCAGGAGAAGACACACATCTAGTGCTCAGGACAGTGGCTGGCCCACGGGAGGACCTCAGGGAGATGGTGCTGGATTGATAAATAGATGAGCTCCAGGTCTCAAAAGCAGCTTCTGCCTTGGGTCCGAGACCAGGTACTGGTCCTTCCCGAGCCCTGGATATGAGAGATGCCCAGACCCCTACTTGTGCTAAGGCCCCGTCTGGCCAACACACCCAGCACTTCAGTCCCACTATGGTAGCCACAATCCAACCACAGCTGGTTATACACTTGAGCTCCTCACAACAGTTCCAGGAGCATCTGTCTGGAAAATAGGCCGAGCTAGGGAGCCTGCATGATGTGTAGACAGCTCTTAGAGCAATGCATGGCCCATTGTGGGCACTATGGGCACTATGACCATCATTCCTGTTTTACAGATGACCAAATCAAGGTATGGAGAGAACCAGCAAGTTGCCCAAGGGCACACGGGGCAGTATAGACCAGCCCCAGAATCTGGCCCTGGACCTCTGGCTCCAGGTCCTGCATCCTTCCTTCTATTAGCACTTGCCTTGCTCTTGCTAGGAACTGGCCAGCGACCAGAAGTCTACTTTTTCAGTTCTGCTGGTAGACTGAGCCTTATCCTTGCCCGGCTGCCATTCAAACCCGCTGATACCGACCGTCAGCTTGCCTGCTCACCTAGATTCCCGGGTCATATATGTACCCTTGCCCCCCCCTCCCCATCACCACTCCCTTCCTGCCTACAGACCTTGTCATCCTTCCCGAAGGAATCCCTCCCTGCCTGCCTTATTCTTAGCATGGTGACACAAACCCAGAAACCACTGAGATTATTACCTCTACTTTGGGTGCCCCCCAAACTGCTGTGGCCTGAGAAGGCAAGCGCTAAGGGCTAAGGTCGAGGGCAACAAACTGCCAGGTGTCTGAGAATCCTTCCAGTCAGGCAGTGGTTACTCAAGGCTTGACTGCTGTGGATCATTTGTCACTGTCTGTGTTTCTCTGTCTTGTCTGATACATTGTTTAATTTCCTTTCGTTTCCTTTGTTCATTCTTTGGCTTCAAGTTTGCTGGTTCTTTAAACTTGCTGAGGAGGAAGTTTGCTATTATGGGGAAGATGACAAAATGCCGTCCTCTGAATGTTCTTTTGGCTTTGTCCTCTTGCCTAATTACCAATTATCATCTTAGATCCTTTCCTAGAAGTGCAGACGGTGTGCACGCTCTGTTTCATGTTTCAGACCTTTTAGCTTTTCTTCGTGACTCAGTGGTCTGCTGTGCCATTTGCACTGAGGGGCTGGGGGTGCGGGCCGTGTCCCTTCTCCCAGCCACAAGTGCCAACTGTCACGCCCTCCTTGACCGGGGATGCACACTGTGCACAGCTCACATGCTCGACTGCACATAGATATATTTGTGCATGGTATATTTTCACCAGTAAATATTTACTGATTGAACACTGAGGTCAGGCACTATTCTAGGTGCTGGGGTGCACTGGCCAGAAAGACAGACAAGAACATTGTTCCTGTGAATATTACACACACACACACACATGCACACGCACAGCCACGTATACTCTTACTCTCCCCCCCGCCCCACACCACCCTTTTTTGTCTACCCTTTCCCTGGGATAAAGCTTTTGGATACCTTGACCACAGTCTGACTTTGTTAGTGTGGATACCACTGCCCCTGGGCAAAGTGTCCCCCCAGCCATGTAGACCTTGGAGGTTCTTGACTCTGCCTTGCAGAAGTGATGGGTGCATACTTACCCAACCAGTCCTCTCCGGGCTATGTCCCTGAGCTCTCTCTCATGTGTGCACAAGGAGATATGAGCTCAGAGGCTCATTGCAGCTCTGCCTGCAATGGCAACAATTGGAGAAAACCAAAATGTCCAGCTACATAGCAGAAAAAAATGACTGAACCAGAACTGCATGGATCGGCATGGATAAATCTCAAGCATGTAACATTTCATAAAGAAAAGCAAGTTTTAGAAGGATTCCATTATTATGCCATTTGTATAAATCATGAGACCATGTAAGCCAGCGCTATGTGTTATTTATGGATACGTGACTGAAGGGCACAGAATCCCACACATGGGAGTGGGCATGACACACGCCAGGTTCAGGAGTGTGGCGGCCCCGGGCCAGGGGCAAGGATCAGGACCGGGTCGCGTTTGTAAGGGCTTCAGCTGAAACTATAATATTTAACTTCATAAACCAGTTACTGGTTACCTGATGTTCACTGTGTTATTAGTTATATATTTTATGTCCAAACTATTTTATTTTAAAAGATATGAGCTCAAAAGAGAACCTAAGGTGTGTATTTATCCAGGATTTCTCTGCAGAGTTAGAATCCTATTGGAGGCTTTATTTCTTCACTTGATTTGTCTTCAAGTTGCAGTTAAGTTTTTTTTGTTTTTTTGTTTTTTCAGAAAAGAATCTTCCGTTTAGAGAAAATGACTGGGGTTTCTTGCAAAAAGGGCCATGTTTGTCTGTGAGGCGTCTGGATCCTTTCACTCCTGTTTGGTTTTCAGTTTGCTTTGTTGCTGACTTGCGCTAACACTACAACAGCCTGAATTTCCCTACCCGGCTGAAGTGTGTGGGATGCGAGGTGTAGGGGATGTGTGGTGCGGGAGAGATCTTTCCCTGTGGCTTCTTGGCTGGTAAGGAAGGTGGGGCCAATCCTCTTCGAAACTGAACCTATAAAGTTCTTCCATGTCTGGGAGCCTCACTCCATCAAGCCTGGTGCAAACGCCTGGCGACCTGACCCGTGCCCCAGGTGGCACCATTCTGTGTCCCTCCCTCATCGGAGCTCTCCGGTCCAGGGTCCCAGCCCATCAGTGTCCTGCTATCGACCAGGTTACCTGGTAAACGGACCCTACTTAAAGATCCTTGTGAGGACAGCATCCGAGGGTGTGGCCTTAAAGGAAGCTAACAGACAGATGTGTGATGTGGGCCTCGTCTTGCCTCCTCTGCCAGGGTGGCCCCGAGGTTGAGGGTTACATTTACCCTGTCAGCTGGGGTGCCAGACAGGTTGCGTGTGAGCAGGGGGGTGGTGGGGAGAGGCTGGTTGAGAGGGGCCCTAGTTCCTAGGGAGCCCCTTCTGCTGCCCCCAGGCCCGCTGTTCACCCACCCCTTCTCGCCCTGCTTCCAATAGCAGTAATCCATCTTCTGCAGCCCCTTGAATTTTTGTTATCAGGGAGAATCAAATCTGGCGAAATGGCAGGAAAAGTGCTTGCATGGGGCTTTTTGGCAAAACTCAATTAAGTGGGAATTGGACTTGAAAATGAGCCGCTTTGCTCACTCCTCTACTCAGAACATTCTCTTCCTTCCCGCATATGCTGCGCACTTGCACAGGGTGGCCCAGGCCTGGGATGCAAACAGCAGGCAGTGAGAGAAGCCCTGGCAACTGCACCCAGTCCCACACACTCCTGTGATGGACGGGCTGTGGGTCCCAACTTTCTTTTTTTATTATTATTTTATTTTATGTGAGTTCCATTTTCAGTGGGGAAACTGTGGCATGTGCCCATTAAGCACATTGCCCAAGGCAGCACAGCTGGTCAAGGGCAGAGCCGACATAAAAATCTTAATATCTTTGGCTCCCTGGCACAACCTGCCACGCCATGTTGCCTTGAGACATTTCCGTCCTGATCTTCTAGAGTCCCAAGCCCACAGAACGTGGAGCTTCCTCTTGCCATCTGAACAAGACAGGGGTGGACTCAGCTCCACTCCAGTGTCTGTCCCCCAAAAGAACAGAGTGGTTCTCCCAGTGGCAAGTGCCATTTAGAACTGCCAGTGCTCAGCCTGGATGCCTCCGTGGACAGAGCCCACCCCTCCGCCCCCACCCTTCAAGGTGTCCTGGGCAGCCGCTGTCTCCCTGCTGGGGTATTTGCAGAGTTCTGCTGCTGGAGATCACCTTCCCGGAAGCCTGGACCATGCCAAGCACCAGCCATAGCTGTGACTTCCTTAACTCCTCCTCCAAGCTTCTGTTGTCACAGCAGAACCAGGTGGTATCACTGTTCCCATTTTACCCCTGAGTGTGCTGAAGCACAGAGAAGCACAGTGCCGGGGGCCATACAGCTAACATGGATTAGGAATTCAAAACCCATACCTGTCAGTCTGGGAACCCTTGAACAGCACTCCACCCTGTCCCGACTGTCAGGCTGTTGGGGCCTGCCCCCTTCCCAGGGAGGAATTGGCTCCTATTCTATGCAGCCTCCTGGGTATAAAGTTCTATCCCTTCCATACATCCCAACACCTCCCAGGGCCCTGCAGACCAAGTTTCTTAAAGTTCCATCTGTTATCATCCCCACTTGGAACTAGAAACAAGAAAGCAAGTGTCAACCTGTCTGTGGGGGAGTTTTCTATAAGATATTATTAGAATTTTGTCTCCCTGGAAAAGGAGAAGTCATGTGATTGCATTTAGGGTTAGATAGTGAATACACTTTGATTTGAAATGAGTCATAGTTAATAGTGTGTTGGTCATTGAGACCTGGCCCAAAGAATGCTTTCATTCCTTGGGTATTACCAGGTTGGCCTTCCTAAGCGTGGGAACATGGTTACTTCAGTGCCGATTGGATCCCCTGCCTTACTGGGTCTTAGGAAGAAATAAAGCAGTGAGGACTGATTTTGGTGAATTTTTTTAGACAGCAAGTAATAAAATATCTGATCAAAGTGGTTTCACTTATAAGGGTTTATTTAAGTCGCATAACCAGAAGTCCACATGAGATTTGGGGGCAGCTCAATGATATTATCAAAGCCCAGGCTTTTACTATCCATCCACCTACCGGGCAGCCATGCTGGCCATTAATATGGCAAGATGGCTGCCCAGCTCCCAAGCAGCCAGATGGGGAGGGGCATGCCTCCTCAGCAGAAATATATTTCCCAGTGCCCCACCCCTGGCAGGCTTCCTCATGGTCTCATTGGCCAGAGCAGGGTTACATGCCCATTCCTAGACCAATCACTGGCAAGACAGAATGGGATTATCCTAACTGAGTTAGACCAAACAGATTTCATCCCCTGGGGCTTGGCACAGTCCCATCCAAAATAGAAGGGAGGAGAAGGCAACAGCTGCTGGGTAGCCGTGAACAGCAGGGTGTAGGAGCTCCCTACCATCCTTGACGTGGCCCAGGGGGAACCCCATGGCCTCACCTTTGACCTCAGCCACAGGAGCCTCAAGAAGTCAGCATCTTCTTCTGAGGTAGCCAGCAGAGCTGGTCTTAAAATGATAGACAGGCAGCTGAAGGTGGGGGTGGAAAGGGGTCTGATGCCTTTGACGTGTTATAGCCACCTTGTCCAAATGATGCTCTGAACTCCAACCCTACTCCTGAGTCTCCCCAAGATAGGAGACATGGGTACCCTCGCAGAGAAGCCAGATTCCAGGCAGGTACAATGTCATGTTTGTGGTGTGCTATTGTGGTGAAGGGCACAGACTATAGTTTGAAAGGGCTGTGTAATCCTGGGCAGGGGACTTAATTTCTCAGTGCTTCAGTTTTTCTCATCTGGAAGTGGGAACAAGACCAGACCCAGGAGGACAGCACCCTGGTTTAAAATTTCTGCTTCTCATTGCAGAGCCCGTGGCATTTGGTGTCACTTTGCAGAATCCCTTGGCAAACAGATTTCCTAGAGTGAGTCACCTCTTCTCAGAGTGCTGTGAGACAAGTTCATGCAACTCTCCTCTTGCATGAAGCCTTCCTGGATTGCCTCAGGTGGTGGACCTGATACCTCCTGATGATCTAGACATGGTGCAGCTCTCTTCCCTTTCTTTTTCATCTATGAGTGCTATCCCTCTCTTGGTGATCCCCAAGAGAAGGTCATGTTTGCATAGTTGTGTATGGTTTAAGTAAATGTGTCCATGTGTATTATTACATTGAATCCCCACAACAACTCTATGACATAGGAATGTGTTTATACAAGAAACCAAAACCTGAAGAAACTGAGTTCCTCGTTCAAGGGGTGGACTTGGAATCAGGTGGAAATCAAATTCAAGCCCTGTAAAAATAGTAAATCGTACTTACGTACTATTCACTATATGCCAAGCACTGCTCTATTATCTCATTACATGTTCACAGCTAACCTAGGAGGTAGGTTGCTATTACTAGTCCCATTTTACAGTTAAGAAACTGAGGCACAGAGAGGTTAAGTGAGCTCCCTAGGTTATCACAGCTTGTTGGTTCTGGAGCCAGGATTCAAACCCAAGCCGTCTGATGCCAAAAATCATAGGCAGAACAGCCATGCTACACTCCAAGCCTGGTGTACCCACCATTGCAGCATTCGGGGGACTCTGTTTCCCTATTACCCACCTTTTAATCACTAATGCCAGGAACAAAGTTATCCCTCCCCTAGTCTGCTGCATGTTGTGAGTTATTCACCGGTCTGCTCACATTCCAGGCCTCTCGGGACTTATATTTCCATTTGAATCTTTGATGAATTCAGTGATATATTCTTGTACAAAAGACATGGTCAAGAATATAATTGATCTGACCCAGATGTCAGTATGCCATGCTACTGAGAAACCTATTCCTGAAGTCCAGCATTACCCCAACTCAGATCAGAGAATCTCAGAGCATCCTCATCTTCATAAACACTTACGAGCTCCCTACCATCCTTGACGTGGCCCAGGGGGAACCTCATGGCCTCATCTTTGACCTCAGCCACAGGAGCCTCCAGAGCTTCAGCCCTGTCCCAATGGCTTGACCAGTGATCTCTTCTGCTTACCCAGGCCTAGGAATGGGGTGTGTTGGGGCTGTTCCCAGTCTGCCTAGCAGGGCAGGGAGAACCCTGCCACCCCACCTAAGGGAGGAGGGGGTGACAGAGACCTTAAAGAAGATCTGGTCACAGCGGGGATGGATGTCTTTGACATGTTGTTGCCACCCTGTTCAGATGACGCTCTGAGATACAACTGTGCTTCCCCAAATTGGAGAGGTTGGGACATTTGCAGAGGACCTCCAGGGAGGGGAGACAGTGGTGAGGTCAGCTAACATCTCGCTCTGTCTTTGCTTAGACCCTGGACCTGCTCCAGATCACCTCTCCTGGAGCGCGCTTTCCCTTGCTCCCTGCTCTCAGAGCTGGACACACACAGGAAATCCGAGCCAGTGTCCACTTTTCAAGGTCAGCCTGAAAGGCGAGTTGAGCCAGAGGAGGATGACGGGGTCTCTCCCAGCATCCCTCCCCTTCCAACTTCTCCGTGAGCAGCCAGGTTTGGGCTGGCGTGTTCCCTCACTGGCCTTTCAGCTTGTTGAGAAGAATGAGCTGCTTGAAGGACACTTTACAACTTCATAAATAATCAGGATGTTGAGCACACAGGATGGGAGTCGCACCCTCGGAGTGGGCGGAGGGCTGGGCACTGGCTGGGGTTCTCATCCCAGGGTCCATCGTCCTGGCACCGTTTCCTCCAAGGAGATGCCTTTAGCACACTGGGGGGTGTCAGCGCCTCCTCCCATCCCTGGCTGATTTTCCTCCTGGAGGGGTGGAAGCCAACGAACAGCAGAGCTCTTGCTGCCCAATGAGAGCCAGAGGTCCAGGCGGAGTGGGGAAGCAGCCACTTCAGAGTTTTTCTGCAGACGCAGAGATGGATGCCCAGGAATCGATCCCTTCTGAAGATGAATCACAGCGAGATGCACAAAGAAAACCCCTTTGGTCTGAACAGGCAGATAATGTTCCTGACAGGGCCTCCACTCTGTGTCAATTTGTTGTGATTGGTGGGAAGCAGCAGGGGAGGAGGAGAGGGAGCTCCAGAGAGCTGCACAGTGACAGGGTGGCGGACTCCCAGAGATGTATGCAGATCCAGAGACTTTGAGGCAGTGATGCTGAGACAGGGAGAGAAGGAGAGACAGAAACACAGAGAAAATGCAACAGCCATGAGGAGATTCAGAATGGAGGGCAGAGGTGTTTTCTTAGATTTTTGGTGGTGGGAGGGAGTGTGTTGGAGGCTGGGAGAGTCTCAGTCATTAACCAGGCATTCAGGTCATATTAGGCTTGTGTTCATTGCTAATGATTAATTAAAATACCTGGTCAGCTCTCAATTACCAGTGAATTGCTCCAGTGTGTAGCTTCTCCAAGGGTCCATGGGGGTCTCCCTTCTATTACAGATGTTTGTGTGGGTGGGAGAGAGGCAGAGATAGACAGAGAAAGAGATTCATGTCACATGTGAGGACCAGCCAGATTCAGTTTGATTCATCTTTTCCTTTGGAATTAGCAATGCTTGCCCAAACTGTGCAGGTAATTAAGAGGTAACTGTGGGGGAATTCATAGCATGTTCTGCCTATCCTTGATGCACGACAAGATCAGGCTTTTTCTAATTATAATCTTAGAGCTGGAGAATCTCAGAATGTGGTTCATCAGAGTTTGGCAGGAACCCGAGATGTCTTCCAGTTCAGCCCCTTCCATGGCATAGATGGAAAGACAGAGGCCCAGAGAGCCACAGGTGCCCTCTGCTTCTACCTGCACAGGTGAGAGATGGAACTGTCCATGTCCTTTCAAGGGCAGAGGCAGAGTGTCCTCACGACAAGACTTTGTCAATTCAGAATCCTCCTCTCTATGCTGCCTCTCACTGAACCAGTGCTAGAGCTTTTTATTTCTAGCCCCTACCAGACCCTGCAGGGTGTCTGAGAGGAGTGGACCCCAGAGACAGTTGAAGAAAAGCATCCATCTTTGATGTTTATAGAAATTGTGTCTTTCTTGGTGCTTTTGGAAGTGTATCATTAGACCTGGGGAAAGGGTGGAAGATATACATCGAGGTCATCTTGTGGGGCAGGTCCTCTGGAGACCCAGGAAGGTGGAGTGGTTATTTCTGTAAACTCATTTCAAGAAGCGAATGGCTCCTACAGCAGCAGTTCTCAACCGTGGGCAATTTTGGCGATGCTTGGAGACATTTCTGGTTGTCACACTGGGGGGTTCTATTGGCATCTGGTAGAGAGGGGCAGGTAAAGCTGCTAAACAAGCCATGATGCAGGATCAGCCCCCACAACAAAGACTTTTTCTACCCTAAATGTCCCCTCTGTCCCATGCTGCTCATTTGACAGGGTGACCTTTCCAAAAAAGAGGAGACTCATTTTTCAATGGCACTCCAGGAGTTGACTTGCCTGCTAGAACCCGAACTAGTTCCCCAAGGTCATTTGTAGGAGACATGTTCACTAACTGGGGTGGCTCTCACTGAGGGCTGTCCTTTTCTACCTGAGCTCAGGAGGGAAGAGAGAGGGAGGTCAGCCTGGACATGCTGTCCTCTTTCCTTCTTTCCTCTTCATCCTTCCCATTTCCTGTCTTACCCTCATCCTCCTTTTATCCATGTTCTTCTGTGCCAGCTCCTTCTGGTCTAGGTCCTTGCCAAGTGTCATCTGATTTTCTTGATGCCTCTCTCCTGCCCAAAGCTGAATATTGTACAGAACAGAGCAAAAGTTTTCATCCTTTCTCCTTGGAACTTAGACCCCACATAGACAACTGCCACCAGCCCCGCTCCCTACAGTTTGGTATATTGTGTCAAGGTGTTGAGATCCTGCTGAAATTAGCTAACGGAGGGGTCTCCAGCACATCCCTCATGCTCCAGAGCATAGCCCCAGGGTGGCCTCATGGTGCTGACCTTTCCCCTGAACACTCCACCTGTTGACAAGAAAAGGAGTCAAAGAACTGCTTAAGGATGCTGATAGAGCAGAGGTCATAAACATGAGATACGTGGATCGATGGTTTTACTATTTACTGGCGTGTGTGACTCGGGCAGCAAGAACGTGAGCATTTGTCACAAGGAGTGGCAAAGGGATGGCTAGATGGGAACATTTTTTTCTCCATCTTTGTGAATACTAAGCCCTCTTCCACCAAAGGTGAGCTTGGGTAGAGAAGCTGGAAGAATTGGGATTCACACAGCTTAGATCCAGACATTCATTCTTGCTCATTTTTTATTCTGATCAGAGTTATAGGATTCCATAGAGGTGGAATGCAGCAGTGAAAAGAGCACCAAGAGGAGGGAAGCGGGGAAGGCACTTCCCAGGAGGCTTTTCATACAACCAGACAATAATGAGTATCTTCCAACTAATAATGGATACTCAGGTGAGAAAACCCAGGGACAGCATCAGAGAACCTCCCAGCCTTTCCTTCCCCTCTCTCTTCCACCCACCCTTCCTTCCTCCCTGTGGGGTACACCACCCTTTCCCCATCACCTGTCTTCGTCCAAGTCCCACTTTGGAGCCTTAAATGTGTGTGTGTGTGTGTGTGTGTATAAAAGCAGAGGGCTCCCCTGGAAGATAGATGGGCTTTCTCCCCAAGACATGCCTGTATGTGCAAACCTTACCATTTCCACAAGGGCTTTGAGGGGGATAATGAAATTAAATTAAATGGAGCACAATCCAGCTACATTACAGCATGCCAATGCCATATCAGCTTACACAATGTTTTTGTGTTTAATCACCAGAACATCCTCTGAATTACAAATGAGGAAACTGAGGCTCAGATAAGATAGGCCACTTGCCTGAAGATTCACCACTTGTGAGTGACAGAGGTGGACCTGGAGGCCACTTCTTGTGACTGTCAAGTAGGAGCTCTTTCTGCCACACAAAGCGTTGGCAACAGCAGAGGACTAGGTGTGCCCAAATATCCAGGACAAGAGAGCCTCTCTGGGTGAACCAGGAATAAGCTGAGAGCCCAGGCCACTGGCTAGAGAAGAGAGGGAGAGGGCAGGACAGTTTCTGAGGGTAGAGGGGCAGGGGTGGTTGTGGGGAGCAAGCATGAGGAGCGTAGGGGCTTTAGGGACAGAACTGTGCAGGCCCAAGGGGTGGAGCATCCTGGAGGGATGAGGGGGGAAGAGAGATGCTTCCATCTGCTCCCTCTAAGGGCCTCTCTCCTTCTGTCCCTGCCTCCTTTTCTTGGCATTTGTCCCTTACAGAGCTGGTCCTTGGCACCTCCCACACCCTATGCACATACTTTAGAGGCTTTCTGGGGTGCTGGGAAGATCACAGGAGGTCTGAAAACACCTAGTCCAAGACTCTGGCCCAGAGCCCAGGCTCTCCTATCACTCACTTCTGCTCCTCTACCCTCCTCTCCACCCTGGACGCCAGCCTCCTATGGTATGACTACAGGGAACCTCATCTTCAAGGACCACGGAATGACAGGGGTCATCTGGTCAACCCTCAAGACACAGCAGAAGAAACAGAATGAGAGAGGGGATGAGGCTTGCCCGAGGACACATACTGGCGAAGGGGGTGGGTGGGGAGGGGAGATACAGGCACACTGGTCTCCTGAGCCAGGCCAGACTCTTACCCGCTGCAAAGGCAGGGCCTGGGGACGGCCCTGGCACCACCGAGGCGTGACCAGCAGGACCACAGCCTGAAGCACTGCCTGCATCTCCCAGAGTTGGTCGCAGCCACTCCTTCCCTTGTTTACTGTTTAATGTTTTTAAAGCACATCTCAGTTCAGCACTTTTGCCACAGTAGATATCTAATAATTGTTTCGGACTCTATTACTTGCCTCACAAAATAGTGCCTGGAAATGGTGCTTATTTAATTTTGTGCTGAGAGAGAAAGACTCAGAAAAAGCCTGCAAAACTCCTGTCTCATCTCAAGTGCAGTTGCCTATTTATGGTCCGGAGAGGAGGGGTGGCCCTCAGACCAGCACCTGGGACTGATGCTCATGAGGATACTGGTGCTTTTATTAACCGGATTCAGCCTACCTTGCCCTTCACAAAAGCTGCTGAGATAATGTGAGAGAGAGAGACAGACAGACAGAGAGAGAGACACACACAGAGAAGAACCTAAACATTCATGATTAAAGCATATCTCTGAGTATAAATATAAAAGTGTATATGCCAAAGTCACTCACTGGCATGTGTATATGTGCATATACATATGCATGCATATACATAATTTTGTCCATGTTTTTCATTTTCACAACCAGCTGGTAGTCCCAAAAATGGTCCCCGCAAAGGAGAACACAGCTGGAATGACTGGTCGTACTCATCACAGGTGACTTTACCATTTGCTCTCATATTCACCGTCTCTGTTGATTCAATCTAGATATTTTCATGCCCATTTTACAGATGAGTATCCTGGGGCTCAGAGAGCTCAGAGCATAGACTGAAGTCCAAACACTGCTAAGTGTCAGAACTTGAGTTCCTGACTCTCTGGGACACCAGATTCAGAAACATTAGCAGTGGGGTTAGATTTGAATCCTGCAGGACACAGGGGAGGGAACCATCTTGCCTGATCCACAATTTTCTCATCTGCCAAATGAGGATTGTAGCATCAACCTGCTTATGTCATAGACAGTTGTGAAGGATGAATGGTTGCAAGGTGACAGGTGTAAATGCTCCCCATCATGCCCGGCCTGTTGCACACACCTGTACCTGTTTGCTTTTATTGTTATCAATAGATCCAGTTTCCATCCCCCGTCTGCAATCCCAGCTGTATGAGAGCCCCCTTATCAACAGTCCCAAAACCCTTCCGTCACAAGACCCCTCTGCCCTGTTGCATGCTATTGAGGACTCCAAAGAGCTTCGATTTATGTGATTTACTTCTACTTTTATTGGCTGAGAAATTTAACAAATATCTATTATTTTAAAATAGCAATAACAAGTCCATCACTAGTTACTATAAATCATAGTTTATGAAAAATAACTGTATCCTACAAAATAAATTTGTAAAAAGAGTGACCGACTTTTACATTTTTGGAAATCTCTTTAAGGTCTGCCTTATTTTGAAGACAGCTGGATTCTCCTATTTCTGCATGCAGTGTGTTGTGAGATCACATGTCAGGCAGCCTCTGGGACACGCTGCTGCACATTCATGAGAGAATGAGAGTGGAAAAGGCAAATCACACCTTAGTTTGATTATAAAAATAATTTGGACCTCACGGTTCCCCCAGAGGTCCCAGACCATGCTTTGAGAACCCCTGTATGAGCTGAACGTTGAGCTCCCTCCCTGCTCAGACAGGCTATGCTTCTCTACATTTCTTTGACTATCCCTGAAGAATTAAGATTGACTAAGACAAAAGCAAACAGTCGCTTCCTCAGATTTCTCTCCGGCGACACATGCTCATGGGCCTAATATTGATAACTAAGGTTTGGTGACTTCTAAGCTGAGCCATCAATTGTTACCAGCTTCTCTGATGGCATCCACCATTGGCCTCAGACTGAGGGTGTTGATTGATTGATACGATACGATACGCTGTGTCTTGGGCGATGCACTTCAATGTAAGAAACAGAAAACCAAGCTCAAAATGACTGCAACCATAAGTGAATTGATTATCTCACATAGCGAGAAGTCCCAAGGTTAGGAAGTTGTAGAGCTGCTTGTTTCGGAGGCTCAATCATAATCATCAATGCCCAGGGTCCTTTCCATCTTCTTTCACTGTAGGTTGATTGTATCTCATGTTCACAAGATGGCTGCAGCATCCCCCACCATCACAGGCAGATACAACAAGATCATTGTCAGAAAAATCATTCATGGGGCACCCGGGTGGCTTGGTTAAGCCTCTGCCTTCAGTTCAGGTCATGATCCCAGGGTCCTGGGATCGAGCCACACATCAGGCTCCATGCTCAGCAGGGTGTCTGCTTCTCCCACTCCCTTTGCTGCTCTCCCTGTTTGTGATAACTCTTTCTTTCTCTCTCTCTGTCTGTCATATAAATAAATAAAATCTTATTAAAAAAAAAGAAAAAGAAAAATCACTCATTCCCTTGCGTTTCTTTGTATTAGTGGGAAACATTTCCCCCAGGCAACTTTCCTTCTGATGTTATTGGCCCAAATGGGGTCAGATGCTGTGTCAGTTTCCTAGGGTTGCTGTAACAAACTACCACAGCCTATGGGGCTTAGAAATGTATTGTCTCACAGTTCTGGAAGCCAGAAGTCCAACGTCAAGTTTCCAGCAGAGCCACACTCCCTCTGAAGCCTGTAAGGGAAGGAACCTTCCTTGCTTTTCCAGCTCCTGTGGCCCCAGCCCTTCCTGGGCTTGTGTAGCATCCCTCCGATCTTCACAAGGCCCTCTTCCTGTCACACACATTGCCTTCCCTCTCTGCATGCTCTGTGTCCAAATTTCCCCCTTTTTGTAAGGACACATCGCATTGAACTAGGACCCACCCTAATGACCTCAACTTCATAATTTGCAAAGACCCTATTTCCAGACAAGGTCACCTTCACGAGTACAGGGTGTTAGGATTTCAACATATCTTTTGGGGGAGGCACAATTCCACCCCGAACACCTTCCTTCTCTTAGATCACTGGCAAGGAGAATGAAGTCATTGCCGTTGGCTTCCAGCGACCCTCAACCAAGACGTAACAGCTTCCCTCGGGGGGGTTGGACATGTGGGAGAGTTTTGAGAAGTCCTAACATCTGGGGCCCCTCTGAGCACACATTCCCTGGGGGCATAAATGCTACCCATCCTGTAATTGGATGCCAATAGTGCTCCACTGAGCTACACTGGGGACTAATCCAGGGCATGGGGCAACTGCCCCGTGCACAGGGCCCCTGGGAGTAGGACAAAAATGGAAACAAAAGTTCTGCCAGAGACACAAAGAGGGAAATAGATCCGGGAAGGCCATTTAACAAGGCCTGCTGACTGTTGCACTGATTTCATGGTGTGTCCTTCCAAAGGCCTCTGACCCAGACCCAGAGCATCGGGTAAAGCAACAATTATCTTCCTCTCTTCCTCTTGATAAGGGTGAGGGAGAAGGGCAGGAATGATTTTCTTATTTGTTTGAAATACCTCTCTCCCTTCCCCCACCATGCCCACACCCACCCTGTACCCTCAGTGTTAGTAATGTGGCTGATTTTGGTGGGGGAGGGGGCTCGGAGGGGGAATAGAAGAAAAGAAAAAAGTCACACATAACTTCGGAACACGGCCACTATTACTTTTTTATTTTATTTTATTTTATTTTATTTATTAGAAGTTTCGCCATGTGTGTCTTGCTA
This sequence comes from Leptonychotes weddellii, assembly GCF_054177405.1. NCBI lineage: Eukaryota > Metazoa > Chordata > Mammalia > Carnivora > Phocidae > Leptonychotes > Leptonychotes weddellii. The sequence goes on along the minus strand of NC_138376.1, from coordinate 30,330,702 downwards.
ACCAAAAACTGGGATCTTGCTTGTATTGAAAATCAGACCTACTACTTTTAGGAGAGCGGTGCCTATTGTTCTAATGATAACATTGAAGGGATGCTGAGAAATATAAATCACAATTAGCCAGGCTTAATTCCCCAGTGACAACCACTGTTACTCTGCTGGATCTGTTCTAGTCTTATTTTTCCTCCCTACGCATTCTAAAATAAAATATTTGAGATTATACTACTATATACATAGATTTTTTTTTTTTTTACTCTGGTTAACCAGTACATTTAGAAGTTCTACAAAAAGATAGTATAAAGAGGGGCTTGGTGACATGAAAGATCTGCCACTAGAGTCTCAGTTTAAAAAGTATAATGATTTAGAACATTAGTGCTCAAGTTGCCAGAAGCGATGGAGTCTCTTTTTCCAGGCAGCGTGGGCTGGACGAGAAGACTGCGGTCTGCTTGGCATCCTATGCCCCCCATGGGATTGTGGGGAAAGCCCCAGGCCCAGGTGGAGGCAGGTGCTTCCGTCTCTGGGGTCTACTCTGACTGTTGTTATAGGCTCTTCTGGTCCCCTCCCGGGAGGCCTCCTGGACAGAAGTGACAGATCTGGGGGTGGGGGGGCATCCACCATGCCTTCAGAGAGCACACTCTCACCGTGTCTCTTTGGATGCCCACCTGCTTGAGCCCCTAGCAGGGGTAGATGCCGCTGGTGCTGGGTGGGTGACTGACCTGGGAGGGCACCTTCCTGGCACTAGGCCATCTCTTCCCGTGGAGAAGGATGGAGGGACAGACCTCCTCTTTCGTTTCCTAGATCCTCTGCAGCTCTATCAAGCTTGCTCTCCTCCTCTCTGCTCCCAGCTGAAGGCAGAGTGACCCTCGGCACCATCCCTGTTGATGGCTGGCTCTGAAGGCCCCTCTTTAGCACAGCAGAGCCAGGCTTGAGGGCCTCCAGATGGGCTCTTGGACTGCAGATTGTCTAAGCACCCCCTGCCCAGCCCTCTGGGAGACAGAAGGCCATTCTGAGCCCCAAGGAGATCATCGGTGGCCTGCTAGTCCTTGGATCACATCGTGGTCACGCCAGCTCCCTTGTCTTGCAAATGTGTGCCCCTGCTCTGCAAATCCTGCTCTCCAGGCTCCATGCCCGCCCGCTGTGCTTGTTCCGCTCCCTCTGCCTGCCCCAAGACCTCCTCACCCTCCCTGCCCAGCCCCTCCTCCTCCGCCCCAGCCTGCACCCCTTCCTTCCCATGTGAAGGGAAAGGTTAAGTGGAGACACGCTCACACTGTCTGTTGCGATAGAGACGCAGCAACTTTCTCCCCTAATCAATCTGTCAGGCATGATTAGGCCGCTGTGAGACTCGGACCACTCAGTGTAGCCCGCCCAGCAGGCTGAGAGCTTCTGGCACTGCCCGCCCAGGCGCCCGCACACCCGTACACCTGCACACATTTTCGTGCACATATACATGCACTTGCACACACACAGACATGCGTGCACACATGTGTACACACACTCATGCATGCTCTGGATCTGGGGGCCTTGCTTTGTGACTAGGGAAACCTATTTAAACAGAGAAGCCTACCACTCAGGTGACAGCCCACCACGAAATCATTTCTTCATTACCCGACAAGTATGCATGGAGTGGCTTCTATGTGACAGGTCCTCCTCCGGGAGCTGGGAAGTGCTTGCCCTCAGGGAGCCTGCAGGCTAGCAGGGAACACAGACAACCACCAGTAAACTTAAGAAACACATGGAGGTTGTAGCATGGCCAAGAAGCTCAGGGCTTGGAGGAAGGAAAGGTGAGGGCAGTCAGGGGAGGGATGGGGGTTGGCAGGTGGTAGGGGGACTCTAAATGCCCCGTTACCACCAGGAGCAGACAGCCTGGGAGCAAGTCTCCTCTGCCACTGATAGGCGTGTGACCTTGGGCCAGTCACTTCACTTCCCTGTTCCTCAGTTTCATCATCTGTAGAATGGGGTTATAACCGCGATAAGGTGGTTACAAGTTAGTGTGTGTGAACTGCTCTGGATAGGGCCTGGTGTAGAGTAAGTGCTCAGCGAGAGCTTTCCTAGGACTGATCCAATGAAGAAATTGTGCTTGCCAGCGGGTGGTCTTCTGGAGGACTCAGCATTTGCCCAGTATTACTGTGAGATGGCACAGACTGACAGAGCAGGGCACTGAGGTTGGGGGACAAAGGGCATGGAGAAGAAGCAGGCCAGACTCTGCAGTGGAAGGCCTAGAGAGGTAAGGTCTGTAGCCAAAAACATGTCTTACCCACTTCTGATTTGGGCCAGGCTAGGCCTTCAGGCAGAATTGAATTTCATCCACCAGAAATATATCCTGTACCAAAACCTTCTTTATAAAAACATCATGTGAAATGGTACAGCTTGGCCCATATAGCTCTTGTGGGAGCCTGGGAACTGGGGGGTCCAGGGCACATTTCCCTTAGCCTCTGTCCTAGAGACCCCCCCTTTCTTCTCTGCCCCTCCCCTCTTTCTCCCCCCCCGTCCCCACCCCCACAGAGATCCCTAGATGTGGCAGAATCACTGCCAGTAACTCACTCGGTGTGGACACCTATAAATAAGTCAAGTGGAAAGTTACACAAACAGAATTAGGACATCCTCAGTTAATACTTGGACTCTCTCCTCCCCATCAGTCTGGGTCAAGATCCCAGCCTCCCCACTCCCCAGTTCCCAGAGCTGCTCAAAGTTCCTGGATCAGACATGGGATTGCCCAACGTAAAGGTTTGTGCTTCAACTGCCTATGCTGAGGACTGATATTGGGACTGCCCAGAGGCGGAAACACAGTCCTGCCCTCAGGGGGCCCAAGTCTGAGGGGGAGACACAGCCCTGCCCTCAGGGAGCCCCAGTCTAAGGGGGGAGACACAGTCCGAGGCGAGACACAGCCCTACCATCAAGGAGCCCAGTCTGTAGGGGAGATTTTGTTTTATTAATTTTTTAAAAGATTTTATTTATTTATTTATTTGAGAGAGCATGCGCTTGCACGATTGGGGGGGCGGGGGGGAGAGATTCTGAAGCAGACTCCCCGCTGAGTGCAGAGCCCGATGACATGGGGCTGGATCCCAAGACCCTGAGATCATGGCGTGACCTGAAATCAAGGGTGGGACACTAAACCAACTAAGCCACCCAGGTGCACCGTGCAGGGGAGATTTTAAACAAACAAATAAACAAACAGAAGACTAGGACATTAGAGAAGAGACTGAGCATTTCTGGAGAAGAGCTTCCCAGGGCTGTGAGCTCCAAAGTTGCTTTGGGAATGGGGAGAGGCAGGAACAGGGATCTCAGGCCTCCTAGATGGAATCCCCATAATGAGGGCTGGGAGAAGCTGCCCAGAGAAATCAGCATGTTCTTCATCTTCAGGCTCTTCATGCTCTCTCTGTTGCTGGAGCTTTACAACCCCTTTACGATAGCTCTACAAGGCCTTTGAGGAGGGCAGACAGAGGGCATCATCCCATGGTGAAGGGAGGGGAAACTGAGGTTCTAGCCCAATATCCTGAACAGCTTGGTCCAGAGCTGGGCCTGGAATCCTGGATTTTGGCCAAAGGTCTTCTGTGCCAGTTTCCCCTCTAGTGACTATATCTCCTTCTCAAAATGGAGGTAGTTGCAATCCTTAGGCATCGTAGAGACTGATGCCTAATGAAAGTCAAGCAATTCAAGAGGGGACTGGTACATGGTTAACTCTCACAGTGTTGTGTCTATTGCTGCTTGTTATTATGTTTATCCAGGGCTCTCCCCAAAGCAGACTCTGGGACAAGGATTTGGATGCCATTAGTTTATTCAGGAAGTGAGCTCATGTAGCGCCAGCAGAGGTGTGGGGAAGCAGGGGCAGGGGTGGGAAGGGAGCCAATTTTGGGTGTCAGTGAGCAGCTACCATGTTGGAGAAGTGGTTCTCCCTCCCACTGAGGACCTCTCGGCCACTGTGTAGGACACACCACGGTGGTGCCCAGTGCCCAGCACACTGCTCCGCTCAAACCAGGCTCTCAAGAAACATCTTTTGGAATATGAAGACCCCCGTGATAACATTGTATGGCACATCTTCACTTCTGCCCATGCCTCTCAATGGGACGTGCACACCCCTCTAGGGCAGGCCCGGGACTGTGTGCCCTTGAACCTAGCACAGTGGCAGGTACATGGACAGTAGGTAAGGCTCAGGTGTTGACTGAATGCAGGGGATTCCTGAAATCCAGGGCATTATAGAGCTCCATCTTGGGTGAGGAGTAGAAACCCGAGTCCTGACCACTTAAGGAGCACCAAGGCTGGAGTGAGGGGCAGGCAAACCGTGGAGAACCATCCAGAGAAGGCTGATGGATGAAAGATTACAAGGGTCAGAGCCACCTGGAGAAAAGGCAGGAGATAAGGTGCCCTTGCCTCACCAAATTGGCTGGCCTGTGGGACTCCAACGGAGCTGGCCTCTTGCTTGAGAAAGCAACTGTGGAGCCCATGTAGTACAAAGAGAGAATAAATAGGAATTTTTAAGAAAGGAAGGTCTGCAGAGGAGGCTTTGTGAGCAACAAATGAGGGGGCCCAACCAAAGAGTGTGCAGCTTTGGCAGTAATAAGGAGTCTGAAAATAGCAGATCAGGAAGGCGGGTGGAACCTGAAGGGCAGAGGGGCTTCTGTGGGCTCCTTCGGTGAGGGTGATTGAGAGGGGAAAGACCACGGGAGGTGTGGAGGCCACCTCCAATGGCCTTTCTGTAGGTCCCTTTCCTCCACACCAGGCCAATCTTGCAACAGTGGCTGGCTGATTCCCCGCATGATATGGTTTGAAAGGCCTATCGGTGGGTCATTGTCACAATGATGCTGTATAAAAAGACCACACCGAAATGCACTTGCCTAAAACAATATGTATTTATTTTCACATTTTTTTTTCTCAAATTTGTTCACACTACCCCCCCAAGATGTGGGGTCCGTGTCCTCTCCCCTCGAATCTGAGCTCAGCTCATGGACTGCCCGTAATCACCTCGGAAATGGCCTATCTCTAATTTTTGTTATGCAAATCATAAATGTTGGCTTAATTAGATATTCTGCTACTGACAGCTGAAAGCACCCTAACAGATGCCAAGGTATTTCCAGTCATATCCAAAACCAGGGAGAGAATTCTAGCCTGGGGGGCTCTCCCCCAGGGCCCCAGAGACAAACCTCCATTGGCCAAGCCGTGGCTCCAGGAGAAATAGCTCTTCTCTCTTACTACCAGTCCTTAAGTGGCTCTGCCCTGCTCCATCTGCTCCATCTCCATCTCCGACCAACTAGAAGAGTCTCATGTTCTCTCTCACCATGGCTTGCATGTCTATCTAGCCCCATATTTAGGACCTGTAGTTCCAGCAATGTCCCCTCCGCCAAACCCAGCAGGGTTGTCCGATACAGGGATTTAGGGAAGATCGTGGTTCTGCCCTCCATCCCTCAGGAAACCAACCACCGACCAGTTGGTTCTGCTGTTCTGATCTCCCTCCCCCACGTGGGCTTGGAGCCATGTGCCTCAGCTCTTACAGTAAGAAGCTTCAACCCCAGCCAAGTGGGTTTGCATGCAAAATTCACAGGGATTTGGGGAATTACTCATCACATCCCAGCATAGCTTCCAGGACAGGGGTCTGGAGCAAGGGGGAAGGGAAATACAAGGCTCTGGACCAGTGGACTCTGCAGGGGATGCAGCCAGGGGATCCAAGTGCTGGAGAAGAGATGATCAAAGAGGTGTCGTCTGTTTCCCTGCGGGGTTAATGACTCTGCTATCCTTCCCCATGTATTTATAACTTGCTCTGTGGGCAGAGGGTGCTGGTGCGCCCGCTCTGCTTCAAGGTGCCTGTCTTTCTTTGTCCCCACTTCTTACTGGGCATGTGTGTGTGTGTGTGTCATTGTCACCTTGTGTGTCGCTCTCTCCGTACCTGGTCCCTATTAGTCTCTTTTCCAGCCAAGTATTTGCTGACGTCCTGGGAGTCCATGTTTGTCTCTACAGGTCTTCATAAAGGCCTTCAGTTTTTAAACATGGAAACCCCTTGGGTCCAGGGTGATCCATAGCTGCGCGTGACATTTGAAAAGCAGATGACATTTTCTTCTCACAGCTGATAAGTACTTCTGCTCCTTTGTCCGTGGTGGGATACAGGTTCCCTTCTCTCTCAGAGCCATGCTTTTCAGCTGAAATTGTGCAATGCCGTTTTCCTCAACTTCAACAAATGGAATAAATTTGCTTGTGGGCTGCATGAGGACTTGAGGAAAATTATGCATTGCGGGTCGCCAAAGGGAACGACCCCGCTTTCACCCCGGGCCCTCCCCAGCCCCAGGGGCCAGGCCTGGGGCAGTGTTAAGGTCTCTGGCCACCACCCACGCTTCCTCCGGAGAAGGTAAATGAGGAAGGGCTCACCTCGTCAGACATCTGCTCTATCGCCTGATTGGCAGTCGTCCCCCACAACCATTTGCCCCCACTCCCCTATCTGGGAGCCGAGCTGTCATATTCTTAAACATCTCGATGACTAATGTTGGAACAAAATCCTCAGCAAACTCAGAGGGGGCAGGAAACTTTTGAGCTTGGCCCCCTGCCCCATTCCCTGCTCGGGGAGGCGGGGTGGCATTTTCTCCAGACAGAATAACTCTGCAACATCTGCATACTGGCTTCCCTTGGCAACTTTTCTGCTTGCTTAATGGAGTTAGAATGTTCCACTTAAGCCTGTGGGGTTCCCGGCTCTCTCTCTACCTGGGTACAGTCCCTGACACCTGGACATGGGTGGGGAACTGAAGAATGCCTATGTCCCCCTGGCTGGCAGAGCAAATCCAGAACTGAAGGTCTTTGGGGTTTGGCTTGGGGTGCTAAGAAGTTAGGAATGCTGAGAAAGATCCCTGGGCATAGGGGAAAGTTAGGAAACCCCATGTGTTCTTTACCCTACCCCTTCTCCCAGGTGGTAGGTCTGGAAAAAGACAGGTGGAGAAGCCTGGCTTATAAAATTGGTGTGTGCTCCCTTTCTTACTTGAGCTCTAGCAGAGGCACCATTTGACTCCATGGAGCACAGAGATTTCCAGAGAGGGAGAGAGAGTGAGCACGAGTGGGGGAAGGGGCAGAGGGAGAAGCAGGCTCCCCACTAAGCATGGAGCCCAACAAGAGGCCAATCCCAGGACCCTGAGATCATGACCTGAGCCAAAATCAGACCCTTAACTGATTGAGCCACCCAGGCACCCCTGGTATTTTTTTTTTTTTAAGTCTATTTGTTGAATAACATCCTTCTAGAAAAGTCTTCAAATCCTAAATGTACACACTGGATGAACGTTCACAAACTGAATACACTCACGTAACTAGCACCCAACTCAAGAAATAGAGCATCACCAGCCACTAGGAATCCTCCTTGTGCCCGCTTGCGGTCTCCCCCAAAGGTCAGCCAGTATCCCCACTTCTGATGTCTGAGATTGGTTTTGCCCATTTGCAAACGTCATACGAATGGAATAAAAGCGTGCAGACATTCTTGGATGTGTGGCCTCATTCATGAGCATTATGTTGGTGGGAGGCATCCACGCGGTTGCCTGTCATTACATTTGTTCATCTCATTGTGCTCTAGAATCTCATTTTGTGAACACGCCACCTCTGTCGGTTCTCTGATTGATGAGCATATGAATCATTTCTGGGTTGGCTCACTGAGGCGAATGCTGCTATGAACACTTCAGCGTGTGTTTTTGGTGGGTATGGGCATGCCTTCCTGTGGGTACACACCTAGGGAAGTGCTGGGTCAGGAGGCACATGTACATTTAGTTGCCACACTGCCAAGTAGTTTTCTGGTGTGACTGTGCTGTTTGTACTCCCACCAGCAGAGTATGGGAACTCTGGTGTCTTTACACCCAGCTAGGACTTGGTATCGTCTGTACTTTTCAATTTTGGCAGCCTATGGGGTGTGCCGGGGAATCCCGCTGTTGTTTGTTCTGCATTTCTATGATGGCTAGTGAAGCTGAGCACCTGGACATGTTTAGTGTCCACTTAGGTAGCCTCTTTGTAAAGTGCTTGGTAAAAGTTTTTCTCCAGACATCTGTGTTTTTTTAAAGCTCCCCTGGTGATACAATACATAACCAGGGTTGAGATCTTTTGTTCTTAGCCATTAGGGTAGGAAGCTTTTGGCTTTGGGAGACAGAATTGGCGAAGCTAGGGCAGACTGTGTGTGTGTGTGTGTGTGTGTGTGTGTGTGTGTGTGTAGGTGTAGCAAAGGTGCCTATAAGGAGCCATAACTTCAGAGTCCAGGATGCCCTTTGGGAGCAGCTGAGCTGGAGCCTTCTGGAAGGCATATTTACTGAGAGAAGGTAAGAAATTCCCATCCAAGGGAGAAGCAAGGACCATGTCACAAGCACAGAAACACGCTACAACAGTGGCTGGGGCAGCAGGTGGCCAGAACCCCACGAAGCTGACCCCAGGAGTTGCTGGCTCTCCCAGATGGCTCCCTCTGATTTAACACCCTCTGAATTAAAGGGCTTGCGGGAGGATCAGCCCCATTGGAGCCGTCTTTATTAGGAACAAAATAAAGGAAGGTCACCGAGCCACATAAACCAGAAAAAGTGACATCAGCTATCGACTGTAAGAGAGGGGGATTAATGATGGTTTGTTGACAGGAAGGCAGGAGCCGGCCCCAGCCTCCCCCACAAGTAGGGACCTGGAGGCAAACATTTCATTTTGACGTCCTCCAGCATAGCCCAGATAATCAGATTTCTCTGGGAGGACAAGGCGAAAGCATCAATAAAAAAGGGCAGATTTATCCTCCCAGCCTCCCAAGCTTAGTATGTATGGGCTGGGCCTGTCGTCCAATCACAGCAAGACTCAGACATTGTCACTGTTACCTTCACTGTCCCCAGTGCCCCCTCGGGTTGTTCAACACAGTGGGTAGGGTGATATCACACAGACCCCTGCCCTCCTTGGCTCCCCTGGGAGCTGGATGGTCCCACCCCAGGTGACAGCTCCTCGGGGCCATCTGTCTATGCCCCGGGCTCCCCCATGGCCCCTCACACTTGGACCTACTTGGGCTTGATTATTCCATGGGCTGTAACAACCACATTCCACACAGTGAGGACCCAAGAGACAAACTCCAGACCAGGCAGCAGTTGTCGGTTCAGAGATGAATCCCAGGACCCAGTGTCAGAGGCACCTGAGGTCTCCCTGGCCCAGGACGTCTCTCCTTGGACTTCCTAAATGATCTTCCCCACAAGTTTTACTCTTTAACCAACCTGCAGAGAAGTTTTGACATTTGTTTGACCATGTTGAAAGCAGTGGTTGATTGCTTCTCTAGCTGGAAATGCTTCTAGAAGGATTATCTAGTCCCTCCCTCTCACTGTATATCATCATCATGCTGATCCTTTTTATGGAGAACTTGCTATGTGCCAGGCACTGTTCTAAGTGCGTTCCACACTTGAGTGTATTTTATCTCATAACAATCCTATGACATAGGTATTCTTGCTGTGGCCCTTCTACAGATTAAAAAAACTGAGGCACGGAGAGGTGATGTAATTTATCCATGGCCACACAGCTGCAGTATATAAAGAGAAAAAGACTTAGAAAAGTACAATAATATTGTCATCATAATTTACTGAGTGCATACGTTAATGTCAGAGGCCTTATATATTTTATTCTTAAGTCTTATAAATCCCCTTTAGGGTGGTGTATTAGTTTGCTAGGGCTGTCACAATAAAGTACCACAACCTGGGTAGCTTGAACAATAGAAATGTATTGTCTCATGGTTCTTGGAGGCCAGATGTCCAAGATCGAGGTGTCAGCAGTGCCTCATTCCCTCTGAAGGCACTAGGGAAGGGTCTGGTCTGGGCCCTTCTCCTAGCTTCTGGTAGCTCCTGGGCTCAGCAAAATACCAGTCTTCATATGGCTTTCTTCCTGCGAATAGCTGTGTTCAAATTCTCCCTTTTATAAGGACACTGGTCATATTGGATTAGGGATCCACCCTAATGATCTCATGTTAACTTGATTGCATCTGTAAAGACTTCAGTTCTAAATATGGCCACATTCACAGCACCAGGGGCTAGGACTTCAACATCTTTCTGGAGCCTCCATGCAACCATAGCAGGAGGGCATTCTCCTCTGTTACCAATGAGGAAAGGAAGACTGAGAATGAAGTGACTGGGCCCAGGCAGCAGAGCTGGTCAGGGGAGATGCCTACACCCACACCCAAGGCTGCACATGGGGCTCACCTGGGGAGTTTTCAAAAGCACTGCTCCCTGCTCCACTTGGAGAGATTTATTGGTCCCCAGGTGAGTCTATGTGTGGCCAAGGTTGAGGCCATCAGAGTTCAAACCTGGGCAGCCTGCCACACTGGTGTTGCCTGTGTCTTAGGTTGGAGGGTGTCAGAGCTGCCCGGATGGCAGCCTGGTGGCCCCACCACGACTGCCCTCCCCTGAGTGTCTTTCTGCATAATTCTTCCATTCGCCAGCTCCCTGGGGACACCTTTAGCTCATGTCTACCATCCTTAAGCGCCTTTTGTTTTCCAGGTGGGTGTTTGGCTCTGTGGTTTAAACAGAAGCTCAGCACCTTTGCTGCTTTCCAGGAAGCTGAGGCATCTCTTCCTTACTCATTTCAATGACCTCTTAAGACTCATTGGGATATCAGCACAGAAGCACAGGATTAGTGAAGAGAGACAGTCATGTAGCAAAGATGCACAGTAGGCAGCATCACACCAACCAGTGGATGCCCATCGCTGGCAGAATGGTGACTTCTGTCTCACTGGAATGCAGGGAGTTGCTCCCCCTCTGGAAGACTGTCACTAAGGAGTCAGTGAGTTTGGGGTCCAGGCCCAGCCTGAACCACAGCACAAACTAGAGTTGTAAAGAGCTTTACCTGTGCAGAGCCCTCCAATACCCAGCCCTTTGTGCGGAAGATCTATAAAGCAAATCTTGCAAACCTTGCTCTTTAGATAGATGCTTTAAAGATGTTATGTGACTTACCTTCATCACAGGTGGTATTTGTGGACATAGGGCAAGACCTGGGATTCCTTCTCCAGTGTTCTTTCTGGTTATCTCTCATGCAAAATGTCAGGTTAAAAAAATACGTACATGTATATATACATACATATATATGGCAGATAACTTATACCTACATTTATATATGCCACCTAGTTCTATAAGAGAATCTGGAAGGCCTTACAAAAACACATTTACTACAAGAGAATAAAATAAATTAGGAAGCACAAATAAAAGGAAAAAGGGGTAAAGGAGGCAAAACCAGGGAGGAAGGTTGTGGCTGAAAGGTATCCTCTCAGGCCTGGCTCCCCGTGAAACAGTCTGAGGACGTTAGCATTAAGAAGTTTATTAGCGTTGTTCTCGGAACCTACACTTATGGAAGGGAAGGGCAAGCGGCAGGACTGGGCAGGAGTAGAAGCTGGGCCATGATTTGATCACTATAACAGGAAGTGGAATGAAAATGGAATTGGGGCCAAGCCAAACCATTCCACTCCCACCTGGATCAGTCTTTGGATGTGGGCTGCTAGGGGGAGTGGTGTGACCTCAGGTAAGGTAGATCTCTTCAGCCAAGGGTAGAACTGTCAAGGTTGAGCAAATAAATATAGGAGATGCCCAGTGAAATTCAAATTTCAGATTACCAATAAATCCTTTTTAGTGTAAGTATGTCCCAAATATCACATGGAATATACTTAAATTTTTTTTGAAAGGATATGTTGTTCATCTGAAATTCAATTTAACAGAGTGTCCTGTATTTTATCTGGAAATCCTAGGATTCATTTGTGAGCAGCCAGTCAGCAACACTGAGCAGCTGGGGGAATGGGTACCTGAGCCCTGAAGGAGGGATCTACTCAGCACAACATTGCATCTACTGCGGGTGCTATACATTTGCAATGATGGAGTCCAAGGTCAAGTCTCAATTTCCTGGAAGCCAAAGAACAATATATTTTAACTTTAGCAGTGGCCTAACATTTTCTAAATCTCAGAAAATTTTGCTTAGGAGAAATGCAGATTTTTTCAGTCATGAAACTTCAAGAAATTTCTCCTTGTGCTTTGTCATAGTGGGAAAAAGGTGATGTAGTGGACAGTTATTCTTACTCCAAGGGGTGGTGGTCTGGCTAATGTTACATCTTGTGAAGGACAAGGTTTATTTATTCACATATTCGTCTAGCATATATTTATTAAGCCCCTGCTGAGATCCAGCACTGAGCTAGATGCCAGGCATTTGGTGGTGAACAAGGCAAATATTGCTCCTCACCTCACAGAGATGACAGTCTACACACCTGGGATCTAAAGCCTAACTCAGGATGGCAACTAGGTCTCAACTGAAATACTAATCTGTTAGTAGAGGCTGACTGGACTTCTGGGGTGGGAAGGCTTCACTATCAATCAGAATTCAGGTTAGACCACTGTAACAAAGAGACCTCAAAATACAGTGGCTTGAATAAGACTGAAGTGCATTTTATGGTGGGTCATCTGGGGCAGGTGAGACGGCTTTGTGTCCCTCGATCCCAAGGTTGCCAAGGAGTCAAACTTCTTCTATGTTGCTGCTCCAAGATGACAGCTCACCAATACCCTGCCTGCATTCTAGCCAGAGGAGGGCAAGGGAGGCACATGCCTCTTCACTGTAAGAGCATAACAAGGAAGTTGTACACATCCCTTTTCTTCACTTCCATTGGGCAGCCGTTAGTTACACGGCCACACCTTCCTGCAGAAGAGGCTAAGAAGCGATGTAGTCCTTGTTTGAGAGGCCACCTGTCCAGCTAAAGGGTGGGGGGGTTATTTTTATAATAGATCAGTAAAAGGAGGAGGAGAGAGTGGCTACTGGGGACCACCAGCAGTCTTATCCGCAGATTCTGAGAGGAAGGAAGTGCTGGGACCACGTCCCAGTGATGTCTGCCATGGAAAAAGGATGTGGAATTAAGGTGCTTACGGCACCTGCAAGCCCCAGTGTTGAGGCTCTCTGGCCCCAGGTTCCTGACAAGTCCTCCGATAGTCTACTCATGGTATTTTCTGAGGCAGCCAGGAGATAAGAAAGGATCACAGCCTAATACTGTCAGATTCTGATGACTGTGGTGAGGAAGCAGGGGCCAGGAAGAGTGTAGCTCCAGTTTTGGAGCTCTGTCTGTCTATTTATTAAATTCACCTTGGCTGATCATCAGACCTCAGGATGAGCTGGCACCTCAAGATGAGCTGGCATAGGGGATAGGGCCACACAAGAGAAAGATAACTGGCATTTTTAAAAAATTGCATGTACCGGGTGCCTGGGTGGCTCAGATGGTTAAGCGTCTGCCTTCGGCTCAGGTCATGATCCCAGGGTCCTGGGATCGAGTCCCACATCGGGCTCCTGGCTCAGCGGGGAGCCTGCTTCTCCCTCTGACCCTCTCCCCTCTCATGCTGTTTCCCTCTCACTCACTCTCTAAAAAATAAATAAAATCTTAAAAAAAAAATTGCATGTACCAAGCAAGTGCTTTATATATTTTTACATACTGATATAATGCTCACAGCAGCTCAAATTTTGTTTTTGTTTTCAATCCCCTGGTCTAGGCAAGGAAACCAGAAGCAAAAATCAGAGTCAAGTTTGAAATAGCAACTACCTTGGCCTAATTGATATTTATAGAATACTACCTCCAACAACTGTAGAATGCACATTCTTTTCAAATGCACCTGGTCTGTTGCATGAGGTGGAAATGTTCTGGTCCATAAAACGAGTCTCAGTAAATTTAAAAGGATGGGAGGTATACAGGATATGCTTTCTGACCACTATAAAACCAAATTAGAAATCAATAACAATGAAATACCCACAAAACTACAAAGATTTAGAAATTGAGCATTTTTCCAAAGGATCATAAATTAAAGAAAAATCATAGAGGAATTACAAAATACTTCTAAATGAGTGATAATAAAAAATACACCACATCAGAATCTGTGGGAGATAGCTAAAGCAGTGCTTAGAGGGCAATTTATGGCTTTAAATGTTTATATTAGAAAAAAAAATGTCTGAAATCAATTATTTAAGGTTCCACCTAAGAAGCTGGAAAACAGGGGCGCTTGGGTGGCACAGTTGGTTGAGCATCCAACTCTTGGTTTCAGCTCAGGTCTGACCTCAGGGTCCTAAGATTGAGCCCGGCATTGTTCTCCAAGCTCAGTGTGGAATCTGCTTGGGTTTCTCTCCCCCTCTCCCTTTCTCTCTGCCCCTTCTCTCCTCTCTCTCTCTCAAATAAATAAAATCATTTTAAAAAGAAGCTGGAAAACAGAGTAAAGCAAACACAGAGTAAGTAGAAGGGAAAAAAGAATAAAGATAAAAGCAGAAATCAGTGAAGTCAAAAACAGATGACAGGAAAAAATCACCCATCAAAAGCTACAACAAAACTTCTGGCGAGATTCATTAAGGAAAATAAAAGAAAAATACAAATGACTAATCTCAGGAATAAAGTGAGAACATCACTGTAGATCTTAAAGATATTAAAAAGATAATAAGGAAATATGAGTAACTTTGTCCCAATAAACTTAATAATTTAGATTAAATGGAACAATTTCTTGAAAGAATCAAATTGCACACTGATTCAAGAATAAATAGAAAAATATTAATAGTTCTATAGCTAGTAAAGAAATTGAATTTGTAATTAAAACATTTGCACAAAGAAAACTCAGGTGATTTCACTGGTAAATTCTATCAAGCATTTAAGAATGAAATAATACCAATTCTACTCAAACTCTTCAAAGGACTGAATTGTACCCCCACGCCTCGATCCATATGTTGAAAACCTATGCCCTAATTTGGAATTTGGTATTTGGGGATGGGACCCTTGGGAGGTAATTAGGTTTAGATGAGGTCATGAGGGTGGGGCCCCATGGTGGGATTAGTGTCCTTATAACAAGAGACACCATAGATCTTCTCTCTCTCTCTCTCTGCCATGGGAGACACAGGGGAGAGGTAGCCATCTACAAGCCAGGAAGAGAGTTTTCATCAGAACTTGACCATGCTGGCACCTTGATTTTGGACTTTCAGTCTCCAGAAGTGTGAGAACATTAATTTCTGTTATTTGAGCCACCCAGTCTATGATGTTTTGTTATGGTAGCCTGAGTTAACTAATTTAAACTTTTCCATAAAACAAAGAAGGTGAGAAAACTTTCTAACCTATTTTATAAGATCAGCATTACCCTAATACCAAAACCAGAAAAAGACAGTATTTAAAAAAAAAAAAATGTAATGGACCAATATCCCTCATGAACCTAAATTCCTTAACAACAACAACAACAATAACAACAACAACAAACAAGATTCTTTAACAAAATATTACCAAAATGAGTATAGCAATGCATACGTATTTATGTGACATCATGACTAAGTAAGGTTTATTCCAGTAATGCCAGATTGATTTAACATTCAAAAATCAATCAATGTAATTCTCTATATTAGCAGAATAAAGGATAAAAAATGACCACATCAGCAGTTGCAGACAAAGCACTTGACAAAAATGCAACACCCAATTATATTAAAAACTCTTAGCAAATTGAAAATAGAGGAGAACTTCCTCAATTTGATTAAAAATGTCTACAAAAATCTTATAGCAAACATTATACTTAATAGTTAAAGATTTAATGCTTTCCCTCTTGTCAAGAAACATGAAGAATCTGAATTTTACTCTACTTGCAAGCTAACAAGTTAGACGACCACAGTCTTATGGATATTGTTTTCAGTTGGTTGGGGCTGCCTTAACTAAATACCACCAAATGTGGCTTAAACAATAGAAATTTTATTTTTCCCAGTTCTGGAGGCTAGAAAGTCCAAGGTCAGGTTTCGAGCAGGGTTTAGTTTCGGGTGAGAGCTCCCTTGCTGTCTTATTGTCAGTACTTGGTCCTCACATCGTCTTTGCTCTGAGTGTGGCAGAGAGAGAGAAAGAATGAGAGAGAGAGAGAACAAGATGGAAGGAGGGAGAGAGGGAGGGAGAGTGAGAGAGAGAATGAGAGCGCGTGGGGGAGAGAGAGAGAGAAACAAGCTCTCTGGTGTCTCTTCTTATAAAGACACTAATCCTATAGAGTCAAGGCCCCATCCTTATAATCTCACTTAACCCTAGTCATCTCCTTATAGGCCCTATTTCTAAATGCATTGGGGTTAGTCACACTGAGGTTTAGTGTTTCAACATATGAATTGGGGGGGACACAATTCAATCCATAGCTGATGCTAACGGGTGACATGAGACCTCTGTGTCAGAAACAAAGAGCTTAATTGCTCACTGCACAGCAGGTAGCATGAGCTTCATGTTCTTATCATTGTCCCCCCAGGTCCTATTGGGCCTAAATGGATACTCTGCACAAACTAGCTTTGTGTCACAGATGAGGAATGCTAAGCTTAGGGAACTCTTATCTTTTATAAGGGTTTGCATACAAACCTGCCCAGCCTTTGCCTTGGAAGGACTATCTTAGACAGCAAAGAAATTGTTCCTCTTTAGCAGAAGGGGACACTATCTCTGTTTTCCTAGGCTGTTCACTGTACAAATAGTCTTGAAAAGATAGTCCAGAATAAAAGATAATCCAGAAGCTCGTGTCTCTGCCTGTACACATTTCTCTTACAGAAGAGAAATCTCTTGCACAAATGCATGAGATCCGTGGAGAATTATTTTCCAACAATCCTAAGATAGAGAACACGGGAAGGATACCCATCTCGCCAATTTAATTCAACGACAAACTAGACATGACGGCCAGTGGGGAATCCAAGAAAGGCATAGAGATTGGAAAGAAAGAAATAAAACTGTATTTGTAGATGATGTGGCTGTTTACATAGAAAATGCTCAGGAATTAGGATTTGTACTACAAAACTACTAGAGTTAACAAGTGACTTTAGAAAGATCACAAGATATAAGGTTAAATACTAAAGGCAACTAGATTTCTACACACCAATAAAAAATTCTTAAAATTCTACGTTTAATAGTAACAAGTCATAAAACACTTAGGAATAAATTTAAGAAGGTAAATGCAAAACTGAAAGATATAAAACACATTGAGAAAAAGTAAAGAAAATCTAAATAACTGGAATGATATCCCATATTCATGAATTGGAAGACTCAAAATTGGTATGATGTCAAGTCTCCTTGAATTAGATTTTCCCCTTAGGTTCAATACAATCCCAGTCATAATCCCAACAGATTTTTTAAAAAGGGTAGTGACACGCTAATTTTAAATTTTATATTGAAATGCAAAGGATTTAGAATATATAAAGCAATCCTTTTAAAAAGAACAAAGTTGGAGAGGGCTTATGCTATTTGTCTCCAAGACTTGTTATAAAAGCTGTATTAATCCAAACAGTATGGGTTGACATGAAGATCAGCAAATAGGTCAATGGGATAGCATAGAGAGCCTCAAAATAGACTCATATATCTATAAACATTTGATTTTCACTAAAGGCACCAAATCGATGTAATGGAGAAAAGGAAAGTCTTTTCTAATATTGAAAGAACCAGATATTAACATGGAAAAAATTAATCTCAGCTCTTGCTTTACACACACACAAAAATTAATTTGATATGGATCATAAACTATAAAGCTACCAGAAGAAACTGGGAAAATATCTTTGTGACTTAGGGATAGATAGCAAGGGTTTCCTAGACAGGATTAAGGAAGACAATAACCATAAAAGAAAACGTTGCTAAATCAGACTTCATAAAAATTAAAAACTTCTGCTCATCAAAAAAACACTACTGAGGAAGAACCAGGCAAGCCACAGATTGGGGGAAATGTTTGCAAAACATATATCTGACAAAGGACTAGTGTCTGGAATATATACATCATCCCTGCAACTCAATAATAAAAAGACTAACAACCCAATAAAAATAGGCAAAGATTTGAAAAGACACTTCACAAAGAAAGATAAATGAGCAACCAATAATCACATAAAAAAAGATGTTCAATATCGTTAGTCGTCAGGAAAATGTAAATTAAAACTACACTGATATACTGCTGCATACCCATTTGAATGCCCTAAGTTAAAATGACTGACAGCATTACTGTTGGTAAGGATGTGGAACTGGAACTGGAGTTCTCATGTGTTGCTGATGGGAGTGTAAAATGGTCCAATTATTGTGGAACATTTTAGCAGGTGTTTTGTTTTGTCTTGTTTTGTTTTAATAAAACTAAACATACATCTAACCTATGACCCAGTAAGTTCATTCCTGGATATTTACCCTTAAGAGATGGGAGCATATACCCACAGAAGTGTTGTTCATATCAGCTTCATTCATAATTGCTCAGAACTGAAAGCAGCCTAGGTGTCCATCAGCAGGAGAATGGGTAATCAAACTGATATATTCATTCAATGAGCTACTACTCAGCCATCAAAAGGAATGATTTACCAATTCACCCAGTATGGAGGACGCTCAGAAACTAAGTGAAAGAGCCCTTATGCAGAAGAATATGTACTGTATGCTTATGCTTCCATTTACATAAAATCTGGCAAACGATGCTATGGTGAAAAAAATCAGAACAGTGCCTGTGTTGCAGAATTGACTGGAAGAGGTGGGAGTGAACTTTCTGGAGCTACGGCAGTGTTCTAGGACTTTGGGTCACACAAGCACTTTTATTTTTCCAAACTCATCAAATGGTGTATTTAAGGTTGATGCATTCACTGTATGTAAGTTTCACCTAAAAAAGGAACTGTAAACAAGTATCAAACTCTAGTTAGTGACATGTATACTGAAGTATTTAAAGATGAATTGCACCGATGTCTGTAATATGCTTTCAGATGCATCAAAAATAAGATTTATTAATGGATGGATAGAGAATAGATACACGACAAAGCAAACATTCGAAAACGTTGATTGTAGAATATAGGCGATAAGTATATGGTGTTTATTGATAAATTCTTTTCCCTTCTCAGTATATTTGAAATTTTTCATTTAAAAAATGTGGGGAGGGGCGCCTGGGTGGCTCAGTTGGTTAAGCGACTGCCTTCGGCTCAGGTCATGATCCCAGGGTCCTGGGATCGAGTCCCACATCGGGCTCCCGGCTCAGCGGGGAGCCTGCTTCTCCCTCTGACCCTCTCCTCTCTCATGCTGTTTCTCTCTCGCTCGCTCTCTAATAAATAAATAAATAAATAAAATCTTTAAAAAAAAAATGTGGGGAGGCGGCGCCTGAGTGACTCAGTTGGTTAAGCATCTGCCTTTGGCTCAGGTCATGATCCCCAGGTCCTGGGATTGAGCCCCACACCATCATCGGGCTCCCTGCTCAGTGGGGAGTCTGTTTCTCCCATTGCCCCTCCCCCCTGCCTGTGCACGGGCGCTTGCGCGCGCACTCTCTGAAATAAATTTAAAAAATGTGGGGATAATATGAAGAAAATGTTTTTGAAAAAGTATTTGCATACACCCCCAAATTTATGGGGGTTAAAATTTTTTCTTATAATGATATATGCTAGGATACTTAGCTTTTAAGCAACAGATTTGCAGTAAAAGGCTGCCCCAAAGAACAGAGATGACATGCATTAATTAAAGAACTTTCATATAAACGTATAGCCTCAAGGCTAATCTTTTCAGTTTTTAGTATGATATTCTGCCTTCATCAAAGTCATTAGCGGGAATGAGAATGTGATTATGTCTCCACACGTCTGTTTGCATTTCACAGCTGCTAGTGAGGCTCAGTCAACACTCTCACGTGCTAATAATTGTAATCAACCCATTTGTTCATTTAAGACAAACAAATGATTACTCTGTGAGAAAGAAATACCTTGAGTCCTAATTTGCTAATTATTAGTTCTTATGAACATTAGCCAGTTATTCTGCTTCTCTCCCCAAACATATAGAACCTTGAAGCTATTATTTTTTTTCCTTCCTGGAGGATTAGTCTGGGGAGTTTTTTCTACTCCCCACGTGGTTTGTAAATGCCCAATTAAAAGAATTATGCAATGGTTATTTTACACACATGTGCATACACACACATACATGATAATGGAAGAGGCAGAGGAATTTCATTTTAGTATAAATATTATAGTTTAAATCATATTGTAAAGCCTTTAAAAGCACACTATAATAAAAATCACAATATGCGTGCTAGAGCCACGCCAGGTGGTGAAAAGGACGCCCAATCACATTTGAGGATTGACGCATCCATTCTGCCGTGTACGGGCCCTGTCCTCAGGAGTTCTATCCCTCTATGTGAAAGGCCCAGGTTAGAAGATACATATCCTTCACCAACTTGGAAACTGTAATGGGACCTCTTAATCAAATATGTACATGCGTTTCACCTGGAAGTGAAATAAAGGCTAATGGAAGCTCATTGAAATTCCTCCTTTTAGTAGACTTCGTGGAAGGGGGGAGCTCCAAGATCAGCTGAGAATGAGAAGAAAACATAAGAACCAACAAAGGGAGGAAGAGGTTGCTCCAGGAGGGCATGCGTAAACAAGAGCGCAAGGAAAGGACATAGAGACGCTGGCTGCCATGCACATGGGGGAGATGCCTTACATTCCCACACACCAGCTCACTGAAAGCTCCCAATCTCATGACATCCCTCTTCACAGCTGGGTCTTCACTTTGAGCTCCTCTGGGATGAACAGTGGGCAACCTTCATAAAGCTGTAAGGTCATTGTCACAGGCCCCAGCCTCCTGGTCCGAGCACCTCCTTCCCTAGAAGATAGTCAACTTCCTCTTCTTTCCAACACACCTCTCATGGGTGCTCTACAAGCCATTAGTGCTTGGTTTCAGCATTTATAGGCTGTGACCATGGGGATGTTATCTACTCATCGATTTCTCTAGCATGCCCCCTTTAACCTCTGTGCTAGGACAGATGCTAAACAGGAAACTTTTCCTCCAGAGAGATGCTTAAAGAACAAGAAGGAGGATGGGAACCAGGAGCCAGGGGCCCATAACAGGTGAGACAAGGCCATTCTCCGGGTAACTAATTCATCCTATTTTGCCTGGGGCTTTGCCAGTTTTAGCACTGGAAGTCACACATCCGGGGAACCTGCCTCCCCAACTTTAGTCGTGGGCAAACTGGGATAGTTGGTCACCCATAGCTCTCCTGTGCCCTCCAGAGGCTAGGTAGGACATAACTGATCTCCAACCAACCTGGGGGATGCGAGAGGAAGCAGGGGTGATAGAGCTGAAGTTCTCTTACCCAGTAGTGCCAGAGCCCTGTATTAAGGATCCAGAAGTCTCTAGCTTAGAGCTGCTCCTTCCCCTTCCCTCTCCACCCCAAGTCTGTTCTGGAGACTGAGGAAGGGATGGTGATAGGCACTGTCTTCTCTCAGCTATCCCTGCAGTGGAGGGATCTGAGAAGTCACAGTTCCACCTGTTTGGGTCACTCTGCATTCTGGGCAGTTGTTCAGAGAAGGGGGCCTTCCATTCTGGCCATTCTCAAAGATCAGCCCTAACTGCTTGGCAGCCAGCCTCACAGCTCCTCAGGGTCCCTGGCAGGAGTGCGACAGTCATGTTAGCTTCGTGTCAGGCCCGCCTCTCTGGCTTCTACTCTGCCCACTGAAGCAGTCTGGATCAGTGCTGCAAGGCACCATGGACCTGGCAGCCTGCATGCAGGAGAGGGGCATGACACTCGCTGAGACACACTGGCTGGGTGGGGCCCCCTGCCCTTTATATCATGGCCTCCATCACCTCTTCCACCCACCTCCAGACACTTATCATCTTTCCTGGTGCGGGGCAGTGGGTGACTTTGAGCCAGTGTCCCAGGATTTCCCTGTGCCAGCAACACCATCTGGAAAATGGATTTACAACCTAATAATAGCGGGCTCAAGAAATGAGCTCACTGATGGGCTGTAGGAGTTGAGATGTTAAGCTGTGTAAGAGGCCCAGAGCCACTGTGCTAGCTGATTGTTATGGGCAGGTTTACAAATCACAACATTTGGTTATAGGTGCTCATTCAATTGACATCCCAGTAATGGGGCACCCAAAATGTGCAGCCAATCTGAGCCAGGCATGAGAATCGCAGAGAAGTAGAATTTGTCTTTAGCAACCAACAATTCCCAGAAAGGTGAGTGGATCTAAAACCAAGAAGTGGAGATTGAGATTTTCTTAAGGAACTGGTGCCGTATATGGCATGAAGAGTGCCCTCTGTAAAAAGGCACCATTATTGTTACTCTAGAGAGAGCCTGAGAGGCAGAGATTGACAGGAGAGTCATGGAGGGTGGGAAGAAAAAGGAAATGGGGAAATGGCCATGAGAGGCAGACATTCCAGGGTCCTGCCAAGGGCATGCTCGAGGGAGTGACAGTTAAGCCTTCCATGATGCCTCTCTGGGATGAAGGTTGCTAGGAAAAGGTAGGAAAGGAAGCCCCAGTTCATAGATGAATATGCCATTTCAGACTGGAGCTGGGATTTATGGGCAGGACCCTTATCTCCAAAGACCATTTGCCTTACCTCTCTATTGCATCACCCTGTAGTGTTCTTCAAGTATTGGACGAGGGAGCTGCTAACCCGGGAATACCTTGAGGGGAGGGGTTGTGTTGATTCCATCAGACCAGAAGCTCTTTGAGACTGTGAACTGTATAGACTGGCTCCATCAAACTGGGGAATCCCTGAGGCCACAAAGTGAATCTTCCTCTCACCCTGGGAATTCTGGGCTCATGGCAGCTTGTTACGGGAGTGGGTAGAAGGCAGGGCTGGTCTGGCCTGGCCATGAAAGCCACCCGAGCTGGGCTCTGGATATTTGAACCCTCTTTGTGCAGGGATGATGGAGACTGTCCTAGGTCCTGGCCAAGTGGTGGGACTCAGTCATATCCCAAGAGGAGGGGAACACAGTATCAGGCCACAGCTCTGTCACAACGTGCTGCTTCCATGTCCTTCGGGGCTATTTTCTGAGTCTTATACTCACGCTCAGTGCTCTGGGAGCAGGCCCTACGTGTGGGAGGAGCTGGCCCCACAGAGCTCCAAGAAGACTACAAATAAGTGTGTTGTACTCCCTGCTAATGCCTGAGTTATTGCTTTCCCTTCTCCTCAAATGAAAGAAGCATTTTATTGGCTTGGGTTTAGAAACAAAGCATAGAAAGTGGCTTGTTTTTCTTTTCTGACATCATGAAGCTCAGGCTGGAGAGAGAGGTGCTAGGGAAGAATGAGGAGAGTTGAGGGCGAGAAGTGGGAAGGAAACCAGGGGGAGGTGGGAAGGCGCCAGGAAGAAAAGGAGGAAATGATGGGGTAGAGGGCAAGAGAACTTTGTGGGGGTGTGACCTGCAGCAAAGAAGAAGGAGGAGAGAGGAAGAAGGAATGCTGCTCTGTAGGACATGCATCCATCTCCCTTCCCAGTGGGAAGACGCTAAGAGCCAAAGACAGCACAGTCAGTTTCAGTTGAAAAAGCTTCAACTCCCTGGAGACACTGTCCAGCTCAGGCACACCCACAGAGTTTTGCTTGTTTGTTTGTGTTTGTTTCTGTTTTTAAGCTCTGAACTGGGATTTGAGGTCTCCCAGAGATAGGGCTTGATGCTTCTCTCATTTTGTGAAGCAGGAAGGAGAGTTTCCTAATTTGGGGCAGCTTAAACTGGCTCTTCTCCCTTGGTGCACTAATTGTGCCACATGATGGAGTGGAGATGGTGTGCTGCAGGGGTGAAGTGGGGGCGAGACTCCCCCTGCACCCATTGCTGCTTCACAAACCCAGTGTGCTCTCTCAGTTCTCCCTGACTTTCCCACACTTCTCCTCTTGCCGATTGCCATCTCATGTCTCGATGACCTGTCACCTGCTGGTCACCCTTTATGTTTTGACTCAAACTTTGTTTCCTTTCTGGAGTTTTTCATGCCACCCCAGGGATATGTTCCTACCTTACCCTCTGTTTATCTTTATCATTGTGTCATGCTCTATGTATTTTGATTATCAGTTAATGTTTTCAGTTAAGCATTACCTGGGAGGTCTTTGAGAGCAAGAACTGAGTCTTATTTACCTTTGTATGCTTAGCACAGGGTCAGAAACATGGTAAGCATCCATTCGTGTTCAAGGAAAGAGGGAAAACAGGAGCTGCAGGAAGGCTACAATGTCATGGTGATACATAAACTTTGGGTTGAGACAGCCATAGATGAATATTTTTCCTCTGTAACTTATAAGCTATGTGGCCTTGAAAGATGATTTTTCAAGGTTGCCATGAAGACTAGAAGTAACACATATAAATTCTTAGGACACAGACTGGCATATAGTAGGTGCTCAGTAAATAGTAGAGATTGTATGTCAGTCCTCTCAAGTGCTAGAGTCCATCCTTAGATGCATCTCTACATCCCCCTTATCCTACTATCAGCTAGGATCCTTCCATAGAATCTCTGGACGATTTTTTCCAGGAGGCAGACATGGATTTTTTTTCATGGGAGGAAATAGTCTTCCTGCATCTTTGCCAGCGTTGACAGTGTGTCTGCCACAGGACTGTTGATAGGAGGTGCAAATGTATTTCCTAATTTGAGATGGTGGTGTTTGGAATGCCTGGAACTGGGCTATATTTAGCTTTGAACTCCCCAAATAGCAACATGGAGGAAGAGCCTCCCATCCAAACATCCCATCCAGCTGGAAAATACAATAATCATAATGATTATTTTTATTATTGTCATTATTTATTGACTAAATGAATTAATGGGGCTTGGATATCCACTGGCGTCAAGAATAATGGGTTTTATTTTTTATTTTTATTCTTTTAAGTTTATTTGTTTTTTTATTAATCTCTACACCCAACATGGGGCTTGAACTCACAACCCCAAGATCAAGAGTTGCATGCTCCCCCGACTGAGCCAACCCCACTAGAATAATGGGGTTTTAAAATACCAAGTGTCGGGTGACCTCAAATTCCATATAATCAAATATAGTGTGCTCTACAAATAAGGAAGCTGAGACTGAAAGAGATCATATGATTTGTACACCCAACATCAGAGTTCAGAATAGACTAAAGTCCAGATATTTGGACTCAATTCAATGGTCTTTGTTCTTAAGTTTTAAGGCATTTCATGCAAAGGCATTGAGCTGGCTTTGACGAAGAAGTTAGTCATTCTCTGGTGCATCCCTATGTCTGTCTTTGCCTTTAAAGACTTTCTCTCAGTGCTATAAAGACCACATGGAACACTGAGCAGGGAGTCAAAAGACTTACATTTTTGTCTCAAATCTGCCCAGAACTAATTGTGTGACCTTGGGTAGGTTATTGAACTTCTCAGGGCTTCTGTTTTCTTATTCACTGCCCATTGTTTATCCACCCATCCATCCATCCGTCCAACAAGTGTGCATAGAAAACCTATAAGCTCAACTAGAGATGTTTGAGATCCAAGGGAAGTACTAGCATGATCCCTGCCTTCCAAACCTACATATAGTCCACCAGTAGGTGGTAGAGAACTACCTGACATGTTCACAAAGGAGAGCAATGAAGAGCTGGCCCCATTAAGGAAGGGCAAAAGAGGCATGGAGAACCCAAAGTAATAAACATCCTACAGACCATTTCTCTCTGGTATTGAAAGGTAATGAGAGATGGCCAGTGGACCCCTGCTTGCCCAGTGTGCTCGTGTGAACACACACACACACACACACACACACACACACACACACTCCTCCTTGTCCTTAGCTGCCCTCATTGAACTCCCCAGAAATGAACCTGGGAAGAATTAGGAAAGGAAGGGCCAGAGTTACAGCTAACCTAGAGCAGGTGTGCTGCTGGTCACAGAAAATTGAGGCTGCAGGCTGCTGGGAGGGGTGTGTTCATTGTCATTCAGGTGTCACTTCCCAGGCAGGCAGTACCTCAACACTCCTCCAAAGCTCTAAGAACATCAGGTATGGGACACATAACTATGCGTCAATGATTTACTGAATACTATTAGGTGACCTTGGGGAAACCTATTTCCTTCTTGGGCCTCAAGTTCTATGTCAGGAAAATGGAGAAGGGGTGTTAGAACAGATGCCACTTGAGGTCATTCCCAACGTTAAGAACCTGCTGTTTCATGAATGAATAACCCTTAAAGACCTTCCCCTTTGACTCTTAATCTGATTTTTCTTTTTATGTTTTATCCTCAGGTTCCAAAATTTGATGTTCCAATCCTCTTACCCTTCATCCCTGCTCCTCCATCTTCCATCCATTATTGTCTATCCCAATCCCCTAACCCCCTAATTCTGCTAACTCTAGTCCCCTTCTAATCTCTTGGAATATATTAGTCAAACTAGAGCTCTTCAGCTATGGTTGGCAGGGAGGCAGTTGCCCTCCCCTCTCTGCTATGTGCACATACACACCTAAACCCATCTGTGAAATGCAATGAACCAAGGGCCCCAAGAGGTATTCTAGCTCTTGTCCAAGTTAATAGGAGAGGGGATGAGAAGAGAGGGACTGAATTTTAATCACAATGTGATTATTGGCCTTTTTGAAGTTTTTCTGAGTTTTTTTTCACCTGGTTGGCTCGATATCACTAACCAAAAGCTTGTCTCACAAATCGGCTTTGGCCGCAGTTCAAATTTAATTACATTCTAGCTAAGTAAAAGCAAGTAAGCAAGCAAGAGAGAGAGAGAGAGAAGTGTGTGTGTGTGGGGGGGGTATAGCTTATGTTTATAGACCAGACAACTCTATCCTAAATCTTCAAATCTTCCCAAAGTGCAACAATCAATGTGAGCCAGACACAGATGGGTCAGCCCAGAGATAGATGTGAAGCAATAACAAGCTTCTTGTAATTTGAAGCTAGTGAAATTACAATGCCAAGGCTGAGAGAAAATTGAGAAGTTGGCAGAGTTTGGCTCAAGTGTGCCAGCTGCCTGATTCTGTACCTAGGACTGCCTCTTTGTTCTCCATTTAGCTACCGTCTAAAGCACTCAGGCTTTTTCCCTGTGCCTCTTATCATATTCTCCTGTCAGTAAACTTATTCACACTAAAGTGTAAATGACTGAAGATAAATTGCCTTTTCCCTGACTAAAATTGCGTTTTACTAAGAATAAAACATGGACAGACAGTCAAACACACATGCCAGCACCTCAGAATCAAATTAACAGCAAATAAATTAAACAGCGAATAAATAAGGGTGTGTTGAGTGGCCATGATAGTAGATATTGGGTAACTACAGACCCATAATCTATGGAATATTAGTATAGGTAGGCATGAGAAAGGTAGGGGATAGAGGCAACAGTGACTCAAGTTCTCTGTTATAGAAAATAAGAGAAGAAAGTCACTTGTGGGGGGAAAGGTGATGATTTCTGTGGAGGATAGGGTGAATTTGAGGTGCTTATGGGCATCCAGTGGGGGTATATATAGGTCTTTGTATATTCTTGTCTGGTTTAGAGGAGAGGGCTGCTCTCAATCATGTGTTTGGGAGCAATTAACTCAGGAGAGAATCCCAGAGCACAGATAGATTTACCCAGGGAGAATTCATAGAGTGAGAGAGAAGGTGATCAAAGGCAGGAAGGATACGGGGGAACACCAAAAATTTTAAGGAGTGCTCAAGAGGCTAAGAAAGTGTGAGCCAAGAGGTAGGAGAAAAACCACTGTGGTCACAAATAATCAAGGAAGAAGAATAATTTTTAAAGTACTCAAAAATGTGAAGCCGTGAAGAGGAACTAAGTAAGAAAAGGATTGTGGGGAATGGGGCACACTGGACATTGCAATTATGAGGTCATTGATGTCCTAAACAAAGGTGGTTTTGGTGGAATGATTTGGTTATAACCCACAAGCAGTGGGCTGAGGGATGAATGGGGTGAGTGGAGATGTGAATAGGGAATGTAGGTTACTCTTGAAGAAAATGTAGCTTTTAAAAGAAGGTGAGAAAGGAGATGATAAGCTGGAAGGAGCCTTTATAAAATGGCAGAAACTTTAACCTGCTTCTACACCGAAAAGAAAGTTAGTAGGAGGGAGAGTTTGATGAGGAGAGGGTGCATTATTCATGGGACAGGGTCTTCACAGAGATAGAAGGAGAATGGCTCTACATCATGGATGGAAGGGTTTCCCTTGGGCAGAAGAAGGAACACTTGCTCCTTCATGAGAGAAGGAAAGAAGGAATGTATAATTGTGAGAGCAGATGGATTTTTAATGGGTTTGAGGGAATCCATGCCTGATGACCTGATTCTTCATTTTTAACAGGAATGCCCTATCGCTTACTGAGAGGAAGTTGGGGAAGTTTAAAGGCTTTCAGAAAAGTTGAGGAAGGTTAGCACAGCTGCTGCAGAGAATGAGAAAAGGAGATTACACAAGCCCAAGTCTCAAGAGGGGATAAGGGGCCAGATTGAGGCATGAGATCCAAACTCTGGTCCCAGTTCAGTATGCACCTTTTCTCCCCAGAGCTCAGCAGCAGAGATACAGGGGAAGATAGTTGAATGGACCAAATTTGAAGGATTTCAGAATGCATGTGTCAGACTGATAAGGAGATGAGGATGTTGGAGATTCTGGAAAAAGGGGTGAATATGATGCTTTTTTGGAGCTAGATATTGTAACCTTGCTCTGTGTGTGTGTGTGTGTGTGCATGCACACACACATGTATGTATATGTAGGGCAATATTGTGAAGACTGGTAAAAAAAATACATTTGTATTAATGGAGTAGTGTAGTTTACCCCCATGTAGACTTTCTACAGGGCATCCCTAATCCTAGGCCAGCTACCTTCTGCCTTTTTTCCATACCTTCTCCACCTTTCTCTCTCTTGTCTAATTCAAGCAGGGCTCAACATGATTACAAAGGTACACCTGCAATCCCTTCCCTTCCTCTAAAATGCCTTCTAATTCAATCTGCACTCAAAATAGAAATTATTTTGTATTACGTACTATTTGGAATTCTATGAGCTTCCTCTTTCCTTCCATTGACACAGGTAATCAAAGTCAAGTTATATTTGATCTTCTTAAATAGCAGGTATAATCATGCCAATGGAGCATTCCCATCTACCCTCTGGGTCTCACATTTCCCCACCTGCACTATAAGTGAAATAAGTGGCTCCAAATCTCTTGTCCATCTCTGATGATATTATGAGCCTCTAACCCCTAGCAACCTCTACTAGCTCAAGCCAGTCCAGCCCACTTAGCTAGACTAACCTGAGTTCCAGCACGAGGGCCAGTGCTCAGTAGCACCAGTGGCTGCTTGAAAATGGCATACAGCAGCCAGGACATAGATGCAAAGCTTCTATTAACCTCTCTGGTCCCAAAGTCTCAGGAGAACTGTGTAATTAACCTGGGTCAGGGCTGCAGATCCCTGCTGCCCATAACTGGCCAGATATGCAGAGCAATGTGAAACCATTGACAGACAAGTTATAGGGGTGAATCATAAGGAGATTTATGGGTTTTAGGTTTTTTTTTTTTCACTCATTCACTTTCCCTCCTTACTCCACTCCCCAACCAGTTCCATCAATTCCTGGTGGTGCACTCCAAGTGATATGTGGCTGCCAGTGTCACAGGAGGGGATCCCAAGATGGAATGGGAACTGGACTAAGAGTTGGAGACATCTGTGGCTCCAGCCCAGCTCTGCCAGGTGTGACCCTGAGCAGGTCACCTCCCTCTCTGGGACTTAGTTTAGTCATGAGATGGTTGAGCCAGATGTCCTCTAAGATTCCAAGCAGATTGTCTTAGTCTGGCTTTCCTCAGAAGCAGACACTGAGTCTAGGATTCAAGTGCAAGCAGCTTATTTGGGACATGAGCCCAGGAAGCACCAGTAGCAGAATCAGGAAGCGAGACAGGGAAACAAGCCAACACTAGTCTGTAAATGAGCAGTTTACCACTGTGGACAACTGGGATTCAATCTCAATGGGAACTTTTGAGAGGTGGTGTAGGATATGTGTTCCAGAGTTGTCCCTCATGAGAGGTGACAAAGTAATTAATCACCAAATTCCCACTTGTAATTCATTGGGGGCTTTTCTCAGGGTGCTAAGTCTCTAGCATTTACAGCCTTTTCTGGGGTGGGGGAAAAGGGAAACATGATCTCACTGCTAGAGAAAGCCCTCAGGCAGGGAGATGCAGGTGCTTGCAATAAAAGACTCTCAGCAGGCACAGAACCAGTGAGTGCTAAGGGGATATGAGTAGGACACTGACAGCATTTGCCATGAATATTTAATGTCCTCAAAATTCTATGACTTCCTTTGACCAAACCAAGAGTGAGAAGAACCAGCCATCTTGAAAGGACTAGTAGGCAAAGAGTTCTTTTTGCTTTGAATGTCTGACCCTCCCTTCCTCTAAAGCTTAAAGCTCATATATTCTGAGAATCTTTCTGACATTAAGAAGGCTGATAGCCTATGTTATAGTCTCAAGCCTACTAGTTACTATGGGAAATTAGTCAACTTCTGTGAAATGGATATATCTGTAGAGTGCACAAAATGAGAATGGATGTCTAAAGCATCAGGTCCATGAGAACAGAAAAAAAAAAAAGCAATAATAGGATACCAATTGATGGATGGACAAAGGAGAAAAAGCAAGACAAACAAGGGTAGAGGATGGAAAGAGTCAGTATTCATCAAGGAATGAAGGAGTCTTGTGTGCAGACCTCTGGGCAAGAGGGAGCCGTGACCAATGCTGAACCAGTTTGGTTGCAGTTGCTGCTAGGGACTTCGATTGTCCCTAGTGTCGCTGTGCTGAAGTCATATGTCATTTCTCTAGCAGTGAGATCATGTTTCCCTTTTCCCCCACCCCAGAAAAGGCTGTAAATGCTAGAGACTTAGCACCCTGAGAAAAGCCCCCAATGAATAACAAGTGGGAATTTGGTGATTAATTACTTTGTCACCTCTCATGAGGGACAACTCTGGAACACGTATCCTACACCACCTCTCAAAAGCCAATCCTACCACCTCAGCACCAAGCTAGCCCAAGTGTCGCTGTGCTGAAGTCATATGTCATCCCACCCTCACCTTGTGTTGTGATCAAGGAGCTCCCTCACTCACTGCAACTACAAACCACCCTCAGCCTAAATGGCATCTGGCAACTAGGGACAAGAAATGGAGTTAGGGGGGAAAGAGACTCTCTGTTGTGGGGGAGGGAGAGGCTACCAAAGTGGAGACAGGTGGCTAGGGAGGGAGAGAGGAAGAACTTGGAAAAAGAGGAAGGCAAAGAGAAGAAGAGGATAAACAGAGAATCGTTGCAGTGCAGAGGACTAGGTGGAGGGAGCTCTTCCAGCAAGTTAGGGGTCCCCAGAGATTCCATGATGAATGAGCAGAGCAATTATCGCTCTACTTGGCGGCATGCTATGTACCACACAGATGGAGAGCTGTCCATGATACCGAGGTAACTGTGCATGAAAAACCCTCGTGCAGCAGGCCCACGAGAGTGACACCCTGCCCAAGGGTGACAGCCATCTGCCCCATTGTATGAGCACACAGCATGAGCCTACACATCTGTGCTTCAGCGGCACTCAGCCACACACACTTACTGGGGCCCTTATCACTCTGTATTACAGTTAGCTGTCTGCCTGTCTGTGAGAGTAAGACCTCTCTGAGAGCAACTACCTTCTCTTATAGACTGTTTATCTTGGAGAAAACTAAGGTCTCCCTGGAACATAATGAGTCCTTTGAAAGTTTGGGGAATAAATAAGTCATTTGTGCACAGGGATGCTGGTGGTTGGTGTGTGTGTGTGTGTGTTGCACAGATGTGAGGGCAGGGCATGTGAGGGCAAATAAAAAAAAATCAGAGAGGTGTTCCACTACAATATTTCTCAAACTCCTTTGACTAGTTGGGGAGAGTCAACCAGGATGCATACTAAAAATACACACTCTCCTAGGGCTGTCCCTGAATCAGAACTCCACAGTTGGGCCTGAGAATATGCATTGTCTCTCCCTCCACAGGTGATACTGATGGCCAGCCAGGTCTAAGAACCGCTGTTCTACAAGCATCTATTGCATTTATGAGCAACTGATTCCTAGGTGACTAGAACACTGAGGGTCCTTTGACAGCATCCGGAACAAATCCATATTTTACAAATGAAAAAAGTCGAGGCCCGGTGAGGAGATTGGCCTTACCCAACTCCACGCTGCCACCTGGTACTTCTGGGGAGATGTCACACAGATTCCCCCCATCGCCCCCGTCATCTCCATGGTCCGGATGATGCGATTCCTCAGAGACATCCGAACACGAGCCGGAGCGCGCAGTGCTCTGTCCAGCACCGCGTGCTCCTGAAGCACGCCGGCCTGCCCCGGGGCGAACTCCCGCGTCTGACACTGCAGTGAGTTACACCACAGGTGGGAGGCCCCGCAGTGCCGACTGCAGCAGTGCCCACTGCAGCAGTGCCCGCCCGCAGTGCCCCCCCCCGCCCCCTGCACCCCGCGGCACGCGGAGCCCGCCACAGTCGCAGCGTGGGGCTCCTCTCGCCGAGCGTTATCCAAATTCAGGGCGGTTGTAAATGGCTACAGCATGGAGATGGCAACCCGGGCCCCGGCACATTAGCTTGCGGCTGGCTGATCAATTCCCCTGTTAAGGGACCGCACAAGCAGAGGAAGTAGATTAAAATATAATGTATTGCATTGAAATTTAACACAATGCTATACATAATATTCATCCGGATTTGCGTATTCACGTTTCCCCGCCCCCCGGCCCCCTCAATTTCTCCTGGAGAGTCCCATGGGCCCTTCTTAAGCTTCTGTCACTGCCGGACAAAGAAATTTAATGACTTGAGGGGCTAGAAGGGCCTTCAAAATGTCATCTATCCAGTTCTCTGTGTCTGGCTCAGGAATATTGAAACCCTGAACTCTGCCCTTAAACTTGGTGAAGAGGGAAGAAGGAAGGCTGAAATGGAACCCTTTGGGTGGTTTCCATTTCACCTTTGACCCACTCAATTGTGTCTCCTTCTGTCTGGCCTTTCATCCTCAAACCTCCTCCTTTGAGCTAGGAGAAACCAGCTGGACTTTCTTTGCTGTCCTCCAACCCCCTCCCCACCCTCCACTGGTTTCTTGGCCTCAGCAACAAGCCTCACCCTTCTATTTTCATTAGCATCCTTCTCACTTGATTGGGAGCCCAGCTTATAGGGGATAATGTTAGATAAATGCCAAGTCTCCAGAGGCTTCAAATGGTGGTAGGACAAGTACCTGAGAAAAGAACTCAATGTGTCGAAAAGAATGACAGCCAAAGAATCCCATTTAATTTGGTGGCGCGATGAATATTTAAAGTTTTATAAAGAAATACAGGAAAGCAATCAGGCTTATTCAGGCGTGTGCTCCAGGGAACAGAGTACTGCTCCCCATGTGTTGGCAATATGGGGATGAGAGATGAGGATGAGGGTGGGGGTGGGGGACACACACATAAATAGTCCATATTCTCCCCAATCTTTGTATTGAGGTGAAAAAGAGCTTACCAGTGCAGTTCAAGAACAAGCCGGGGGGGGGGGGAGGAATCCTCCCAGATAATTATCATAACGTACTGACACCCTAAACAGTTCCTTTTTAAAATTGAATTTCTAATATCATCGCTTTGGAGATTATAACATTGAGACATGAATCCCTTGGCAAATGATTCAGGAACCATACACTGTGATAAAGACACCTGCCACGGGAACAGGAGGGGACATAAATCTCCTCCTGTGTGTGTGGAATGCCTAATGGTGCCACCCATTAGGCAGAGTGGGGTCATCAGAAACCTCCAAACTGCCATTCCAAGGGCAGTTAATTCATTATAAACATGTACCAGATATTTTCATTTTGTATCAGCTGTTATGTCAAATCTGGTTATCAGGGAGTTAGCATGAGATACAATCCCTGCCTTCAAAAAGCTCCCAGTCCTCTTGGAGAGACAGGTGTGTATGCACAGGACACTGTAATGCTAGTCCAGCACAGAGCAAAGAGGACAAGCTAAGGGCTAATGAGACAGGGAGTAGGGAGTCTGTCAATGCTGATTGTAGGGATAGGGGAAGGTTTCTTATTACTCACTTTGTGAGTCACCGTCATTGCCCTGCTCTTATCTCCTGAGCATTCACCTTTACACAACTAAGTTGCTACTATGAACACCTGAGACTTTATGTCTGAGGGTTTTTTCCTGGCCAAGGGAGTCAGTTGTGCTGGAGACTTAATGTCCCTGAAAGCCCTCACCCAATGATCGATGGTTAAGTAGGTGTCTAAATACTCCACTCCCTCACCCCTGAAGGGGGCAATTCAGAGTGTGCTTCATACTGTAGCCCACAGATTCCCAAGGGAATGAGAGCCAACTGAAACTACTTGCTTGATGATGCACTCTTTATTGGGTTCTTTCCCTTTCTTCACTCCTGACTCTACTGACATTTTCTGGGTCACCTCCCAAATCAAATACTTGTACTCAAACCCCTATCTAAAGGTCTGTTTCTGGAGGAACCCAAACTAGTACAATACCAACAGCTACCTTGCATGAAAAGTCAACCATGGCAGGCGCTGTGCTGGCTTTCATAGTGTTTCTAATCCTTACAATAACCCTGAAAGGCAGAAATTATTTTTCCATTTTACAGATGAAACACTGAGGCCCAGAGAGTGAAAGTGACTTTTTTCAAGGTCACAGAAAATGTTAGAGACCTTGAGCCAATGAAGTTCCTAAGACTCATGGGTAACCATTCTTTCCCTCTCCCTAGAACCACACCCAAGGTGAAGGGAACAAGGATACCTTTGAAAGTGTGATAGATATAATAGCCTCTCTCTCGAGGGGAAAAATACCATGCACATCTACATGTGAAATTGGCAATACAATTTCAGGTCGGTCATAGTCCCCCTTAGAATTACCCATGGGCTCCAGATTAAGAAACTCTTAAGAAGGAAAAAAACTTTCAAAAACATGGGGGCAAAATACATTCCTGAGGATTTGGGTAGGTGGGGAAACTAGGAAGGGAAGCTAGTTCAGGAGGGAGAGTGGATGATAAACATATCACAGTTTGATCCATTGGTGGACCCCATGGGGGTACAGAGGAGGAAAGTAACTTGGAGAGCTGGGTGGAAGGAGAGTGCTCTCTGGTTGAGTGAAAGCTGGGAAGGCATGTTGGAGGACTCTCCTGATATCTCAATAGAATCCAGAGCCTAGAGGAAGGTGTGAGAGTTCCTCTCTAGCCTCAATTACAAATTCTTATCCTGAGCCTTTACTTCCCTGATATCTCAGTTATTTGACCTCAGTACTCCCCATCCCAAGGCCTTCATCTCCTTCATCTCTTCACTTCACCCATCCACATGCCACATTACATCTTGGGCTTTCCAGCAGGTAAAACTGTGTCATCTGGAAAACAGAAATCACCCTAGGTATTTCGAACAGAGGGGAATTTAATACAGGGCATGTGTATCAAAGGTGTTGGTTGGATTTTAAAAAGGAAAAAAAAAAAAGATTGATAGCTTCAAGAAGCCATTACTGCTCCCAGAGCTGAAAGAGTAAAAGGGGGAAAGTGTCACACTCCAAGATCCCAGGGTCCTGCATTCTCTGACATGGTGATGACATAGCAGAACCACTGTTAACACTGGGCAGAATCCCTGAGCCCACATCCCTGCCAATGCTGCCACCAGAAGCAGAAATAGCTTCCACCTTCTTCATGCCTTCTAAGCTCACTTGAGTGCTTCCCATCGGTAGACCCTATGCGGAATCCAGCTAGAAAGGGAGTCTTGGGAATGAGTTTTGTGTGTCCAGACCCCTGTGGTACAGGGGGGAGTAGGAAAGAGCGGGTATGGGTCTCGTGCCAACAGGCAACATTCAGCACAATCTTAAAAACCTGGAAGCCCGTATTCTCCTTTGCTCTGGCCACAAGTGTTTATCCTTTCATCTGTCCCTCTGAGTCTGTTGAACGCCAGTTCCCCTTCAAAGCAAGCCCACCCCCCTCCCCATCCTATCCTCACTAGCCTACTTACCCAGGGCCCCACAATCCATCTTTCACAAGGACTCCAAATTTCCTGCATAGTCAATACATCCTCACTCCCTCCTGACTACCCCAAATCCTAGAGCACATACATGCTGGTTCTCTCTGTTGTTTCCAGGCTGATAAATTGCAGAACAAAGTCCCATGACCTCCTTGAGTTTCTCACCATAGCAAAATAAAAACAATGGGCTTCACTTCTGCCTGAAATACCCATATTCATCCTCTGGCAGACTGCCAGTTTCATCCCCAAGGGGCTGCTCCAACCTCCCTTTCCCCTCAAATCCCACTTCCTCTCTCTGTACCATGCAACTTAACAAGATCCAGACCACAAATCACTTCCCTCTACCTCAAAATCATCTCCTTTTCCTTTGTTTATTTCCTCTGGTCTCTGTAGAAGAAGGACCCATTTCTCTTTCTAGGGTTCATTCCTGAACCTTCCTACCCCTCCCTTCCCCCAGGAAGATCTCTTCTTGCTTTCTCTCTACACCAGCTGCTTCACTCTGGCTTACACCCAAGTGTTTCCCACCCCCAAGAAAGTCTTTCCTCCATTCTGATTTCTCCTGAGCTTCCATCCCACCTTCCACCCTCCTTTCACAGCTAAACTTCTCTAAAAAGTATTATATGCTCACCGCCTCTACTTCCTCACCTCCCACTCAGTCCCAACCACTAGCAATCTGGTTTCCATACCCATAACACTGCAGAAATTGCTCTCTTAAAGGCCACCAATGACCCCTGAATCACCAAACCTGAGCTCTGCCTTACTAGTTACCATCCTCATAGACCTGAACCTTTGCCAGATCAAATACACCATGTAACCAAATTCTGAGCCAGTGGTCCTAGCTGGTGTGTCCCAGCATATGGGTGTGCTGGATATTGGTCACAGGCAGGCCTGGGAGGCACCATTCAGCCAGATGGGTGATTAAAATATGGAAATATTTCCGAGCCACTGCCAGAGTCCCCTTTCCCCCACCTGGCTGCCAAAGCCCCTGGTCTAGGACCCAAAGACAGACCTCATCATTATGTAACAATGAGACAGAACTATATCTGGTGTGGCAGAGGGCTTCTGCTCTTATTGGTTGGTAGCTGTATGTACCAGTTGTTAGATATTTTCAATATCACCACTCTTACTGCTGTACTGAGATATTGATTACTACCGTACTGGGAATAGCCACATACAGGCAGGGGGTGGGGGTGGGGGGCAGTGCGGTGCTGAGGGCAAATCACTGCCTCCCTCCCGAAGAATAGCCTCTCTGTTTACTCTCCATGTGCCATACAAATATAATTTTCTATGTGAGCCTTGGCATGGAAGCATTCAGAAGCAAAGCTCTCAGCCCCTCCCCCTCCTTGATTCCCATGATAGGAATATGTTCTTCTACCCCTTTGCGGGCTGCTTTTCTATTTCTTTGCCTGGCTTCTCTAACAGGGTGACCTTGGACAAGCTACTTAATCTAGTTGAGCCTCAGGCTTCTCATCCATAAAATGGGGTTAACAGATTTCTGCTTTGCAAAGAGGATCATGGGTAATATGTGTAAAATGGGTAGTGTAGGACCTCACGTGGAGTAAAGCTGAGTAAGTGTAGGTTCCTAACCCCCACCTCCCTCTCACTCTACACTTTCTTCCCTGGGAATTTGTTCCACTCCCATGACCTTCCACCTCCATTCTACCTCTGACTCTTTCTTCCAAACCCACTTATTGAATTATATCCTGGGCAAGAGGCCCTAGGGACCCCAAGGTTCCAAACTCCATCCCCAAGCTCCCAAACTCCAAATATCCAGTGTGGAACTCATCATTCCCCACCTCCCACTTTCTTCCATCTTCCCAGTATCTCTCAAGGACACCAACCACTCTCCCAGTTGAGTAGGTTTCATAACATGAAGTGGGCTTTGACCACCAATCTCCTTCCCCTCAGACCCCACAATCTTGTTCCCTCTGGGGTCTGGTCCATTCTACTTCTCACATTCACCCTCTTTTATTGTCATTAAGATAGCCTTTGATCTAACCCCTTTTCCCCCTTCCTGGACTATTTCAGTACATGTATAAATGCTTTTCTGTGGTTCAGGTCCTTCCCCCATCAGTTCAACCACCAAAACCTTACATGGATCTGTTCAAAACACAACAGTGTCCAGTTGTCTGCATAAAGGAACCCAGACCCATTACCTTCATGTTCAAGGCACTGGTAGCCCAGCCTCGTCCTCCTCCTGCTATGCTTTTATAAAATAATAACAGTAATAAGAACAACCAACACTTCTTAAAAATTGAGTATGTGCTGCTCTAGTATTCCGAAGTCATTTATGTCATTTAATCCTCTCATCCAGCTTGTGACATTGTCATTGTTATTAATCTCACTTTACTGTTGAAGAAGTGGAACCACGGAGAGGCTCAGCAACTAACCTAAAGTAACTTCCCCTATAGGTAGGGGATTTGAATCTAAATCAAGAGTCTATATCCAGAGCCCGCATTTCTTATCACCCTGTCTTCTTCTCCCATCCAAGTACTAACTAGGCCCGACCCTGCTTAGCTTCCGAGATCAGACGAGATCGGGCGCGTTCACCCTGCCTTCTTCTGCTGTTGCTTTGGTCACGCCAGAAAACTCCCCACACTCACTTTACTGCCCTGCCTCCCTGACTTCACCTCTACTGTACTCCCACCCGGACTGCCAGTTTCTCTCATCTCTTTAACCCACCAAAAAATGCCATCCATCCTTCAAGTGTCATTCAAATGTCAATGCCTCCTTGAAGTCTTGTATGATTTCCTTGCTTCCAAGTGATCTCTCTATTCTGGAAATTGATAATTTTCCCAAACTTTTCACTTTTACCTTATTCTCTCATACTATAGCCATTTGAAGACAGAGTTGGTCAGCTCTATCAGAGTGTAGGATGGGGCCACAGCTGCTCTTTCCCTTCATCCTTTTCTGTACTTTTCACATGAAACCTACAAAGACAGTTTTATTAGAGGAAGTTGAATTGTTGTCCTGCTCGGGACCAGGAATGGGTAGGTTTCTGCTCCACTCTCCAAGTCCCTTTGAAAGAAGAGCCAACCGCTTGATTAAGGAATGGAAAGAATTTTGTAGCCTGTCAATTCCTGCTGTGATAAATCTCTTGGGTGACTGATGCTAAGTCAGGGACATAAATGACAATAGCTATGCTTCCACAGTTGACTGGATTATAAAACAAACCACATACTTATGACTATATGCTCCAAACAATACATAAAAGAAAGCAGGGAGAGGGACTAAGAACTGCTGTGAAAGCAGGAGATTTGCTCTGTCCATTGGGGAGCTTGGGATGGCGATTTTTCCTTACCCTGATTCTCCTGAAACAAGTTTTTATTTTACTACCAGCCACTTCTAGCATAAGCTCTGGAGTTCGAGCGTCAGGGTTAGGATGATGGCTCTGCCACCCACCAACTCTCTGACCTAGCAAATTACTCAGCCTCTCTGTGCCATGGTTTCCGTATCTGTACAATGGGGATAATAACAGTACCTGCCTCATAGGGTTTTTGTGAGAATTAAATAAAATAACCACTGTCCAGGGCAAAGAGGATTGCCTGGCACATAGTGTTGCCTAGCAAGTCTGCTGTCATATGCCTGATGGCAAGAGAGGAGATGGGGTTGGGGGTGCAAGGTGGTCTGAGGAGGGCTGGGGCAAGTGCCTAGATGGAGAAGAGCCCTGATCCTTCCCAGGTTCCCTTGGGCACTTGCCACAGCCCACAGAGTTTCTGCTTCAATACACCCTTAGGGTTTGGGGGTTCCCTGGCAGGAGGCAAAAGGCAGGAAAGTGAGTGGCATCAGTCCATTGTCCACTGTCCATTGAGTCAAGGCACCTCAAGTCCCACTCCGGGTGACTATTTAATTTCCTGCTCTTCATCTGATCCTGGAGATCATTTAGCCCCGACTCTCCGATTTTAGAGATGGAGAAGCTGAGACCCAGAGAAAGGAAGAGC
Source organism: Leptonychotes weddellii (assembly GCF_054177405.1). Classification (NCBI taxonomy): domain Eukaryota; kingdom Metazoa; phylum Chordata; class Mammalia; order Carnivora; family Phocidae; genus Leptonychotes; species Leptonychotes weddellii. The sequence goes on along the minus strand of NC_138376.1, from coordinate 30,291,177 downwards.
TGGGCAAGGTCACACTAAAGAACCAGAATCCAGATCCACTCTCTTCCCCTCTGGTGCTCTTTCTCCCACACTATCCCACAAGCTGAGGGTCTCTTTTTTTTTTTTTT
>NC_138376.1:30234781-30290570 GCF_054177405.1 Leptonychotes weddellii | reverse complement strand
CATCGGGGTGCATGTACCCCTTCGGATCCCTACTTTTGTATCTTTGGGGTAAATACCCAGTAGTGCAATTGCTGGATTGTATGGTAGCTCTATTTTCAACTTTTTGAGGAACCTCCATACAGTTTTCCAGAGTGGCTGCACCAAGCTGAGGGTCTCTTAACTCTGTATTTGCCAGGGTGGTTCTCCTTGGCTGCAGAATCTGCACCGAGCTGGTCCTGGTTGCCTTGGCCTTCCCTTCGCTGGATGCCTACTACACCTTGGGCTGTACAAGATAATTTGCCACGGAGTGGTATCCAGGCCAGTCTCAGAGTGGCTGCTCTGTACAGAGGAAGGGGCCTGGGATGTGGAGGCAGATGATTTGGTCTGAAATCCAGGGCCATCCAGTCAGAGCTTCAAACTCTTTGAGCCATCATGTTATCTGTATAGGACTTAGAGTGTCTTTGTTGGTAAAATGGGGATGATGATCTATTTCATGCGATTGTTGTGAGGAGCAAGTGAGGTAGCATTTGGGAATGCTCTTTATAGACTGCAAGGCACCGTGCCAGAGTTGGTTTGTGTCCTTTCTCTCTGGGAAGAGACTGCCTTCTCCTTCCCTCCCTTCTCCCTACATACAGTATTTAGCGGAGGGCTGGGTGGTGCATAGAGATACTTAGAGAGATGTTTCTGTCTCTGTTGATTGAATATGATCTCCCAGGATCCTCTGACCTGTTGATGCATCAGGCACCCCAGCCCCAGATCTGGTGTTGGGGCAAGAGGGTGAGGCTGTGAAGGGAGCTCATGGGGCCTGGGGAAGGGGAAGAGTAAACAGAGGGCTTGCTGATGAAAAGTAAACTGGCTTTAGAAAACATACTCCAGCTAATGGCTGTAGGTGGTGTTAGTCATGCTGTTAAGGAATTTGGGAATACATATGCATACTAATAGGGATTTATTTGGGCTGCTTCTTACTCCAGCACTTGGGAAGGGTGGAGGGGTAGAGGGTACTGCAGGATTAAAAGACACTGGCCCTTCATCTCCAGAAAGTACACTCCTGGGTTGGGGTTGGGCTTCAGCTTCTGAGGATGCATTTGCCCGAGTTCCACAAGGCCTGTGGGATAAGCTGGGGTCAGGCTGGCTGTTGGTCCTGGGGGAAGCAGAGTGAATGGGGTGCTAAGAATTTAGGAGTGGCTCCCCGCTTCCAGCCCCTATGGTAGACTCAGTGGAGGGAGATCCCGTGGCTTTATCAGTCTGTGCCCCAGTATCTGTCTTACTCCCCTGGGCCACAAAGTCACTCTTTAGGCCACGACATGCCACGGGAGACTCTGAGAAGCATCTAGTGCATTCTTGGGATTACAGACTGCACCACTTTTATAGAGCAAACTCCACAGTCCCCACCCTGTGACTCCATAGGCTCAGGCACCTGGCTCTGTCCTACCATCTAGTCTGAATCTCTCACTGCTACTTACATCAGTTTCTTCTCTTTTTCACACTTAGTGGATAGAGAAAAGAGAGGCTCCCCATGGTTCTTTACATAGGGGTCCTTCTATTGGTTAGGAAGGCCCAGGCCAACTCGGCCTTCTCTTCCTCATGCTGGAGGTCCCCCCACTCCAGACCCTCCTGAGACCTCTTCTGATAGGGAGCTGTGATCTTACCCAGCAAGTGGGTATTGGGAGCCAGCCGTGTGCCCAGAAGGGTGCTGGGGGTGGGGGGTTGGTGCCTAGAGTCCAGCCAGAAAGCCAAGTGATGCAGACAATAGGGTGAGGCTGGTCACAAGTGCCCAGGAGAGCAGGGGAAGATGAGTCATGGCCAGGGGCAGGGGGACCTTGGGCTAAATTCAGGTTGGGGTATTAGAGATATATCCAAGGGTGCAGCATGGCCCTGATATACAGCGTGAGGCCCAAGGCACAATCACCCTCTGTCACATAGAGACATGGAGAAAGGGTATGTGAAGCCATCCTTAAGCACCTGCTGGGAGCTCTCTGGGAAATCATTAGTCTGCCCTGCCCTTCAGTGCCTAGACTCTCAAACTGAAACAAAGGATTATGGAACAAGAGCCTGATGTCCTTTGGCCCAGTAATTCTGCTTCCAGGAATCTAGTGCAAGCAGAGACACAACAAGAACGTGGGTGGAGAGTTAGGCACAAAGATGTCCATTACAGGGTTATTTTGAAGGGTGAAAATGTGAGATGTAGAAGAATCCAAATGCCCATCATTAGAATGGCTTGTGTAGCAGCTTTCTCTCCTCCTTGTTCTTTCACCCCTACCCCGGCCATATGCACCCCTTTGGGAAGCCCCAGCTCTCCTCTGTGGTCAGCAGTCAGTAAAAATAGCCGGTAGTTAGCAGAGCAGTACCCCTCCTCAGCCCTGCTGGGTTTGTTCAAACAATCAAAAAATCCACCATCATTCAGCTTTCCATTACTGAAGTGCGGATTATCTTCTGGGGGTTTTCCACTGTGAATGGTGACGGTAGATTGGCTTTCTCTTGGCCTCCCAAGGTACATCTGGGTCCCCACCCTGCTCCAACTGCTGAGGTCACTTGGGGGTTCCTAGAGCTGGGCGGGCCCTTAGAAAGCACACAGTCCAACCCCTCTGAGGGGATGGGATTGTCACATTGCTTGTTAGTACAAAGCCATCGTGAGCATCCAGGCCACCTGACTCCTAGCCCTGTGCTCAGTGGCTAGGTGAGGCAGACATAATTCGAAAAATAAACCAGTTGTCCTCAGAATTACCCAAAGTGCTAGAAATGAACCATTCATTTAAATAAATCTCATGAATATGCATTAAAAAAAAAGAAAATAAATGATCCAGGTCCTGGCTTTTCCTAGAATATCCATTTCCTTCTCTGAGCTGGGAAAACTTTTTGATGAGGCATTGGGTTCCCTTTGGAGCAGGGACTGGGGCATCCGTCGGCATCCCTGGGGGCCCCTGGCCCCTCCTCCACACCATCCTAATGCTTTTTTGGTTTCCCAGAGCAGCTCCATCTTGTTCTGGGGCCAGCCTGGTCCTATCCCTGCCACTAGATTTTTGGTTCTCTCATGGGTGACTCTAGGGTAAGGAGATAACCTAGCCTTCTGCCCCCTTCTCTTGGGGGAATTCAGAGACTTGAGCCTGGGGTACAGTTCCTCCTTCCACTCCTAACCCCCCTCCCAGGAAACCCCCACCTATGGTATGCAAAACCACAGGTAAGCAAGGAAACAAACACTGATCAAAGGCTGATCTCCCCCTCCTTTCTCCCTTCCCCATCCTCCTCCCCTCACTTTCTCCTTTCTATCCCCTACCTCCTTCTAAGTACCTCCTCCTTCCTCCTTCCTCTTCTTCTCATTTCTTCTCTCCTCCTCTATCTCCACCCCCTGATTCTGACTCTCTTTTTTAAAGCCAGCACACTCTGATAAACCTTGACTTTCATCCTGGTCATGCACCCTCCCTCCCCCCAAGCTTTCCTGAATCCCTGCGGGGAAGGGCCTGTTTTTCAGGGTCTGCAGTAGGCTGACCTGGCCGTTTTCCCTGGATGCCCATGGAGAGGGTGCCCAGAACATAGGGCCTAGGTGCCTGGGCTTCTGCCAGTATGCACCCACCTGTGTGCAGAGACAGGTAGGAGGCAGGGTCTTATATTACAGATTTATCCAGCTGAGTCAATCCTGGGCTGCAGAGACACATCCGCAGGCCACATGTGCCTCCCCGTGGGTATCTGGGACAGGTGCTCGGGAGGTGCTAGCCACTAGGAGAGAAGAGATGGATTGAGACATTTTCCCTGCCCCTGGATTTACCAGCCTTCAGTCCCTCTTGGGAAGCCCAGTAAAGGAGAGCCCAGTCCAGCCTTCCCAGGAACTGGTTGCTGATCCTAGAGGGCCAAGAGGACAACCAAAGGAAGATAACACCCTGGCCAGGCCCAGACCTTCTGATGCTAGGCCCACAGTCGGCTTGGAGCAGGGACTACCTGCCACGTGCCGTGGACAAGTCGCTCTACTCGTCTGGCCCTCAGTTCCCTCCTATGTCAGATGAGGGTTGTTGGGAGGCTCAGACCAGGAAAGAGTTGCAAAGGTGCTGTGCGAACTGCCGGCGCCACTGCACACCTCACGGATCCCCGTGATACTCACGGAAGGTCTAAGTCTGTGTGTGCGTATTCCGGGCGCTCATTTTTCACCGGTCCCTCGCCAGGATGCGGGACTCGGAGCTGGGCCCGGGGCTGGCTGGGCGCGACCCTCCCAGCCCCCAACCCCAGCCCGGGGCCGGCGCGGCGGGTTTTCGTCCTGCAGGCGGCGGGCTGAAGGCTGCACGGCGCGCTCCGCACGTGAGGCGGCGGCACCCGCGCCGGCTGCGGCGGCGCAGCCCCGGCCGCCCGGCTCGCCTTGCGCAGGGGCTGCCCGCGCCGCTGGCTCGCCGAGCCCGCCCTCCCGGCTTCCGGGGCTCGCGGCCCGCCCGCCGCCCTCCCGGCCTTCCGTGCGGGGCCCGCTGTTCGGCTCTGGCCGTCGCCGCGCCACGCCCGCGGGGACCGCGAATCCCTCCGGTTTCGGCGGCGGTGTAGGTCGGCACGGAAGGAGGTGCGCTGGGCGGCGGGCCCGGCTCCTGCAGCTCCGCCGGCCGCCACTGGGGGCTGCCGCGCCGGCGAGCTCGGCGGGGACGGTGCGCACGGCCCGGCGTTCCCGGGCGCCTCCGGCCGCTGGGCTTTTCTCCGCCGCCGGCCCCGCGCTGCCTCCGCAGCCAGCCCAGCTCCCTCCCGGATCTGTGCGTGTGATCGCTGTGCGTGTGTGTGTCCGGGTGCGCGCGCGCGCGCGCGCGTGGGGGGCGGTGTGCACGCGGGGAGTGCGGGGGAGTGTGTTTGTGTGTGTGCGTGTGGGTGTGAGTGCCTGGCTCGCTCTCGCTGAGACACACACACACTCACACACGCACAACCCGGCTGGCTCGTCTGAACTTGAAGACACCCCACATTCCAAGATGCCGGAAGTCCCTGGGAATGCCCAGGGTTCTTCGATCTGGAGAATCCTACCGGCGTCTTCCTGGGGGGGGGGGGGGATTATCTTTTTTTGTTTTGTTTTTTAATCTGGAAGAGAAGAGAACAAGTTGTGCTTTTTCCTCCCTTCTTTTCGCTAAATGCCATGGATATAACAGAATAAGCCGCTCAGGGCTCTCCCCGCGTGGACGTCCGAGGCCACCATCTGCCTGCGTTCGCCGGAGCCGGAGGGCTTAGCTCGAGCCTGTCTCGGGCGGGGAAGGATGCGTGGCCGAGCCGGGGAGCCCGGGCGCCCCGCGGAGCCGGCCTCGGAGCCTCCCAGCCGGGGATAGATGCTGCCTCGCCCAGGTGAGTGGTCGCCGCCGCCGCGTCTCCGCGATCGGGGTGTTTGCGGGAGCTCGGCGCAGGGCTGAACGCGCGGGGGGCGAGGGGGACCGGGAACTTTGCATCCCTTTCTTTTCCACTTGAGCACTCGTCACCCGGGAACTCGTGCGGACACCTTCTCTTTTCGCCCATCCTTATCGCGGGAGGTTTCCTTTCCTTTCTTTTTTCCCCGGGAGTGGGGGTGAAACTCTGGCGAGCACCGAGGAGAGTGGGTCCGAGTGAGGCCAGCGAGCAGGAGGGAGAGACGGGAGCCTCAGGTGTATGGCAACGTTGAAAGCAGCAGGAGAACTTTGCCTCCAGACCACTCTTGTTGCATCTCCCCACATGCAAGGCCTGGCTGGAGCTATTGCTGGGGGCTGGGTCGGACACCAGGGCTCCCTGCGCTCCGTGGGCTGGGTGGGGTGGAGTAGAGCTGGGTGCAGAGGGCTTGATTCAGCGCTGATGGAGGGAAGGCAGGCACCACTGCAGTTTGGGGAGGCAGGTAGGGCAGGCTCAGGGCCCTGTCCTGGCCTCAGGCAGAAGGCAGGGAGATCAGGGGGATTGTGTGTGTGCAGCTTGGGGCATCAGAATGGCATGATGAAGCAGTATGGAAACTGGCATTAGCCATGCCTGGTTGGTAGGTCTATCTCTCACCTAGCCCTGTTCTGGTTCTAAGGTTGGCCTGAGCAGGGAGGAGGGAGAGGGATGGACTGCTCTGAGGCCGGCAGTGCTGTGCTCCCTACAGACCCTGAGGCAACGACAGGGAGGTGTCCTGCTCCCCTTTCCATCACCCCAGTACAAAGGACATAGGCAGCAAGTCCCAGGGAGACTGAGCCCCTGAAAGCCAGAGCCTGAGAATGAATGAGGAGTGAGCCTGAGCAGAGACTGCAGAGGGACTGAGCCAGGCCGACACCAAGTGCACGCTGAGAATCACAGACACCACAGACAGACAGACAGACACTTGGTGGGAAGAGGGAGCTGGAGTCTGAGGCATGGCTGTAGATGCTGACCCCCTGCCTTGCCACAGTGGTGTGTGTGTGTGGTGGTGAGGGGGTGGGCGCTGTGGCTGCAATGGGCTGATTGGCCTTGTGGGGCTGGGGGAGGGCACTGGCTGCTTCAGGAAACTGACCCCCATGGCAGGGGAGGAGCAAGGCTGGGGAGGAAACTGCCAGGCTCTGAGCTGTAAAGTTGCAGGGACCAGGGAGGGAGGTTCTGGGTGGGCTGTTGTCCGTGTGGTGGGGCGGGGGGGGAGGGGGGGGGTGCACGGGCGGGGCAATTTGGAACTAATGGTGGGGAGGCCGAGGTAGGGGACTGTGGGGAGACAGGGAGTGTGGATCCCGGGTCCTGGGGTTGTGCCCTGGGCTGGCTGCCACCCTTGGCTTCATACAGCCACACACAGGGGAGCCCAGCTTGGGACTTGGTGTGGGGTACTTTGGAGGCTGAAGGGGATCAGGGTCGTGCAGGGAGGACTCGGGAGGAAGCTCCTGAGGGCCTGGTCTTGGAGCTGTCAGCCTCCGTGGACCACACCAGCTGCCTGGGCCCTTCTGCTGATGCTGGGATGTCATCTTTCCCTTCTGACTCTGGCTGGGATGCAGAGTTCCGTCCATCTCTCTCCTCCAGCTCCTCACATGCGTCTGCTCAGGCCCCCTGTCCAGCCCTCAATTTAGAGTTTCTGGTCTAATTCCTGCTCAGGAATATCGTTACTTAACTTCCTGCCCTCGCCCAGGGGAATACAAACAGCCAACGTGGCATTTCGGTCTCAGCCTCTGGCGCGGCTTCTCCAGGAGGTCGACTCCCAGCTGCAGCTCCTGGCCGGCTGGATGGGGTGCCCGCCGGCGGCTGCTGGGGCTCAGGCTCACTGCTTCTCTGCGATGCCACTTCCTTGCCCAGGCCCAGCCATCTGAGAAGCTGGGGAGTGTGGTCTCAGAGCGGGTGAGCAGGGAGCTTCCGGAGGCTAGACTGAGGAGGGGACGGATGGGGTGGGAAATGCAGATGAGGTAGGTGGTGCCACTGGGGAAACTGGGCAGCCTTTTGGCCGCCCAAGCTCTGGTTTGGCTAGAGTGGGAATCCGCTTTCTTGTCTCAGCTGCAGCTCTGAGGTGGAACCGAGGATCCAGAGTATTTGGCCCCCGAGTGTCAGGCTTGTCAAGTCTCTCCAGCCAGCAGGGTGGAGGAGGGCCTCTCCTCCTTTCAGAAAGTCCCCTGGCCAGGGTGGAGATGAACACCGTTATTGGCATCTGGTGCCTTCCCATTCTGATGGGGGAGGCCGCCAGACTGAAAGCAGAGATGACCGCAAAATACCCACCAGGGATAGCCAGGTGGAATTGGACCCCCCCACCAACAAAAGCAACAATTTGGGTGTGTTGTGATTTTTCTTGGGACACCATTGGTGTTTTAGGGTCCAACTTATTTGAAGGGATAGAGTCAGCATATCATGGAATGGGACCTACACTTGGAGGGTTTGGATTCAAATTCTGGCTCTGCCACATCTTTGTTGGTTAACCTCTGGAGCTTCTATGTTCTCCTTTGGTGAAAGAAAATAATAACACGTGACTCACAGATGTGCTATAACTTTATGTTTGTCCTGGTGCTCCCCAAACCCCCTGTTCAGATCTGGGGAGTGTTTGATTGGAGGGGGAAGGGCCCCTCAGAGACAGGAGGGTAATACCCCTCGCTTTCCCCACCCACCTAGCTGTCAGGAGGGTTTGATGCCATCACCTGTAAATTGATTGTTGGAAGACTCCAGGAAGCCCTCCAGAAAACTTTGGGAGTTGATATTCAGAGAGCAAATTTCACCTCCAGGGCTATGGCACCTGCTTCCCTCTCTTTCTTGTTTGCTTCAGATTTTTACAGCCATGCCCATTTGCTCAGGAAGCCCAGGCTCTGTGGTTTTCAAGTGTCATCTGTCACCCTTCCCTATCTGAGGCTTGAGTGTGAAATTTCTCCCAGAACCTGGCCCCTGCCTTCTCTTCTCTGCCTCTGCCTCTTGCTGTCCCAAGAGTGGCCTTACCAGGATGGTGTCGGGTCCAGACCCACTAAAGGGGCACAGCTCCTGCTGGGGTCTGTGTGGGGCCTGTGACTGGACCTGGGTCCCCTCTGTAGAGCTGAGAGGCACACCCAGCTGGGGAGAGAGGCTCAGGCCCAGTATGTATTTAGTAGGGTCTGACTAATGAACCAACTGGAATAGGAGTGGAGAAGGAGCTCCCACCATAATGCGCATGCCTAAGAAAAGGTATTTTCAGGGAGCAAGCGGTCAGATATGAAGATGGGGACCAGGGAGAGTAGCCATGTCCAGCCTGCTCAGAGTGAGGGCAATCAGGAGGGCTCCTTGGAGGAGGTAAGGATTTTAGGAAGAGCAAAAGCCCATAGAAGTCCACAGAAGGCAGATTTGTTTTCTCTTAAATTCTTAGAGGTTACTGGGGATTTGAAAGATTTCAGGGGTGGGGTACTGAACAAGCAGAATGGATATTCTGAGAAATTTCTGAGGCTGTCAGGCCCAGCTCCTTGAAACAATTTCTTGGTTGCTTATTATGTGCCAGGCACAATGCTAAGTGCTTCACATTATTATCTCATTGAATTCTCCCAATTCCATGAATTTGCCACTATTGCTACCTCTACCTTCCAGATGAGAACATTGAGGTTCAGAGAAGTAGGGACCCACCAGGTCACTAATATGGGACAGAGCGGTCACTCGACTCTCATGTCTGTCTGAATTCAAAGCCCACCCACTTCACTCCTCTGTGCCGCTTTGCCCTGCTGGTGAGGAACAGTGGCCACCATGGGCCCATGCCTCTTCCAAGTTCTGCTGGCCTCCTGGGGAGGCTGACTTCAGAGCCTCCATTGCAGACCCCACGAGCCCAGCCTTGCCTGTGGGCATCTCTGTCCGCCCTGCGCACTCACTCCCACCAGTTTATAAGCTCCCCTCAAATAGGCAGTACCGTCCTCAGGGGTAGGACAGAAGATGGGACAGTGGAGTGAGCACCAGACAGAGAGTCTGGGAACCCAGCTCTGCTGTGTATGTGACTTGAGTGAGGAGCAAATCTCTTTACTCCCCTGGGGCCTCATTTCCTTACTGACGAATCAGAATGCTAATGCTTACGGCATGTGTGAGTGCACTTCACACAGTGAATAATACCGTTAGCGCTCAGGGTTATATTTGTGACCCCTTCCTTATTGATACCAAGTGACTAAAATGTTAAATGTAGTACTTCTTAGGGTTGAGGGCATGGAAGGTGGGCTCTAATGTATCAGCTTCATGTGGGACAAGGGTTAACCAATAAAGTCACAGGCCAGCACATGGGTGCTGTGCCTTTTGGGAAAAGGGAGGGTACAGAACCTGCAGAAGAAGGGCATGTGGGCCAGACAGTTGGGTGGCTTCAGTGGCGGGCAGCTAGGAAGGGACACATTGACATAGACATCATTTACTTTTGGAATCTGGCAAGCATCAGTGAAGGTTGGCCCTGGAGTAGGCAGAAGGAATTTTCCTTAGGCCGATGTTTCTAGACGTTCTTTTCACTGTGAACCTCTCCAAGGAGCCTTCTTAGACACTTTTTTTTTTCCTAATTGCACCCCTGCATGGATTTTAATACCACAGGTATAATGTATATCTGTTTATGTACTGCAGGTGTCTTCGTGCCTCATATACCAAAAGTAAGATTTTTTTCACCCCGCCCAAGAACAAATTTTTGCCCCCTTGGGGGCGCTGTTGTCCCCGTTGAGAATGCATGCTTTAGGACTAACAGACCAGGATTAGAAAAAAGTGGATTATACTGAGGGTGGGAGAATCCAGGAGATGATGAGGAGGACAGATTCACTGTGACACGTCACTTCCTCAGGGGTGGTCCATGGACCAGGAGCATCAGCATCTCTAGAGAGCAGGCTAGCAATGCAAACCCCATCCCATTCCGGACCTCCTGAATAGGCATCTTCATTTTATCCAGAGGGGAAGTGGGGGCGGGGTTGGATGCACCACCCCCAAACCCAAGGCTAGTTTTGAACAGAGGGCCAAAGGACAAGAGGTAAGAAGGCAAAGAGAAGAGACAGCCATGTGCTGGGTCACTGGCTTCTTAAACCACTGAGTCCAAATGCAGCAAGCAAGTTTAAGGAGTGACATTGTCTCTACTTGTCCTGATCTATCAGTCTTTACTTTTTTCCAGGTGATTTCCTTGCATTGTAGCTGCAGGATGTGTAGAGGGGGTGGGGGTCCTGGAAAGGAGATATGAGGCTGTGTGTGGCCTGGCTTCCGAGCAAACAGAAGGCCAGGCTGCCTTGGGTTTGAACAGATCTGGGCCCTCTTTCTTGAATACCCCTATGGGCCAAGGCTAATGGGGACCAGACCAGCCTGAGGGACGGACCAAGCCTGAAGAGACAAGACTTAGGTTTTAAACTGTGTCAAGCTGGATCAAGTAACCAAACTGAGCTCTTGTAGTTTATCAGCCTGCATGGGATTGTCCGCCATAGACCCTGGGAATCCTTGGCAACAATCCTGTATTAACAGGGCAGCCCTGTAATGTAACGTGAGAGACTGCAAAATCCCCAAGTTGGGCTCTTTAGAGTTCAATGCATTTACTATGGGCATGTCCAGTGTTAGTCCCCCTGCCAGCAGGAGCTGAGCGCCAGTCAACCTGAGAAGCAGGACACCGAGTTTCTCTCAAGCCCCCTTCCTCTGGGTCATCTCCCCCAACCCATCCCTTCCTCTACCCCATTTTGACCTAGGCCAGCACTCAGTGGTCTTCCTTCTTGTCTGAACTCAGGCCCCTAATATCACTTTGGTCCTCCCATCTCCCCTTCCCTAAGACTCACTGCCTGTTCCTTTCCCCAAAGCTAGTGCACTCCTCACCTACCCTTTCTGATCTGGTGCCCTGTTAAGGCAGCTTTAGTCGAATAAAACTGGGGGAGGGGATTCACTTTGGTCCCCAGCTGAGACTGTGGAGGCTCTTACTTCAGGGGACAATTGACCCTTGAACAACATGGACTTGAACTGTATGGGTCCACTTGTACATGGATTTTTTTCAAAATACAGTATAGTACTGAAATACGTGGATTTTTTCCAAATACGGTTTAGTACTGAAAACATATTTTCTCTTACGATTTTCTTAGTAACACTTTCCTTTCTCTAGCTTGACTGCAAGGATACAGTACATAATGCAAAAAACATACAACATGTTCATCAGCCATGATATCAGTAAGGCTTCTGGTCAACAGTAGGCAATTTGTAATTGAGTTTTTGAGGCAGTCAAAAGCTATACATAGATTTCCAACTGTGTGGAGAGTCAGGGCCCTTAGTCCCCATGTTGTTCAAGGGTCAACTGTAGCTGTAAACTAGGTCTTGCAGTTAGATTATTCTTCCTGGTCCCCCAAATGAGTGATATATGGTCACTCAGCCTGTAAGACTTGGAGGCAATGGGGGAGTGAGCTCGGCTCAGGCTTCAGCTTGGGTCTCAGAGTCTAATGAGGGAGATGTGGGAGCCTCCGGGATGATGGCAATGAGGGTAAAGGCATGCTTGAGCTCCTGGAAACCCCTGGAAATTTCTAACAAGGGCCATAAGATGAGGCCCTGCCATTCTAAAAAGGTATTGAAGATTTTGGGGTGGGCAAAGTTGCTGCCTTGATTCAGTGCCCCCCCCCCCTTAATGAAGCCATTGTTACACCCACATAGGTCCTGTTGGGGCAGAAAGGCAGGAGGTAGATGGTGACCTGGGGTCATGGGATTAAAGGTTAGAGGTCCTCTTACAGCACAAGGCACACAGCACAAGGCACCAGGGCTCGTGGTGGCAGACTCCCTGCTGTGCAGGGGATCCTGGAATGAGTTTTATCCGTTCAGCTCTGCCAGGATCTCGCCCAGTGACTTGGGCAGCCCATTTCCCTTTCTGTCCTCGCTTGTGCAGTGGGCCCAAGGCTCCTCAAGTCCCTTCGGCTCAGGTATTGGATCTTTTGATTTATAAGTCCCTGAATCTGCCTGAGTAAAGATACTTCTGCTGAGCCACCCAGGCTCTGGAAGTGACTTGTCCTCCAGCTTCCTTCTCTTCCTGTTCTCCCAGACCGTGCTGACCTGATGTTTCCTTCCACTTGATGCCCTCTGACTGCTGCAAACCTGCCCCAAATCCCGTTACTAGGTTACTGAGTTCAGTTTTGAATAACCAGGATTCCAGGGCTGCAATGTGAATGCCAGTGTCTCCTTCCTCCCTCACTCCAGCACATGCATGCACGCGCACACACACACGCACACTCACACACACTCCTACATATTCACACGTGCACTTATGCACGTGCACACACACCCACAAGCAGACCTGCATATACACACACTCTCACATACTCACACATCTGCACACCCACACATTCACGCACATATACACACTCCCGCACACACATGCATAAACACGTGCATGCACACATACAGACTCCTATACTTACAGCTTCATACACATGAGCACATACGCACACACCTGCACATACACACATTCATACATGCTCACACACATTCACACACTCATACCCACGTATAGACACACATATAGACACACACACACACTAGCACACACTCCCTTTGTCTGCTACCGCCACTTCTCCTTCAAAGACACAGACACATGCCATCCAGCCCTTGCAGGGCACTGGCCACCTGACGAAGAACACTTCTGTGCATGGTCTCCTGTAGTCCCTACGGGTCTCTGGGCTGGGCAGCGCCTATTTTGTCCTCCTCCCCATTTAGACGAGGAGCTAGACTCAGATGGGGAAGACCACAGGGGTAGCAGAACCAAGATGAGAAACCAGACTTCAGGTGCCATGCAAAGGTTCACAGTCCCAACAAAACTGCCACAGTGTGCTCACACCGGTCACTGTGCCTGCCGCAGGACATCCCTGGGAAACAGAAGGCTCTCTCTGTCCATGAGTGAATCACTGGAAACTGGTTCCCAGGAGATGCATGCATGGGGTGCTGGAGCTGGCACTGGGGCACCCTGTCCTCTGCTGGGACGCGTGTGCACTCGCGTGGCTCTTGGGTGATCCTTCCTTCCTGCCTATCAGCCTGCTCTTAGAAGCTTTGGTTTAGCAATGGACAGCACTGCCCTCAATCAGCCCCATGGGTGTCCCAACCCCAGTCCACCTCCTTTCCACGGAGCTGGATAGGACGCAGGAGAGGACTGGGACTGGTCATCACCAGGGCCTCAACTTGCTTGCACTTTTGTGCTCCTGAGGCGGTGGGTTCTGGAATTTGCTGCCTGCCCTGGGAGTGAGGCTTCCTTTCACTTGTTCCAGCGTGCCCCCTCCAGCCCCCGCGAGCCCTCAGGTCAGGAAAGCCTGGTAGTTTAGCATCTGGTGACCCAGGCCATGCTCCGTCTCAGCCTCTCTCATGGCTGGCTGGTCGGCAGTCCTCACAGACTTCGGTGCAGTTCCACAAGCAGCTACTGAACGCCTACTGTGTGCTGCCCAGCAGGCTGGGTGCCACAAAGATGAATCATCTTTCCAGCCCGCATGCGCACACAGCCCCCTCGCGTCCACCATCTGGGTGATCCTCCTGTACTTTTCCCAGTCCTGCCTCTGACCTCCAGGACATGGTGGAGTTGGGGAGTGGGGGGGGGGGGTCCCAAGCTGGCTTCTTTCTCATGCCTTCCCTCACCTGTGTGTGCGTGTGTGTCTGCGCAGGACTCAGCTGAAGGTCACACGTGATCTACACAACTGCAGACTGTGGTGGTGGTGGTGATGATAATGGTGGTGGGGATGAAGACCACTTAAGAAATGTTCTCTCACGCTGAAAAAAAAGAAAAGAAAAAACAATGTTCTCTCACACCGCTTTCCCAGACCCCTCTTTTGCCCCATTACTAAGCTGACATCTCACCGTCTCACCCAAATGCAAACTGACTGGATGAAGAGATTTGGGGGCTGTGGTCCCCATTTAGGGGCAGCTGACCCTAAAGGAACCATGTAATCTTCCTCCTGGCCTGGTTACCAGCATCACAGGGGCTGAGCTGGCGAGAAGGGGAAGTGAGGAGAGGCCTTAGAATAGACATAAATCCCGAACCCTCTGTCCAGTCACGGCTTCTAAGTCCATGACAGGTGCGGGCCATCACACTGGGGGGAGGATGGTGGCCCAGCCTTCGAAGGGCAAGAATCTGGGTGTTGACTGCTGGCAGGGAGGACAACAGGGGGGTTGCGAGTAGAGCGGGCAGGTTCCTGACACTTGAGAAGCCTTCTGTAATGGGGAAAGCCCTGCTCCTTGTCCTGGGGCAGCTTACGTCAAAGAGAGGATGCAGCAGATAAACATGGCGCGTTATGTGGGAACACTTAGACGCTAAGCCACGGGGATGCAGCATCCTTCTTATGTAGGGACCGTGTGTGCACTTGGGCCCCCCATTCCTAGGGTTTACGCTGTGTCCTGTTTTCTTGGTTGTGTGAACTCAAGCTGGTTCCTCTCTCTGTCCCTCGGTTTCCTCATCTGCAAAATGGGGATAATAATAGTACCTGTCACATGGGGTTGTTAGGAAAATGTAATGGATTACTATATGTAGAGTGCTTGGAGCAGTGCCCAGCACACAGTGAACGCTGTGTAAGTATGAGATGTGGTTATTCATAGTGGGTGTAATAATGGCATTTCCCTAGGGCATGGAGAAGAACACTGTAGACCAACTTAACTGATACTCTTTTCAAATAAGCACCCCTGTAATTCTATAGCAACTTGGGGAATTTCATAGTACTCTCAACATGATCCCATTGGACCCTCCAGACAATCCTACCAGGCAGGCAGGATGGGCATTATGAAGATACCCATTTTACATGTGGGGAAACTGAGGCACAGGGGTTACCAAAGTGGTTGCTCGTCCAGTTGGGGTTTCCATTCTACTTCAAGGCCACACTGTGTTCAGCTGAGGGGTTAGGGGAATTTGGTGGGGAGGGTTTGGGTGAAGATGGTGGAGGGGCTCAGGACTGGACCTCCCATCTGGCCCTCCCACCTGGCCCTTATTGGTGTTGGGATCCGATCGCTGGGGAACGAGGCACAATGTGGGGGGAGTTCATGTCATGTTCCGGGTCTGCATGCCCAGACTGGATCTACACAGCAAGGCACAGGGGAAAGCAGGTTGCGTCTGTACAACACAGTACATCAGGGGATGGGAGTTAGTGGTAGGGCAGTAGGACGTACTTATTTGGATTTTTTTGAAACTGTTCTGAATGCCCTGGGGTGGGGGTGGAAGTGGGATGTGCTGGGGGTCCTAAGAGGGCTGGGGAACCGGGACTGGGGGAACGTCTGTCAGGAAGGAGACCATTCATTCAACCTGGTCTGTATGTGAAGAAAAGGCCAGAGAGAGACATCCCCCTGGGCCATGATTGCTGCCCCCAGCCTCCAACACCCGTGCCCCAGGGCCCATCCTGGTAGTGGGAAGAGGGACCACCTGGATCTGTTGGTTTGAAGGAGCCGGGAAAGCATCTGGGGCAGGAAAATGAGCCTTGAGCCGGGACACAAAAGAGGGAATGAAGACTTCCAGCAGGGAAAAGCCAGGCCCCGAGGGATGCTTATGAGGTAGGGTTTCGGGAGCTCTGGGTGAGTTGGGGTACAGGAATAGATGATGGGGTCAGTGTCTAGGGTGGGACATGGGATGGCGATGGGGAGTAGGTGTATGGCCATGAGGAGGGGACAGGAGTCAGGGAGGCAGTGAAGGCCAGCAGAGGCTAAGAACCCCGGGAGGAGAGCAGGGGTTGGGAGCCAACTGGGGCCCGGGCCTCCCGGCTTCTCCTGCCGCAAAACCTGGCTGCGTGGAACCAAAGCACAACCCCAGACCCCCTCTCTCTAGGGAACAAACCCAGGCCCCAGCCTCATTTCCCAGCTATGGGATCTGCCGGGACCAAAATCATGTGCCGTGTAACTATAGCACATAATTGGGAGGCAGGTGCTGACAGCTCCAGGATGAAATCTGAGCAGGGAGAGAGCAGCAGATCCTGAGCTCCAGGCTGGCCGAGCTTGGGGTGTGAGTAATCTCAGGCCGGGCCACCCCCCCACACTGCTGCTCTGTGGTGCCGGGCTGCTGTTCACTGCATATTGGTTTTTAAATTACAGTACAATATTGATTCCCTGCTCTTCAAGTTCAGGCCTCACTCACCATTCCTGTCTCACTCCACCTCTCTCTGCCTCTCCTCCTCTTCCTCCATCTGTCTTGTCTCTCTCTCCATTCGGTTTTTAATGCGGAGTATTATCTTACATTGTATCGTAACCCGCGAGTATTATGTTTATATTACCTGATATTTATGAGAGTACATATTCTGTTCATCCCTTCCACATAGGCGACAGCCCTTGACAGTTTGTCAAGCTCGGCTTGCAGCCATGTTTATCTACTTTGGACCCCAGGACAGTGAAGAAGTAGGGCAAGCAGGAACTGTCTCCACCTAAAGGTGGGGAGACTGGGTTCAGAGAGGCTAATGGAATGACCTGGTCATGCTTGGATTGAATGGTATGATATTATACCATCAGGATAATGGCTTCTGAGTACTGAATGCTTACGCTGGGCCCAGAATTGTCCTAATGGAAGCTTTATGGACTCGTTTTATCCCCACATTAATTCTGTGGGGTGGGCACTGTTATGAGTTCATTTTATAGGTAAGGAAATGGAGGCCCAGAGAAGTCAAGTAGCTTGGCCAAGGTCACGCAGATCAGAAGAAGGCAGAGCTTGGATTCGAGGCCCAACGGCATGGCTCCTGAGCCCACACTCTTGTCTGCGATTCAGGCTGTCACATGCTGTGACCCCTGAACTGGAGTGGGGTTAGAGGATTGGGGCGAGGGGTGAGGTGGCTTCCCCATGTTACTAGAGGCATTCTTGGCCTTACACACCTTCAAGGTCTGTAATCGCTTTGCTGCACCCAAGGGAAAGACAGGGACCCTTGCACTAGCTGGAAATGCCCCCAGAGTGGGGGCCGTGTACCTGACTGGGCCCCTAGTATCTGTAATTTGGGCTGCCAGGCCAGGGCAGGAGGGGGGGCACAGGGGAGGGGTGGTGGACGCCCGGGCCGGGCAGCTCGCAGGCTGCCTGCCTCCTTCTTTCCCATGTCCCTGGAAGCAGGCTGCTGTCTTGACCTCCATGGGGTCCCGATGGACTGCCTTCGTGCACTTACCCTTGCCCTTTGGGTTTCATCTCCAATCACAGGCAAAGCTGCTTGGGGGCCAGGCCCATCTCCAAGCCGGACTTGGCTCCCAGGGGCCCAGCAGGCCAGCGGGCATCAGAAGAGTTGCTGGTGGTGTCTGGGGGCCCTGCATGTTCGGCTGCATCCAGCCCCATCCCTGACGGGGCGGCGTTGGGGGGCTGCAGAGCATTGCCCTCTGCGGCCTGAGACTCCTGCCTGAGCAGAAGTTTGGAAGGTGTCCTGGCTTCACTCGGGACTACAGCCATGGGCCCTTCCTTTCCAACTCCAGACTCCTCACAGTCCCTGCCTTCTGCCTCCATCCTGATCAGATATTGCCATGGCTTGAGTCTGGGTCACATAACGCAGCTCGCTGTGGCTGGGAAGCTCATCTCACTGTCCCCACTCTCTTTCTCATGGGGGAGAGGAGGCAGGTGTTCTGAGACAAGCAGGAATGCCCTGCGCCATCTGCCTCTGCACCGCCCCTATTAGGGGCGGGGAGGAGAGTGAGCAATGGGGCCTGAGCCTGAGGACGTTACTGTGGCCTGGCTTCCTGGAAATAAGCTATCCCGGGGGAGGGGGTGTGCAGGCTGCATATCTGTGTGTCCATGGACCCACTGCAAAGTGGCACTTTGGGTGCCCGTGCTCCCTTGCCAGGCTCTGTACCATCTGCCCCTGCTAAGGACCCTCAAACTAGGAAAATGTCAAGTATAAGGTAAAGGGACCCTTCCCTTCCCTCCCATGGGCTCCGAATCAGCAGCTCACACCCCATGCAGAACACAAACTGGCAACATCATTCAGAGGGGTGATGCTTTTTTGTTTTTATTAATTGGTACTATTTATTGAGCACTTGTTATATGAGGGGAAGTCTAGCCCAGTGATTGAGGCCCAGGAACCCGACAGCCTGGGTTCAAATCTCAGCAATTGCACCTATAAGCTATGTGACCTCAGGCAGGCCACTCCCCACTGAGCCCAATTTCCTCCTCTGTAAAATGGGGCTCACACCAGCACTGAATCCTCAGGCTTATGGCTAGAGTATGAAATGAGTGAATGTCTACAAAGCACTCCAGTGCCTGGTCTGGGGTGTGGATTAAGTGTCTGCTGGTGCTGTGATCGACATGCTTTCTCTCCATTAGTTCCCTTACTATCTTTGCTAAGTGGGTATTACCACTCTCTGTGCAGATGTGGAAACTGAGGCTCAGAAGAGCAAAGGGTTTGTTTGCTTGGGACCGAGGGGATTCCTGGGATGCAGGACTTTCAGTGTTAAAACCAGGGAAGTTCCAGGCCAACTGGGATGAGTCCCAGGTCCCACAGAAACTGTCATGGCCGAGCCAGGATTTAAACCCAATCATGTCTGATTCTTACAGCCCTTAACTACCACACTAGCCTCCCTTGGGGCCAGTGCCTCTCTTAGCTGCCCACATTTGCTGAGCCCCGGCAGGCAGTCTCCTATTTCATCCTCACAAAACCTTGTGAATTCGATAGTCTTATCCAAAGCGTACCGAAGAGAACTGAGACACACAGAGAGGTCAAGTAACTTGCTCAGGGTCACCCAGCCAGGAAGTGGCTGAGGCAGGATTTGAGCCCGGGCTCTCGGGAGCCCGTGTCCTACACTCCCAGTCTCTCGGGCTACACCTTCCCTTGTATCTCTTCCCAGTTCCCTCCAGGGCACGTGGTCTCCTTTCTTCATCCCAGTGGCCTGAGGAGTAGACAGGGTAGGTACTTTTATCCCTGGTTACAGGTCAGAACACAGACGTTCAGAGAGGTCAAGTAACTTAGCTAATGTCACATAGCTTGTAAGTGACAGAAGCAGGATGAGGTTCATCAGGGGCTCTCGGCCGGCACTTCTTGCTGTGGTTTCCTTGTTCGATAAGTGGGAGGAGGCCCCCAGCTGAGCCCAGTGCCGCTCAAATTCCTAGAAGGCAGGAGGTCTCGGTCATCACTGGGTCCCACGTGCAGAGGGCTGGTTCCCATGCTCGGGCTCCGGGATGTCATCTGACCCCCCTGGCAGGTAGAGGAGGCAGCCTGCCCCAGAGTGGGCACGCTGCCAGTCCTACTGCACCCCCACCCCCCCCCGCCCACCCTCTGGGGACTGACTGCAGCATGGGCTGTGTTTTCCTGGAAGGGCAGCAAAAACTCTATTAACCCCAGGCTTGTTTCTGAAGCAACTAAATAAAAGAATTGGGAAAGACAGTGACAAGAGTCTATAAATTCTGAATGATGTTCAGGAAAGTGGCCTGGACCTTAGCGCCCATAAAACCCAGGCAGCCTGCTGGGTTGGGGGTGATTTATGGAGCCCTTCATCTGCCTTGGGGTCACCTGCTCATCAAGCTTCCCACTTGTGAGGTACTTTTCTTTTCAACTTCCAAGTTCTTTTCATAGTTGTTGGCATTGTGTGGTTGTCCTCGAGCCACTCACAGGGATGAATTACTCCCTCATTTAACAGATGGGGAAACTGAGGCATGGAAGGATTGGCGAATAGCCTAGGCACGCATAGTGACCCAGGTCCCTTGACTCTGTCCTAGGACATTCTTACTAACATTTATACTGATTAGCCTTTACTACCTGCCGAGAATGTTCTAAGCACTCTATGCTTATTAACTCATTTAACTCCCCACCCCCCAACCACCCTAGGACATAGGACTGTTGTCACTGGGGTTTCTATTTTATAGTGAGGAAACTGAGGCAGAGAGAGTTTAAATGACTGGCCCAGGACTACACAGCTGGGACATTGCAGAGCCAGGATTTGGATCCACACCCTCAACCATCGTGCCATTGGCAAAGAGGCAGAATGGCCTGTAGGGGTGCGGAGGGGCCCCTGCTGTCCCTGGAGGACCTGGCTGGCTGCCCCTGCCTGGGAGATGGTGCTTTGTGCTCTGGCCAGCTTCAGCACTGCCAGATAAGGACATTCCTGAAGGAACAGTGAGGGCAGGCAGGTGGCAAAGTGCCATGGACAAAGCCCTGGGTTGGGCGTCTGGAAGCCTGGCCTCAGCTCTGCCACCCGCTGGCTGTGGGACCTGGGTGACCCCTCCGAGCCTCCCACCCCTTTGCCTCTGCCCTGCTCTGATCTGGACAGAGGTGGGGCATCACATGGTTTTGGGGTGGGGGGGGCCTGGCGGTGGTGATGGCAGCAGAAGGAGGAACACCGAAGCTCCAAAGCCAGACCAGGCCCTACCCTCACTGTGGAAGCCCAGAGCAGCTGCCCAAACTGCAGCTAATTACCTGGGCTATTTACAGTGTCTGGCACTACCTGGAACTTGGAGGTTCTGCTGTTTTAAGGGGGGTCTGGCCTGAGGCCACCTCCCTCCCCATTGCCCTGCCTAATGGAGTTTGCTGGAGGTTGGGGGAAGGGACGGGCTTGGTCACTGCCCATTACCTGTGGCACTAACATGGCTTCCCTATCAGGTGCTCGTCCATGAGGGTGGGGTGAGGGGCTTTGCTGGGGGCAGTGGGGGTGCAGCATCCTCTTATTCTGGCCAAGGTCTGTGAAACCCCAGATCTGTGGAGGAGAAAGTGAGCAGAGGGACCTCTTCTGGTTCCTTCCCTTCCTTGGCATTCTTTGGCACACTGCCGGCCTGGTGCCTCCGTTCGCCTCACTTGCAGATGACAGGTGTTTCTTGAGCTCCTAGTATTGGTCAGCTGCTGGGCTACACAGGTCAGCTAGACCTGGTCCCTGCCCTCAAGGTGCTGCCTGTCTGGCAGGGGAGGCTGAGAGGTAAACAGGCTCTAACAGAGCTCGATGGGAAGTGGGGAACCAGGAGAGCTTCTAGGAGGAAGTGAGTCTCTCTGGCTTTTGCTAAATGGCCGCAATAGCCTCCTGAGGGCCCTGCCTCCCCAGGCTCCCCTAGCCCACCCTCAGACAGTGTGCATGCCTTGCTGAAGACTTATTGCCCTCAGGATAAAATCCTAATTCGTTAGGTGGCCCGCAAGGTGCTGGTCCCATCAGCTTCTTTCCCTGGGCTGTGCCCACCCCACACTCCTACTGGACCTCCACAGTTCCCAGAGCACGTCATGCTCTTTCCCACCTCTGGGCCTTTGGGTTCACTGGGTCCCCCTGCCTGGAACACCATTTCCCCACATCTGGCTTGGCTGGATCCTTCTCCTTCAGGTGTCTGCTGAAATGTTGCTCCTGGGGGATGGCCTGAAACACCTCCCCGCTGCCCCCCAGGCTGAATTTGGCCCCTTGCTGCTTTCATTCAGGGCAGCTTTTGTTTTTTTTCCATATCCTTTCCCCTACTTGGTATTTGCTTGTTTGTTTATTGCTTCTCTCTTGCAGCCTGTGAACAACGTGAGGGCCATAGCCTGGTGCTTAGACTGGTCCTATGGCAGTGCTCACCAGCTGTGTGACCCTGGGGAAGTCACTTCCCCTCTCTGTGTCCCAGTTTCCCTGTGTGTAGATGGGGAAAATAATAGGACCTGCCCCACAGAGGCGTTATGCTGGTTTAATGAGTTAATATATGTAAAGCACTTAGAGCAGTGTCTGGCACGTGGCGAGTGCTCAATAAATATTAGCTATCATCATTATTTTTATATCCAGTGCTTAGAATAGTGCCCAACTCAATGAATATTTAATGATTCGATGAGACACCTGGGCTGAATCTTCAAGAGAGTAGGTTGGGGTTGGTTAAAGAGAGAACAGTGGATGTCAGTCTTGGCTGTGCACTGAAGTCACCTGGGGGCTTTAAAACCAGTGATACCTCCGCCCCACTCCCAAGAGAGTCTGATTTCACTGTTCTGGGTGTGGCCAGGCCATTGGAGGTTTCAGGCTCTCCTGGGACTCTGATCCCAGGGTTGTGAACATGGGAGACAGGGAGAGGTAGGCATGCAGGACAGCAAGAACATCCTGCCGCCGGGAGGGCCTTGCAGGGAGAAGACCTTGAAGAGGGTTATAGAGAGAGACCAGGGGCAGGGAGTTGAATGTGGCCCAGGAAGGCGGGGCCCCATGTGCCATACTCAGGAGCTCAGGTTCGGCTTGTGGGGAAGCTGGTAGGGAGCCTGGAAGGCTTTTAAAAGCTGGGAATGACATGGTCTGATTTGCCTGTAAGGTTATTGGCCTGGGTGGATGTGTGGAGGATGGATTACCAGGAGTGAAATTGAAGGCACGCAGATCAGAGCACAGAAGGCCTTCTGCCACTGCAAGAGCAGCTCAGGGCCTGGCTCGTACAGGGAAGGTGACGTGCTTGTCCCCCACTTAATGACTTAATCCTCCTTCGCATGTCTGCACAGTGAAATCTGGTCAGTGCAGGACTCCTGCTTGCCCCCCGGCCCCCAGCTACAGCCACAAGCCACGTGGATGTGACCCAGGCCGGTGTCGATAAACCCCGACTCCTCCTTGGCCACTGAATGGCTCTTCTGTCTGGGTTCTAAGGCACAGTGAAAAGTCTCTATTCCACAGCCCCTGGGCCCCCTGAGCTGGTTGTTCCAACCGGCAAGTCCCTCCCAAGCCCGCCTCCTGGTCCACAATGCCCTCCCAGCCTGCGATCTGAATGTACTAGTTTCTGCTCAGGTTCCAGGCTTGTCCACCTTTGAAGCACCAGGCTCCCATCCTCGGGGCTTCTCAGCAGGAGCTCCAGCGTCAACTCAGTCTTCCCCTTACCTGTTTTGTAGGCGGAGGTCATGCTTCCTGACCTCCAGCTCCCTGGCCACCAAGCTGTTCCCATCTATGTGTTCAGTTGTCCTCTGGCACGTGGATGTGGGTCCCAGAGCTGCCTTTGGGTGGTAGGGCTCTCGATAAAGTGACCCACGTCCCTCCTACGGTACCACGCTGCATATCACCCCATGTCGATGGGTGCTCCAACCTGGCTCTGCCACTTACTTGCTGTGTGATCTTGGGCAAGTCATTTGACCTCCCTGTGCCTCAGTTTCCTTGTCTACAAAATGGGATGAGAACTCACAAACACTGAGTTAGTCTAGGGCCACCAGCCATGGTCATGGGTTTGACCAGCCATCCAGTTCAGAGGACACCATAGGCTGTACTTACCACCATGTTTCTTAACGTTAGGGAAGGATTTGGGACAGGACAGGCTAGAAAGCATCTTCATTTTCACCTCGTGGGAGGCCCCGCCGCTGCCCACATGAACAACTTTTTTTTTACCCCACACCCAGTTGGGCCTGCCAGTTGCTGTGACTAACTGCTGAGATGCATGGGAGTATTCTTGCTGCAGAGAAGCTGCAGCCTCAGTTTCTCTCCATCTCTATACCATCTTAGAGATCCAAGGCCCGCCTGCCGTCTCACAGTTCCCGGGGCCCGCGGATCGGGGGTTTCACAGTACTCGGACAAACACCGCAACCCGGGTGCTCCTTCCCTGTATTGTGGAAGGACAGCCCAGGTCATTTTCCCAGGGAGGCCTAGTCCAGGCCAGGCCACCGGCAAGCCTCTAGTCTATCTGTACCTACCGTTTCTCCTAGGACGGGACAGTCAGGAGACTACTGTCAACCGTAAAGGCAAGAGAGAGACAAGAGAGGGGAGAAACTGCAGACCACCTGGGAACAGTGAATCTCATTTTCACATTGTGGGGGTAAACTGATCAGCTGGCGGCTGGCAAATTGGTTTGTCCGGGCATTTCTGTTCCTCAGCAGGCTATCTAGGGGCGTCAAAGAACACAATGGCACCATTTTGTTTTTCCTCTCAGCATGGAGGATAACTAGAAGCCCAGAACCAGAGAAAGAGTGTCCTGTTCTCTTCTCGGTGGGACATGGGGATGAAGACCCTGGTAGCAGGAGGCTGTTCTCTTCTTGAGGGTCTTCCCTCTGTACTTCTTTTTCCTCTAGGAAGCCAGGTGGGCTAAGGGACGGGATCTCAGAGGCTGACCATGGAGCCTGGCTGTCCTGGGGACTTGCAGTATGACCTAGATCAAGAGGGTCTCCTCTGTGACCCTCTTCTGTTTCCTCATCCTTAAAGCTGGGAGATGGAAGAGCTACACATATTCTATCCTAAGAATTTTAAGGAAATGGGCCTGCCTCTTTCTACTCTAAGCATACTCTTCGTGTTTCTCTTTAAGGCCACTCTCAAAGGTCATTATCCCAAGGTTTGGCTGGAATATAAGTGTTAGTAGGTCCCATAGTGATTTGTCTTGGGGTCCAAATCCCCTTTCAGTTGGCCCTGGCCATTACACATCTGACTTGGGGCAGGAAGAACAGTGCTCCCTTTGACTTTACGGGTTGGGAGCTTTTCTCAGAGATGTGGGAAGGCTAGAAACTCCAGATCCTTCTTAAGGCTTTTACTTGAACAGAGGGGTGCCATGATGATGTGTTTCTGAGTCCATGTCTCAAATGGTTAGAGCTTTGATGGCGGGGCTGCCTGTTTCCATCATTGCACACAGCACATGATGTGGGCACACACACTGACGATGACTCACACTTTTGTGATGGCGAGGGCTGTAGTGATGGGGGGATGGTAGTGGAGGAGGTTGGGATGATCATGGGATGGACGTTATGATTGCAAGGATGGTGGAGATGGTTGTTGTGAATAAGGCATAGGGAAAGGCTGGGGAGGTAGGTAGGGCATCAGAGGCAGTTAGGAAGTATTTTTGCTAGGAGCAATGGAAAAAGGCATTGGAGGCTTGTAATTTAAGGGAAGGGGGACCAGAGTTATGTTTTCAAAAGCTCACTGTAATTGCATGGTGGAAAGCCGCTCGGAGGGTGGTGGGGGTGGGTGCATGCAGACCAGTGAGGTGGCCATTGGAATAGTCCAGGAGAGGCAGAATGGTGGCTTGGACTGGGATGGTAGACATGGGATGCAGAGAAGTGGGCAGATTGGAGCTGCTTAAGTGGTGAAATCAACAGGGCGTGGTGACGGTTATACGATACCTTGATCAGATTGGGGGCGCTGTGCATGGGAAGGATGCGTCAGAGATGCACCTTAGATTTGTGGCTTGGACAACTGGATAGATCATAGATTAATAAGCTCCATGGATCCAGGATCCATGGATTTGTCTTGTCCACCTGTATCCCCAGGTCCTCAGGCAGCAGCTCACCCAAGGTAGGGCCTCAGTAAATGTTGGTTGGGTGCCTATTGCTGTTGACCCTTGGTCATGACCATGATGGAAAGTGTATATTGTAATTTTGGTTCCCGTGTCCTCCACTGGACACCAGACACTTTTGGAGCTGGCCCACAGATGGTTAACGGCCATGGGGCTGGACCTCAGAAACAGAAAAACCCGATTTTCAATCCTAAGACCTTCCTTTACTGGCTGTGTGATTTGGGGAAAGTTACTTAACTTCCCTGAGCCTCAATACATTCACCTAACAAATGGGGATACAAAGAGGTCTTACCTCACAGAGTTACGCTGATGAAATGAGGTCATATAATAAGATAATGTTGTACAGCACCTAGCCCAGCTCCTGGACTGTGGTTGCTAAGTGTGATGGTGGTCGTTTAAGAAAATTACTCACCTGTATCTCATCCAGCACCTTGCTGGGCACACAGCGTGGGGTGACGGGGAGGAAGTGAGTGAGGGCGGGGGGAGCCATGGAACACTTCGGGGACAGGGCTGGACGTACCAAGGGAGACTGGTGCTCCTTCTGCAGCCAGCCTCTTGCTTCCACCCTGATTTCTATTCTTGTTTCTTGGCAGTCCAGGAGGTGAGACTGTTTGTGACACGGCCTCTGGGGCTCATGGCAGGCCCTCCGTGCCGACAGGGAAGGCAGACCGTCTGGGGACTCAGCTGCTTCCATATCTACCTCTGCCTCGGCTTAATCCCAGCTTAGTCACAAAGAAATGTGTTTTAAAAATAGCAACAGGTGCTGTTCATCCAGATGGAACCCCTAAAAACCACTGCTCCCTAATGGTCTTTGCGCCATGATAAATGACTGGAAGCCCCTGGCAGCTGCTGTTCCCTGCACTCTTGCTCCCTCTGATGAGAAAGCCAGGACTCAGCAAGCCTGAGGACCCTCGAGGGCCCCCCTGGATGAGGAGGCGGTAGGAGTTCACTGGCCTGGTGGCTGGTCCTGCTGCGGTCTTCCTTGTGTGTCTGGGCTGGAGGGAGTGGGAGATAGAATCACAGACACTGAGCAATTGAAGGATGCAGAGAGGCAGATATTCTGAGAGCAGGACGGAGAGAGGCCCTATCCACACCTGGGTCACCTGTGGGTACCATGCAGGTGTGCAGGGAGAGGTCTCTACAGAGTCAACCCTCAGGAAGAGACAGGTGGGGCCAAGAGCCAGCTGATGAGTCAGCAGCGCTTGGTCAAAATCTAGACTTAGGCTGTAAGGAGACACCCAATATGATACACACTCCTACACACACAGAGACCCGCGTACCCACCCTCACACCCTCCGTGGCCAGCCCCTCCAAGACTTGCCTGCAGCCCTTTGATGGATGTAGCCAGGGGCAAGCCCCACGTTGGGCCTAATGGGGTGTGTATGTGTATGTGTGTGTGTGTGTGTATGTGTGTGTGTATTGCATGCTTGCAGGTGCCTTTGCATGTACAATAGCGGCTTAATAGTTAATTTCTAGAAAAGTCTTCACCTCCAAGAGGTGACAGAAACAGACTGGGCTTTATTTCACAGCTTTCTCTGGCTGGTTAATACATGTGTGTCAGCAGGACTGGGAAGTCCCTCCCCTCTGCTCATCCAGTGACTGAGACCCTTCGAGCCTCAGGGGCAGTAGAGGGAGACTCCAATGAGCGCTCCCTCTGGCTGGAATCACAACATCCTCCACATGGACCCTGTTTCCCCAGAGGGCTGTGAAATTGAAAGTCCTGCGTCTTCTCCTCTTCCTTCACACCATACCCTCCCTGTTGGCCTGGCCCAGTTCCTAGTTACCACTCTCCCAGCACCCTTCAGGTCTGTGTACTTCCCCAATCCGAGCACTGCACTGTGGCGCCTCCTTCTGCCCACCCTAATCCTACCTTCCCCTAACCTCCACCTCCAGGAAGTCTTCTGTGATTGCTCCAGCGCAGCCTTGCCCCCAGTTCCCACCTCATTCCTCGTCTGTGTCCCTTAGCTGTCTGTCGTCATATGTTCACTTTTAAATGATTTTCCTCTACTTCTCTGTCATCATGCCCAAGCTGGACTGTCATCTTCCAGAGGGCAGGTTCTGTGCTCCTTAGTCTCCGTTCTGTTCATTCATTCATTCATTCATTTGCTCACTCACTCTTCAAATACTTCTTGAACTTCTTGTCTGAGAGCAGCCAGACACTGGGCTGGGCCCTGGGGCTATGGAGGTGAGCAAGACTAAGGTTTCCTGCCTAGGGGCTCCTTGACTCCAGGTCAGCAAGTGGAGGGAAGATGCCCTGGACTCCCTGCAACCTGAAGTTAGAGAAGGAGGTGGGGAGGGGAGGCCTACTCGGGGAGAAGTGTTCACCCAGAACCTGGGAAGAGTGAGCAGCTGGGGTGGGCCCCCCAGGCCTGCTGCATCCCCCCTTCCTCCAGCCCCTCGGCCCAGCCCCGCTTGTCCTCACTGGCATTCCTTCTCCATCCTGACTCCTGCTAGGGTTCAATGTGGGGAAAGCCGGGGCTCTTGTTTTCTTGCAGACCCCCTGAGCTGGAAAGGCCTTCAGTAGCCAGCCCCAGCAGGGAGAGGGCGCTGCCCTGTAGCCTGCCTGCCGCCCAGGGCGCCAGCCCCTCAGGCCTGGGCAGCAGTGGGAGCAGTGCTCCTGGGAAGGTGTTAGGAGACATGGCTGCTTCTCCCAGGTCAGTCCCCAGCCAGCCATTGGGCCGCCCTCTGTGGGGCTTCAGTGCCCCATCTACAAAATGCGGGTTGCTGCAGAAGCTCCCCAGGGTCCCTTCCAGCCCAGGGTCCCTTCCAGCCCCGAGTCCGCGAGGGAAGGCCTGGATTCAGGCCAGCTCTCCTGCAGCCCACAGGACGCCCTCCTTTGCTTCCTGTTCCCTGGAAGGCAGAGGAGGCGTTCCCGTTGCTGACTGCAGAGGGCATCAGAGGGGCTCGGGGCTCCTCCCAGCTGCCCTCTGCCTGGGGCCTGAGCTCCTGGCACCACTTGGGCCCCGGGGGGCGGTATGTCCTGAGGCCCCGTTGAATGTGCCTCCCTGCTGAACACACTCTGCTGATGACACCGGGTTGGGGGGGGGGCAGCTCCTCACGGAGGCATCAGTCCGCTCCGAACATCCCTTAGCTCAGACAGTCGCTCCACACAGTTGCTGAATCACATTACAGAAAGGGAGGGAGCACACATCCTTTAGGGTCGGGTAGATTTGGGGGTGCTCCGGGTCCTCTATGTTAGTGGCTTTCAAACTTTATCAACTGGAATGCACAGTAAGAAATGGATTTTATATCACAACCTCATATGTACATTTGAGGCATTCAAATACCCAACACGTGTATAATGGAAACAAAGTATAAAACAGCATTCTTACTAAGTACATGCCCTATTCTATTCCCTCCTCTCCTCTTCTATCCTCTCATCTGTTAGGCATGCTGGTTATGCTCTACTGCATTGATCGCGTGACCCACCAATGGCCCATGGACTACAGTTTGATAAACACTGATCTGGAGTGATCGGGCAGATCTGGTGTGATGGGTGTAGGGAGCTTCTGTCTGTTCCAATGCACGTTAGTGGGAGCAGCTTGCCTCCTGGAGCATCTTTAGGCTGGCTGATCCAGACAGAGCCTGTTGCACTTAGCAGTGTGCCCCTACCACAGACCCTTTGCCCACAGGAGTCAGGCACCCCTCCTCCTGTCCTCTCTGCCCCCTGGGACTTCTTGGTGCTCCCCAGGTATCTCTGCATCGGTGAGGGTCCCTGGCCTTATAGGGGCTGCCCCACCAGGGATGGTGTGTCTCACGCCTCGCAGCATCTTGGCCTGGTCCCAGGAAGAGTCCATAGGCCTGAAGCATATGACCTTTGAAAGGGTCTGGGTGGGGAGTGGCCCTTGCTGCCAGCTGGAGTGTTGTCTTGGTCGGAGAGGGCCTCCTAGACTGGGCTTCTTTCAGCCCACAAACACTTATTTAGCACCTTCCATGTTTCCCACACTACAGTACATTCAGGCCGCAAGAAGGAATAGTTCCCTTCATCAAATGTGGACTGAGCTTCCTCTGAGCGCTAGGCCCGGGGCTAACCGGGACAAGGCAGAGATGGAGACAGCACCCTGCTCTCTGAGAGCTGGTGATCCGGGGGTGGGGGGAGGTGTGTGTGCACAGATGGTGAAAACTGTCCTTGGCATGGGGAGGGCCAAGTCAGGACTGTGCCCGGGAAATGGAAGGGGGAAGGAAGCTGACTTTTGTGCACCAGCTGCTCCCACGTGGGTGGGACTTGGAAGGATGGCAGAGAGGGAGAAACGAGGATTTGTGAACAGGATGCAGGGAGACTGCCCAGGATGGGGAGGTGGGGGTCTGCGGGGTCAGAGTCAATGCTGTTCAGTTTGGGGAGGTGCTGGGGGCAGGGATGGAGTTGCCTGCAAGGGCAGGACAAACCTGGGGGAGGGGCAGGCTTGAATCCCAGCCCACCTGGCCCCTCTGGGTCTCTGCCCACCCCCCTGGATCTCAGAGGCTGGTACTTCTCAAGGTCCAAAGTCTGGGTATTGCAGAAGGGGCCAAGTACCACCTCTGCCCCCCACCACCTCTTTCCTCCCCACTCCCTCCACTCCACCCCAGGCCTGGCCAGGCCGGGACAGGCTCTCCGAGCTCTAGCCTGGGATGGTTCCAGCCTGGCCAAGAATTCCCAGGGTGAGGGGCTGTTGCATGGACAGCCCCTGTCTGCTCTAGTCAGGATTTACAGTGGCGGGAGTCATAAACTAAATTCCAGTAACAGCTCAAACAGTGGCATCGGGCAATAGAGTGAGCGCTGGAGGCACGGTAATGGGTTTACTTAGGAGCCCTGATTTACAGCGTCATCAGGAAGCCTCCCAGCCCTGCTCTCTGCAGGAGGAGCAGTTAGAAGCTGATACCTCCCCGGCTGCCAGCTCCCATTCTATACTTGACAAATGCAGGAGACACAGAGCAGCCCTCCCTCACCCCCACCCACCTGCCATCCACCCCACCCCCAGCATCAGCACTCCCTCACCCCACCCACCTGCCATCCACCCCACCCCCAACATCATCAGTGGCTTCATCTCTCACCATCTTGACACACTTTCCTGCTTGGATCTGTACCCCAACATATGCTCCTTTCCGTGTCCCCATTAATCCTTATTGTCTTCCAAAGTCACTCCTGCGGGCCGCCTTCCCAGCCAGCCTCCCGCCATCCTTCACCCTGATGCTGGCACCCCTGGCGGGGCGGGTGGGGGCAGGGGCGTTGTGCTGCTGGCATGCTCTGTTTCCCTGCACAGTGTGGGGTCATGGTGCACAGTGCCGGGTCACCGTGCAGCCTGGCTGGTGGCCCCTGAGCTGCCTCTGACTGCTGCAGACCTTGGGCAGGTTGCATAACTTCTCCATGCCTGGTCCTCATCTGCAAAATCGAGGTGCTAATGATGTTCCCCACCTCATAGTGGGTTTTATGGGGATTGAACAACAGGATGCAAGTGCTTAGAATAACAGAATAGGAGCTCGGTAGTAATAGGAGTAGGAGCCATTGTTAATAATACTAATAAATTTAATGATTCTAGTGTCAGCATAGCTCTTGCCTTCCTCTGCTAGACCCCAAACTCCACAAAGTCAGGGACCCTCTTCCCCATCAGACTCTCCCCTCCTCGCCCTCCTGGGACCTGCTTGCCTCCCAAGCTCAGCTCACTGACCGCCTAAACCCCACATGAGCCAAGCAGCCAGACCCAATGCCCGCCCCGGTGCAGACCCCTCCTTGCAGCCCTTGGCCAGGGTGGGACTGGAGAAGGGAGGGGCAGACCCTTAGCAGAGGGCAGTGGCCCAGGCCTTCAACAGCCCAGTGGAAGGAAGTCCTGGCTGTTCCTTCACTGGCCATGAACTGGCCTGACCAGAAGAGAATCAGTGCACTGTCCCTTTGGGAGGGCTGAGGGTGTGAGCTGATTTTCTCCAGTTCCTAGGCTCTGGGCCAGCCCCTCCTGTCCAGATCCACAGGGGCTGAAGGAGGTGTGGTATTGGAGGGTCCCTCTGGGTGATCAGAACAGCTTTCCTGGGGACCTCAGCTTTTTCTTTTTAAAGATTTTATTTATTTATTCATGAGAGACAGAGGGAGAGTGAGAGAGAGGCAGAGGGAGAAGCAGGATCCCCGGGGAGCAGGGAGCCCAATGCGGGGCTCGATTCCAGGACCCTGGGATCATGACCTGAGCTGAAGGCAGATGCTTAACCGACTGAGCCACCAAGGCACCCTGGGGACCTCAGCTTACTCAGGCCCGGGAACCCCAGAAACCACCCATCTGCTGGAAGGTACCTCCTCTCCTCCACCTCTTCATGTGGGGTGTCAGGAGGCCTGTGGCACCCCATCAGGGGTCTCCACTGCTCACCGCTGGAACCTGTTACTTCTTTCAGGTAAATGGTAAATTTCAAGTGAATCTTTGCCCAAAATATAGAAGAGGCTTCTGTGCAATGAAATAACATCATCATCAATATCAATGATAATCATCTCTCACATCGCCCTTACTGTGTGCCAAGCGCTCTTGTAAACACTTTGCAAATATTAACTCACCTAAACCTCGCAAGGATCTTATGAAGTAGGTGCTGTTTTCATTCTCATTTTATAGATAAGGCACAGGAAGACTAAGTAACTTGCCCAGGGTCACATAGCTGAGCCAGGATCTGCAGACTTCATCATGGTGTGTAAGAGCATGCCTGATGTGATGGCTTGGGTCCCAGCCATGGCACCTCAGCTGCCCCAGTTTGTTTCACTGGGCACACTACACTCTCATCTTTATTTATAGAGGCCTGACGGGGCCCTCAGGGCCAAGGCCTGTCCCTGAACCCAAGGCCTCCTTGGAGCCTTGCCTGTGGATTTGTCTCCCTGTGGCTCTCCCAGGGTGAAGGTCAGCAGTGGCAGCCATCATCTTTACCCCTTCTCTGAACCCCCACTCCTCTGCTTTTTTCCCTTTTCTGCTTTGTCTGTGTCGTTTCTTCGAGAGAGCCAGGACATCATTTCTTCTTTGAGGGCAGACTCGTGTCCTCTGCTTCCTTGGAGCCCTCAAAAGATCAGACGTGTGCTGGGCCCATGGGAGCCTCGCCCCAGAGGGAAGGAGGGTCTGATGAATGGTGTGATGCCCTCAGTCACGAGCTCACAGCTGCCCTGTCCCAGACTGTACCGGCGTGCTGGCTGGGCCCCAGCATGGAAGGCAGTGGTTGCAGGATGGCAGATGGGCTGTGAGACACACGGATGGAGGGCGGCGTGCCCAGGGAGGCACCTGACAGCCGAGCGCTGACCGGGATCCTGCTGATTATTATGTCTTTTGTGTAAGGAGCTCTCAGTCTGGGGTGACATAGGTTAGGCACATGGAAGCATACCTTGAGCAAGATCTGGACTGGAATTGTATCTTCAGAGATTTAAGCCTTGATTGCCGTGGCCTCAGGAATTCTGGGCATGGGCCAAATTTGGGGTCACTCAGATAGGAGGACATGAGTCCCAAGAAATCGCCCATTCAGAAGAGGTCCCTGGGCATGAGTAGGGGTGTGTGTGTAAGAGAGAGACTGGTTCTAGTTCGCTTGCCACTGCTAACCAGCTGTGTGACCTTGTGCCCCCCACCTGTTCTCTCTTCTGGAAAAACCTGCCATCCCAAGAATGAGAGTGTGGCCTCTGAATGACTGTCATGGTGGAAATTCCTGCAGAATCGGGGCATGGGTGACAGGGTCCTGTGAGAACGGTCACGCCGTCCCCCTGCTCCTGCCCTTTCAGAAGAGCGTGTGGGCTCCCTATCTTCTCCTCGCTGCTCTGTGCCTTTGGCACAGCTTCAGAGGGGCCTGTCAGGGTGTCAGGGCCCAACGTGGGCCTGAGTTCATACAGGACTGGGTCCCATCTGTCATGGAACTGCTAGACAGGAAAGCTGGCCACGCAGCCGGGGCCCACATCTAGGAGGGCCCCCTCCAGTGCCCATGGCTCCTCCCAGGCTCTCTGGCCTCGAGGTGGGCCAATACTAGACCCTCCAGCTGGTGGGACCCTTTCCAGGTGGCTCAGGTGGGCAGGGTGGGTAGAGCTCGAGGACAGAAGGTCTGCTGACAGTGAGGGTCAAGGTGCCCAGATCATGTGTGCCATAGAGCCTGGAACAGAGTCCATTCTCAGTGTATTATTATTGTTAGGGTTATCCTGATTTTGATTACGCCTCTTGCCCTTAGGGAGCTCCCGGGCCAGATGACATGGAGGTCAGCAGGGAAGAAAGGCGTACAGACATAGCACAGGAAAGAAGTCCAGGCCAGTTGAGAAGCTATGTGGACAGGATGCATGTCAGCGATATGTGTAGGTGGGGTGGGTGCTTCGTGGCAGGGATTCAAGTCACGGTAGAGAGGGCTGGAGCAGAATCACCCCTGACCCCCATCTATTCAGGGCAAGGAGGCTTCCTGCAAGGGGGGGAGGTTTCTGAGGCCCTCAGGAGGATGGGAGGGAAGCAGGCTGGGGAATGTGGATATGGGACCGAGAATACAGGATTGCTCTCACAATGCCAGTTGCCCCAGATGCCCCCCTACCTTGCCCCCTTGGAGCGGTGGCCTGTGAGGAGGGGGCTCTGAGTGGTGACTGCATCTGGCTCTTACCTCCCGGATGGGGCCCAGACAGCCCATCAGTGGCCGCACCCACCCCTCTGTGATCAATACTCTGAGAAAGGTTTCCTGCATCCTGCCGGCTCAGTTTCATGTGTGTGGAGGAGAGAAGGAGTAGGGGCTCCAGACCTCCTTACCAGTGGGTTGAGCTCATCTCCGGCAGCCTCCCCTCCGACCCCCATTGAGGAGGAGCTAGCAGGAGAGCAACTCCCTCCCCTCCCCCGACTGCAGAATGCATTTAACGGTACTGGCCTTTCTAAAGTTGGCAAAGACAATGCCTTACATTCCCAGGGAGAAGAGAATGGGACAAATTATTTAATCAACTGTAAAGAAGGATGGAGTTATGTTAGATGTCAGGAAGCACTTTGCACCAGCATGCAAGGGAAAGGCCTTTTTTATACATTATAATTAATTATACATAATTGAAAGTGGCTTTGTTAGAAACAGAATGTCGGCCTTATCTCCTGCTTTTGCTGTGGAAAGCACTGAGCTCGTAGGTTGATTTACTGTGGGGTGACTTTTAACCAAGAAGCTGGCTGGGACAGAGATAAAAAGTAGTTGAAAGATATGTAGGTGAAAGTCAGGACAAGAGGGATTTTTCAGGGAGAAGAAGGGGGGTGGAGGGAGGGAGGCAGAGACAGAGAAACAGAATTAAAAAACAAAAGCATAAAAAAACAGTGTTTGAGACTTGGGGCCTATCGGCTGACCTCCTTGAACCTCAGTTTGCTCATCTGTAAAAGGGGGCCTCATTTTAGCTTAAACAGCCAGTGGTTTATGAAGCTGTGATTACGATTTGACAACCTGATTACAAAGGGTTGGTCTGGAGGGCTGAGCGATTGTTGGGTCCACTTTACCTTGAATTAGTGGTTGCTCTTGGGAAACAGGCAAAGAAAAGAGTCAAAATAATCATCAGTTTCCTTGGGACCTTTCTGCTTCCTGTCAGTGTGTCCATCCAAGCTGCCTCCTATCATTTTGTCTGCCTGCCTGTCCATTTATGTATCTCTCTATCCATTCACACCGTCCCCCGCCCCATTCATCTGCCCGCCCATCCATCTATCCCATGCATCCGTCTGTCCGTGTACTCATCCCTCCATGCACCTTGGATTCCAGCTTATTCCTGGGTGGCACCAAGGTAGGGAACACATGGGTCTGAAAGGCCCAAGGAGAGAAGAGCGTTGGGAGGGTGTGAGGTTGGTCCATTGGACAGAGGCCTCCAGAACTGAGATGATCTCATCTCTGGTATCCTGGGTCCACTTACATCCTCCTACCCAGACCTCTGGGCATCCTGTTCTTTGACAAACTCCCTTTTGCTTTTGTATATCCCACAGTCCTCTTGGGAGGGGAGCAGGGAGAAGGGGCAGAGGCTTGTGCCCAGCAAGAAATCCCTGATTCCCAGGGGGTGGGAATGGAGGGCCCCCAGTGCTTAGGTAGGTTGGGGAGAGAGGGCGGTGGAGGGGAACTTATGTTTTGAAGATTATGAAAAGTCAGCCAAGACAGGAGAGGGCTGCCTGAAGCCACTGGAGAGGCAGAGGCCTCTCTGGGTCCCCGAGCAACAGTATCCAGGGCAGAGGGACGTCTGTGGCCCAGAGTGGGATCTGCCCAGATGACCTGAGAGGGAGAAGCACAGCCAGGGTCCTCGCCCGCCTCTGCCTACCACTGTCTGACAGAAAGCCGCACGGCTGGGTCTCGTCCTGCGGTTGACCTGGCACCTCACTCCCCACCTGAGGCCACTTACGGAGCTCACCTACATGTAAGCAGCTCGTCTTCATTACTCAATTGTATACAGTTCTCTCCTGGCCACCCCGATGTCCACTCATGTATTCTGTGCTGTGAGCATTTACTGTGTGCTGGCCTCTCCGCTCTCGCAGGCTTCTGGTCCAGGACACCGTTGGGAAAGTGCTCTCCTGGTTAGGGAAGGAGTGTCCCCAGGTCCTGAACTTACCCATTGCTCCGCTCTCCCGGATGTCCTGTGTGTGTGTGTGTGTGTGTGTGTGTGTGTGTGTGTGTGTGTGTGGTGCCTCCCTGACTTGGACCACAACAGGCTTTCCTTCGATGTGATTCTGTTTCCAGTGCTACTTGAAGCC
Source organism: Leptonychotes weddellii (assembly GCF_054177405.1). Lineage (NCBI taxonomy): Eukaryota > Metazoa > Chordata > Mammalia > Carnivora > Phocidae > Leptonychotes > Leptonychotes weddellii. The sequence goes on along the minus strand of NC_138376.1, from coordinate 30,254,552 downwards.
CCTCAACTATGTAATCATATATGGGGTTTTTTCCCCTCTGTGTAGGTTTTGCTGATTATAAAAAAAAAAGTAATAATAAGTAGTCTTGAACTCCTAATTGCTTTGTTTATTCGATCTACATTGGTTGATACTTACCTCAAAAACCTTAGCCTTAGCTACGTATATCTACAGAGTCAGGTGGCAGAGATGGGCAGAGATGGGCTTCTTTCTCCTAGGGGTGGGGGTGAGTCAGGAACTAGAAGTGATGGAGGAACCTAAGAGGCAGAGGAAAGTGAATGAGAAGGGAGGTAGACGGTGGCTGGAAGAAAAGACAGAGCCGAGGGCACACACCTGCCCTGAGAACCAGGAAAATATCAGTGCAAATTCAAGACAGTATAGCTCTAGCTAACTGTTGACCGGCAATGTTAATGAAGTGATTAAGTGTGGGTTTTTACTGATTAAGATTAAATGGGGCTAGAATTAGAGCATTCCCGTACAGAATTGTTCTAGTCAAGAAAACCCTCGAGTACATGATAGGACCTGCTTTTAGTTTTTTTTTTTTTTTTTTTTAAGGATACTTATGAATCAAGATTGGGAGGATTATGCAAATATAAAAAATAGTTGCTGAGACAGGGTGATTGGAGTATGAGTGTTTTTCTTCTGTTCCTTTTCTAAAAATCTTTTAATGATATTACTTTTATAACGAAAAAAGTTTTTTTTCAGCAAGAAAGAAAAGTAAGGTTTGAGACCTAGGTTTTATTTCTGCATGATCTAATGATTTAGCTATAAATCTATCTCCCTTTTCATGGTGTGGTGGGATTTTACTTTTTCAAGTCCCACAAGATTGTGTCTGCTCAGCTACCTGTATGAGAGGTTGCAGTGTCCACAGGTGAGGGGGAACAGATGCATGATGACGTTTTAATGTATAGAACATTGCTCTTTGAACCATGGGCCATGGCCAGCAGCATTGGCATCGCCTGGGAACTAGTTAGAAATGAAGATTCTTGGGCCCTACCCCAGACCTACGAAATCTGAATTGGCAGTTTAACAAGAGCCCCCGGGACCTTGCGTGCACATTAAGGTTTGAGCACCACCGTTCTAGAAGAGTGGTTCTCCAGCTTGAGAATTCATCAGGATCACCTCAAGGGCTAAGTCAAACTGGGATCTCTAGGCCCACTTCGGTTTCTGATTCAGAAAGTCTGAAGTGAGACCCAAGAGAATTTGCATTTCTAACAGGTTTCCAGGTGATGATCTCTAACCAGCAGGTTAGAGACCACACTTTGGGAAGCATTGTACTCAAGGATGGAACAAAGAGCCGGGAGTAAAATCCCTGTGGGAACAGTGTGAGAATGATGTGCGTCTCACCTGTCTGAATGGACTTGGGGATCTTGTCTTTTGTCTTCAGTTTCCCATCAGTCAAGTGCGTGGCTTGGACTTGATGAACTAGAATCCTCCTCCTTCCACCTCTGATCTTTTCTTAATTGATTCAGTCACATTTGCATGTCAGAGCTGATCAGAGAAACGTTTATAGAACATTCCACGGTTCTTGCTGAGAACGCTCTATTATTTCACCTGTCACCCTCCATTGCTAGCCTCAAAACACGGGTACAGTCTTGCATGGTGGTCTCTCCAGCTCTGTGCTGGACTCAGTCCTCAGCAGCCACGTCTGCTCACATGTTTTGTGGTTGTCTAGATTTGTTTATTCATCCAACACACATTACCAGTCATGGTCTATGCTCCTGCCAGTGGGTTAGGTGCTATGATGGGATCTAAAGAAGTGGACTGAACTCAAGAGATTCATGCACAACATATCTTTTAAATACAAAGAATGGAAAACTAGGTAAAACAATGGAGGATGTTTATTGGTTCATGTGTTTGGAAACCTGGGCAGTAACGTGAACTTCAGGAGCAGCTCGAACAAGCTTCAGGCTCCATTTCTCATGGGTTCTTGGCGTCCTGTCCTCTGTGTGCTAGAATTGTCCTCCTCTGCTGACTTCCTCCCTGGACTCACCTCTGCATACTGTGCTTTCTTGAAGAGTGTGGGTTTTTGGAGGGCAAGAACCATGTCTCTGTCTTTACAGTATCCACAATTGCCTAGAACAGTGCCTGGCACACAGTTGGCCTCTGTAATTACCTCTTACTGGGGTCTTTGTCCCCAAGAGTCACTTTTAATGGACTGACTTGGATCACAAGTTCCTTGAGAACTGGTCTTTGTGACTTGGGTCATGAACCATCACTAACTTGCCTGGTGTCACACACAGGCTCCACCCTGGAGCTGGAGATTAAATCAGCTTCCTCAGCCCCACAGGAGATCCTACACGGAAATTGGGAGCTTTTATCGTGGACTCTGGAAGGCAGTGTTAATGTCCACCACAGTCCTGCCTCTTTGGCTGCAATACCCACTCTTGTATTACATGCGTAGTTTCAAAAACAACCCCACACTACAGTGTGCTCATTTCACACCCAGCTGCACCTTACAGCTCCCCATTCAGCATCTCTCAGTGCTGCGTGCCTTCTTCATCCTATCCAGATAAGATTCCTGATGTTTCAGGCTCTGATCTGTTAAATGGGAAGCTCTCTATGCCTCAACACACCTAATATGCATCAGTGGAGAGAGAATATGAGAATTGCAAAAATTAAAAGAAAAAAATTGCAAACAAAAACAGACCCCTTCCAGTTGGAAAGAGTGAAATTGGAAAGCCACGTTGTGGTCACTGGTCTGTGGTCTAGAGCATACACTTCTGGCAGTGCGTGCCTTCCTTTGTTGGCCAGTGAGGGGGTGGGGGGCTTCCTTGTCCATTCTCCTCTCCGGACCCCTGTGAGATGGGCACCGTGGAACCTTCTCTTCTGTGCCTGCTTTAGCAATTGCTTCCTGTTAGATAAGCCTGGGAATTTGGGCACTGCGTTAAGGTTTGAGCCATCAAAGGCCATTACCAGCCAGACTTACCAGTGTAACTCTCTCTCTGAAGACCTTAGATTTCCAGCCTCTTTACTTCATAGTCAATACCATGTGCCAATAACAGCAGCTAAGAGATATTGCTGAGTCAGTCTTAAGACTGAGAATCGTCTCCTAGTGACCTCCTTGCTCTGCCCATTCCCTGGCCCTTAACGTCCTAGCTTCTGCCTCCATGCTGTGCCTCCCAGGGGCCTCCTGCTCAGGACAGGGACACACCACCGATCTGCCCTTTGCTCACTGGCTACACCTCAGCAGCATGCTTACAATAAAAAAGGATTGGCCTCATGCCAGGAAGGGAGTTTATTTGTGTGTGGTCAGGGGGTTCAGACTTCCTACTGATACCAATTTTATGTTCCATTATGCTTCCCTATTATTTACCTTTGCTTACCGCCCCCCCCCCCCGCCGCCCACAGCATCATTTTTCCCTCTACCAGGCTCCAGATTACCATAATCTCAGGAAATCTGGATTCCAAACCAAAGGTGGCAGCCTCTCTTAGCAAAGCCATATGTATTTTTTTTTCCCTCTGTTCTCAGTGGGCCACCTCGAACCAAAGGTCATCTTTGCATTATAGGACCTTATATTTTATTGAAGGCACAAGAAGTAGTCAGTGTATTCCAACATCCTAAATTCATTTTACCTGCCAGAACCTCATCAGGCCCTGGGGCTGCAGCCTGAGGAGAGGGGCACCGTTTAACTCTATCCTTGAGGTTGCATATGCCGTGTTCCCTGTCTGCCACAGGGGGAGTGACAGCCCCGCCAGTTAGAATGAGCCTTCCCTTTCTTGAGTCACTTTACTTCTATTTGCTAGAAAGTTGACTTGTAAAGATACAAATGTATAATGGCTGTGAATGTCAGTGGTGCCCCCAGGGGTGTGCAAGCCACAGACCATGGTGGCCCTCCCTGGATGGCCACACTTGATTGTTTGCCAGCCTGTCTCTTTGGCTTGATGCATATGCCTTGCCTGACATTGTCAGGTAAGTTACATCAACATCCCACTCCAGGTACAAAGTCTCAATGCCTTGAATGCAACTGATTACAAGTAGACAAAAACCTAATTTGATCTGACTTCTAAAAATGAATGTTATTGGCTTGAGTCACAAGAAAGTGGTGTGGACTCCAGGCATGGAATCACCAGAGTTTGACTTCATTTACCTGCTCTCTTTGAGCTGGCTTTGCCTTTAGGCTGGCCTTCCTCATGGTAGCAAGATGGCTGTGTGTCCATAGACCAGGCCATCTAGAAGGAGAGAGAACACATTCACCCAAAAGTCTTGGAAGGAGTTCTGAGTCACACTCTGATTAGACCTGCTTGGGTCTTATGCTTCTCTTGTAACCAATCCCTGGGGCCTCTGGAATTAAATGCACCCATTGGAATGGTGTGGGCTGGGGTGAGGGGGGTGGAGTCAACTTTCTAGAAATACATAGCTTCCGCCAAACTAAAATCAGAGGCTTTTGGGAAGATAGCCATACATGCTTCTGATATAAATATAATGTTAATAATGCTGATGGCTGCCATTTATGGGATCCTAGTATGTACATTGGATCAAAATAACCTATAAGGTAGGTACTATTTTTACCCCTAATTTTACTCCCATGTAAAAACAGATGAGAAAATGGAAGTTCTTACCTAAGTCACATGACTGGTAAATATTAGAATGAGATTTGACCCAAAGTCTGCCAGACCTCAGTGAAAATGATGCTTTCTGGCTTTCTAGTTGAAGCTGCGTATTGGTCAGGATGCCATCAGGAAACAGAAGGCACCTCGAATGGGTTATTTAAAAAGGAACTATTGGCAAAGCTGGGGACACGACATGGGGAAGCTATAGGCATCATGCAGTGGTACTATGGGACTAGTGACAGTGGGGAGCTATTGCTATCCTTAAACTTGAAGGAGTGAAGAGAAGGGGTAATTCCTATAACCCAGAGAGCGTGTGAGCTCCAGAAGGTTGCCCAATAGGAACTGTCACCTCTGCTTGAAGGTCACAACCGGACTCACAGGGAACGAGTCGTGTGTGTTGGGGGCGGGGAAGGGTGATAAGTAACCTGAACCCACTCTCCCCCCTCGCTCTCATCCTTTTCTGGCCTTCCCTGCTGACCTGCCAGTAAGGGACGCCGAGAGCCGTCAGCATGGTGGCCACTGATGGGGGACACAAGGACCAGTCTCCTGGGTGGTGGATCTGGAGGGGAAACGAAGGTGACAAAGACATAATAAGCTGAATAGTGTAATAGATAAAGTATTATGAGGCAGGAACGTCACCGTGGTTTGGGGCCACTTACTGACATTAATCACGATTTGCTTTATTGCCATTTTTACCATGGAAATACACTCTTCAGTCTCTAACAGAGTAGCTGCAGTTTACGAAATTCCTACTCTACAAGTACTTAAGATATGTTATTTCAAATACTCAGTAACTTGCGGAAGAAGATACTATTATGAGCCTCATTTAAGAAAGGGGGATCCCAGGGCTCACGGAGGTCCATTAAATAAGTGATGGAGAGGGGCGCCTGGCTAGCTCAGTCAGTAGAGTCTGTGACTTTTGATATCGGGGTCGTGAGTTCAAGCCCCCCGTTGGATGTAGCGATTACTTTAAAAAAGGTATGTAAGGGGCACCTGGGTGGCTCAGTCGTTAAGCGTCTGCCTTCGGCTCAGGTCCTGATCCCAGGGTTCTGGGATCGAGCCCCGCATTGGGCTCCCTGCTCGGCGGGAGGCCTGCTTCTCCCTCTCCCACTCCCCCTACTTGTGTTCCCTCTCTCGCTGTGTGTCTCTCTGTCAAATAAATAAACAAAATCTTAAAAAAAAAAAAAAGAAAGAAAAGGTATGTAAGTAAGTGATGTAGAAGTTAAGAGCCAGGGATGTGCAGGCCGAGTGCCTGAGTTCAAATCCTGCTGCTACCACTTACTCTTGACTCTCTCTGCCTGTTATGTCACCGTTTGGTGCCTCAGTTTCCTTCTTTGAAAAATGGGATAGCAGTAGTACCTGCCACATAGCGTAGTGAACATAGATGCAAAACACTTCGAACAGTGCCTGGAACAGAGCAAACACTCAGTAACTGACATCAGTTCTTACTATGCACTGAGTGGCTTGGGTGGCCTGGCTTGGAAGCTGCAGAGGTGGGGTTTGAATCCGGCTCCAAAGCTGGTGAGTGTCACCTTATCATCTGGTCTGTAGGACAAGAATTGGCCAAGCCAATGAAGGCATGTCTTCAGGGGCTCTGCTGAGCTCCCCACTAGTGTTGGCCAGGAGGTGGCTTATGACTTGGGCCTGGCTACTCACCTGGGCCCTTAATGAACCGGAGTCTAGCTGTCAGGGGTAGAGAGGTGTGCAGACGCTGCAGGGAGGCTTGGGGTCAGTATCAGCAGGTCACTGGGTTAATAGCTCTGCCGTCTTTCCCAGGAAGAATGAGTTATGATGTGCCTGGTTTGGCACAAACCCTTTGGAACGTGCCATACCTTTCGGACCCAGTAGACACATCAAGAGCCACATCCTCAGCTAAGGTCAAGGCCCTGCCTCTGTGCTGCCCTCTCCTGCTGCCCACCAGCACAACCACCCATCCGCTAAGGACTGTGGTCTGTCCTGTTGAAATCTCTCTACCTCCCTTCTCTCAGCCCTTTTCTCCTTCTGCAGCCAAGCTGTGATCCTCAAAATCAGCCATTAAGATTCCCTGGAGTCTCCCTGCATCACCCTGAAGTGCAGGGCAGAACCCACGGGAGCCGCTGGGCTACAACCTGCTAGCTGATTCTCTGCACTGAAATATTTTCATTCAACAAATAGTTACTGAATGGGCTCCTGGGCAGGTGCAATTCTAGAACCTGAAGATACAAAGCTGAAAGAAAAGGAAAAAGAAAAAGAAACAGTAACACAGAGTCCCTGCCCTCTCAGAGCTTACATTTTAAAATAGCTCTCCCTTGCAGGCGGGAGGATGTTTGCAGAACTTTTGAATAGTGCCAGAGTTTCGACTCAAGAACCCAGGTCCTGGGCCACACTTCCTCCCCACCTGCCCCCTGCCCCTCCCTGTCCATCCTCTTCCTTTCTCCTGTTTTACCTTATTCTCCCCCTTACCTTCTCTCTCCTCCCTCCCCCCTTCCTTTCTTCCACCTCCCCCCTTCCTCTTCCTGGGTCCCCTCCTATACGTGTGTCTCTCTCTCACCTTTCCCTTCTGTCCCCACAGCCTCCATGCCACAGCAGACAGTAACCCACTTAGCATGCTCTGGGGGTTGCCCCAGTGCTGGGGTATGGAAGATGGGGGAATACAAATCATTCAATCAATTTGTTTTCTTTTTTTTTTTTTTTTTTTTTAAAGATTTTAATTATTTATTCATGAGAGATAGAGAGAGAGAGAGAGAGGCAGAGGGAGAAGCAGGCTTCCCACGGAGCAGGGAGCCCGATGCGGGACTCGATCCCAGGACCCTGGGACCATGACCTGAGCCGAAGGCAGACGCTTAACCATCTGAGCCACCCAGGCGCCCAATCAATTTGTTTTCGATGAAAGTGCTCTCCCCTTCTTTGCCCAGGATGCGTTGTTGCAGTGCAATGAGGCTGGGGCTGCTGGGCTCTGCATTACACATGAACCAGCTGTCTTGCAGGGGCTACAGCCCTTGAGTACCCTGCCCTGTCCAGGGGCCCCACCTTTGTGGTGCTCCCCAAGCTCCCCAAGCTCCCCACTGCTCAGTTCTTCAGAATTAAAGGCCGAGGTTCCTTGCTATATGGTCAGTTTCCAATAGAATAAAAAAATAATACCATTTATTCAGCACTTACTCTGTGCCTGGCCCTGAGCCAAGCACTGTGCATGAATTAGTTCATTTGATGCTACAACTATCCCATGAGGTGGGTGCTCTTCTTACCCCCAGTTTACAGTACAGAAACTCTGGCTCAGCGATGAATAGTGACTTTCCCTGGACCATCTGCTAGTAAATGGGGGAGCAGGATCTGAATTCAGGACCCTGTGCTTCTCACACTACCCCCCCCCCCGCCATCCCCTGCCCCTGGTGACAGTTCTTGTCCAGTTAACATATCCGAACTCCTCACAGCTGCAAAGACCCTGTCACAGCCCTTTGCTCTATCCCCTCATAAAGATTCAGGTTTGGGGTCCAAAGAAGGGAGGTGATTTGCTTGAGGTCACCATGGAGCCAGCACGGAGCTGGGACTTGTCTTGGGCCAGTACCACTTTCTCTGCACCATGAAAAGGTAGCTTATCCTCAGTTCTGCTGGAATGGGGGAGATGAGCCATCCCTTTAAGCTTTTTTGAAGAGGAGGGCAGGGGGCAGGCATGAGCTCAGACCAGTTTTCTTCCTCCTCATTTGTCAGGGGAAACCACTGGAGCAGATGACTTCCTAGCTCTCTCTCGCTCTGAGGTCTGAATCTGGGGCTTGGATGGGGGGAGATCTGGGCCCAAAGAGCTTTGGGGGCAAGAGTGAGTGGCCCTCTGGGGAGACATGGGATTATACATGGCTGTTTACTCAAATCCACCCTGAAATGCTCCAGCCATAGGAATGCCAGGCCTGGGGCTTTCATTTCCACCTCAAGTTGACTTGGACTCTTGTTTTAAATAATAAAACAAGAACAGGTCTCAACAAGTTAGCCTTGGGTGGGACTTTCAGGTCTGGTAGTTAGTGAGGATAGATGAGACGCTCTGTAGACTTCCATGGGTCAGGCAGGTCACTGTACTTGTAGGGAAGGAGGGCATGAGCTCTGACTGACGACGGTTCTAGTTTCTCTCCCCTCCCCTTTTTCTCTTCTTTCTCCCAGCTTGCCTGATTGGATAGGTACTTCCAGGCTTGGGTAGAACTGGCTAGTTGCACCCTCTGGCAAGAGACAGTGGATGGCCCCGCAGTTCAGGGTGCAGGTGGTGGTGGGTGGGGGTTGTCCTTGCCAGCCCCTGGAAGGAAGTTGGGGGCCAGCTGGGTGCTTCTCCAGGATGAGCCTGCCCGGCCCAAGTCTCTCTCTGGCTCGTGAGCTGAGCGTTTACAACCTGGCTGCAGGCATTTGCTATGCCAAGGACAAGGACAGGAGACACCCAGTGGAGCCTGGCATTTCAGGAGGGCAAGATGGAGAGCACCAAAAGAGGCAAAAACCCACGTTGAGTCCCTTTTCAGCATGCCTCCTGGATACCTCGCTCCTTGCTGATACAAAAGACGTCCAAGCAAGGGAAGCCCCCAACGCCTGCAGCTGCTTTCCGCTCAGGGCTTGACCCATAATTATAATCCCTTTCCTTTGATTTTTCTCTGTGAAAACAGCAACATTCCTGCTAGCTTCGAGCTGGAAAAAAGCACTGTGCAGAGCTTAAGAGATTTATAAACACGATGAAAAATCAGTCTTGTTTTCCCACAGCTTGTTTCCCTAGGTGAGTAGAGGGAGGAGGAGAGAGAGGACAGCAGAGTTAGGATGGGGGTAGTCAGGAATAAGGGTGTGGAGGATACAGATGTGCAAGACACCTGGGTGTGCATGGACCAGAAGCTGAATGGAAACCAAGAATATGACTCAGCTGCCAAAAACCTAGCTAATCGTTTCTGGCGGCAATGAGAGAGGTATGTACACATACATGGATGTGTATGCATAATATGCAGGTGCCCCAGGCTTCATCCAGAAAGGATTTATGGGATTGGTGTAAGCAGGAAAACCAGAACAAGAGGGAGGACAGTCCCTCTGGACTCTGTGCTGATGGGCAGGGACTGAATAAGCCAGGGAGATGTCCATACATCGGAGAGGGAACAGATGTGTGGTCTTTTCCATGTGCCTGATAACGTCTGAAGATGCTCCATTCAAAATTAATCCAGGATATCCCAGCCTTTAAAGCTGCTAGGGGCTCTAGAAGTCATTAGACCCAATCACTTATTTGCAAAGGGTTTGTTGCCCATTTTGCAGATGGGTCATCTAAGTGGCAGGATGGGGGGAATGGAGATTAGCACCCTGATCCCTAGAACTCATTCACTTTGCAACCCTGCCTTCTTCATCTAGAGGGTGCTTTGGCATTAGATGCCCTTTGGGAAGATGTGGATATGCTGGTTTTGGGGCATACAGCGCCTGCTGTATCCACAGAGACCCTAGGGGACTCTCCCCAGGCAGAGAGAGCAGCTGGGGGAGCCTGGCCCTCTGGGGATGAGCTCAAGGTAGAGGGACCTGCCTTCTGGGTGGAACTGTGAGGGCCAGGGGTATCAGGGACAGCTTCACCTGTTGAGAGAGGCAAGGCATGTTCAGAGCTGGGGATAGGGCTGGAGACAGAGAGGGTGAATAGGTCTTTTTAGCATCTTCTGTCCATCCAGCCCGGCTCAGAGGCTACGTCGTGCAGGGTATCTGCCGTGGCCTAGGTGGTAAGTCAGTCTCCTGGGAGGAGAGCGAGCGAGTGAGCGAGGAAGCCACTGCGGTCGCGGGGCTGCTGGCTGAGGCCGGGATCCGGGCTCTGCAGATGTCACAGAGCCATCTGAAAGTCTTTCCGTGGCTGCTGTGTTTCTCTGCAGTGCCTCCTGCCCACCCATCCGTGTGCTGCCCTCAGTCCATTCCTCCTCCCCCTCCTCCTCCTCGCCCTCACCGCCCGGGCTGCATGCTTAATGAACCTCTGCCGCCACCGCACTTCTCACGGCTGCGGGTTCCTAATTGGAAAACTCATAGCGTGCATCTCTTGGAAAGGCGACTGGGGGCCTAGGAGGCTCCCTGCACAGTGCGGGCCTTCCTCCTGACACGGTCCTCTTTCTTCACATGTTAGAATGGACAGGAGTGTGCCGGCAGCAAGCATCCAGGCCAAAGCAGCAGCCTGCCTGGAAATGGAGTGAGAGTGTGTGTGTGCGTGCGCGTGTGCATGCCCATGTGCGTGTTTGTGTTTCAGTGACCAGTCTTGGGTCCCCATGAGTGCAGGTCTGTGTGATGGAGTCCCTGCCAGGGGCTGCCTGGGTGGAGACGCCCACTGGGTGTGGCGGCGTGGACTTGCACGTGGCACGTTCCTGTGTGTTCCCGAGGGGTGGAGGGCGCATTCTCAGCTGCATGTTTGTGTGTCTTTAGGGCTTCGTACACCTCTCTGCAGTGAGCCTCTGGGTGCCCGTCTGACACTGCAACCTGCCGCGTGTCTGGAGAGTGCATGCGTTTGAGTGACACAATAAGAACCTCTGGGGGCCAGCAGCCGACAGTTGGGCATGTTTCTATGGGGGCGGGGGTGGCAGGACCCAGGGCAGGGGGTGGTGGCTGCACCTGGCTGGGGCCCGTGTTTCAGCAGAGCCATGTTTCCCAGCATCCTCTGCAAGTGAGACCCTCCCCACTCATGGCAGCCCAGACTTGTCACCTACACCTGTGGTTGGCATGTCTGGGACCTTGCCAGTGAGCTCCGTGTCTCCCTGGGCTCTGCCCCACACCCTGAGCCTTCTCTCCACCATCTTCACTCTCCAGGTGGGTAGAGGAGGCTCCCGAGGTTCCCCTGTGCCGTCAGCTCCCCTGTGTCTGCCTGTCATTCCCCCCAACCCCACCACATTCTGTCTGGGGTCTCAGGAATACCCCCCAAGGGGCCCTATCAATTCTTGACACCTCAGTGGAACTGGGGCAGATGGTGAACAAAGACCCCAAAGAGGTCTCAGCTGTCCCCCAGGGGACACACTTTGCTGGGCTCAGCTATTGGCTCATTGGGGGCAGGGCCTGGCACAGATAATTCCTGTTGGGGAACTCGAGGCAAGCGAATGAATGGATGGGTGTGGCCCACAGCCATGTGGGTGCTCAGGGAGGTGTCACCCAGTACAGGAGGTGGGGGAGACATATTTGGGGGGCCAGTCTGTGCAGCAGCATTACTTGGGAGCATTCAGGCTGGGCAGAACCATCCTGGGCTGAAGTGGGTGCTCACTGTAGGGAGCCAACTGCTGGCTGGCTCTGAAAGAGGGCCCGGATGTGATGGTTCTACAAGCGATGAAGGACACTGATGGCAGAGTTAGAGTGCACCCCGTGTCAGTGCCAGTCCTGGGCGTGCACACAGTCTAGCTGCTGTAGAACCAGGGGAGGGAGCCCGCAACCAGGGCAGAGCACAGGCCCGGGGCTCACAGCACCCCTTCTCCTTTTCTGGGGAGAGATCTCATTCCCTCCTGAACCCAGTGGCTTCCTGCCACCATAGACAGGCCCCTTTTGGCCTGAAGAGGGAGCTGAGGAAGGACTTTAATTTGCAGTGCCCTGTTCCATCACTGAGAGGTTTGCCTCCCTGGGCTCTGCAGAACCCCGCTGTGCTCCTGGGGCCCCTGGGGCAGTGGTAGGTGTGTCCCAGCACAGCATGCTCCCTCCACCACTGGGGTGACTGCCCTCCAAGCTAGGAGGGAAAGGAGCATAATGCTCTGCAGAAGGCACAGCCTCGCTCGGCATTTCCCTTTGCATAATGAAAATGCCATTATGTTTTCTGCTCTCAATAATACCAGAGCAGAGGCAGCTAGTAGCCCCTTCAGGCGATATCCACCTTTCCCACACTGCCAATCACAGCAGAGCCACAAAGAAAACCACATAGTCTCAAACTTCTCTGATTGTGTCCTCCTCCCCAGCCAGGGCTCCTGGAATAGAGAGATGCTCCAGAACTCTGTGCTGAGGGGGAGGGATTAGGCAGATCCCGAGGGTCTGGTGCTGGGGGCCCAAAGGGAAGAGACCCCAGAGCTTTACAAAAGCTCAGGATCCAAAAGGGAACTTAGGTTCAACCTGCTCATTATACAGATGGAACCCCAGAACCCTAAAGGAGGGATCGGCTCACCCAGGGTCACCTGGCAAGCTCATAATCATCAATTTATGAAGTTCCATGGGCTGTTCTGAAAGCTTTACTTATAGTAACACTATCAAGTATGGGGTAGCATTTTCCCTGCACGCACAACGAGGAAACCAAGGCACAGAGTATTTAAGCTAGGCAGTGGTAGAGCTGGTATTGTGACCAAAGTCCAAGTCAGCGTCTGTTCTCTCCACTGCTGTACTCCACACTCGGTGACCATGCCAAGAACATGACCCTGGCTCTTGGCCTGGTGCTCTTTTTGCATTGAGGGAGATTTGCCAGAATTCAAGCATCCCAGCCTCTGTCCTTTCCTGGTAGCTCACAGCATCCCAGAGAGGTGATGGAGAAGGGAGGGAGGAGTGAGGATTATCCTCTCCTGGTCACAGTGGGGAAACTGAGTCAGAAATCGCTGCACCCACAGTGAACAGGGCAAGGGCCACAGTCAAACTAAGACCCCGGCTTCCCACACCCATCTAAAACCTCTCTACCCTCCACTTATTCTTTGCTCCAGACACAGAAACATGCCAGGCAATCATCCTGGGCTCCCCAGTGCCAAGGGCCCTGAATCGTGTGCTAAGGAGCTAATGAGAGGGGTGGGGCCTGGGGAGAAGGAAATCTGTGCTATGGGACTGTGCCCCCCCATCTGAACCCTGAGGGCAGGGTCCCCGCTGTGTCCCCAGCTCCTAGAGCAACACCTGGCTTACAGTGGGTGCTCAAGAGGTCTTTATTGAATAAATTTGTGAAATGAAACTGGAAGCTTCCCAAGGCTGTTTCCTCTACCACCGAGAACTCTCTGTCTCTATTTATTCCTCTGTTCTCCAAACAGTTAGTATTGGCTCACACTGAACCCCTGTCAGAGGCTGTCAGGGCAGAAACATCGAGATGATTAAAGTTGGGAAAATAGTCCTCTGGGGCAGTGTTGACAGGATGGGGGTCAGTGACCCCCGAAAAGAGAAGACAACCTTGGAGCTCTGTTTAGGAAGGCTTGAGATATCTGTGGCTAACAGCTGTTCATCAGCCTCGTTCCCCAGAAGCCTGGCCCAGGAAGGTGGGGCAGGTGGGCAGGTGGGGTGGGGGAGAGAGGAGAGGCTCACTCTGCAGGAGGAATCGGGGGTTTGGGGCTGGGACTGGTAGGGTTGGAACGAGGATCTGGCTCTCAGCTGTCTTGTGTCCTTAGGGAGGGAGCCCCAGACTCCCAATCGCAGGGAGTGTGCACAGGGCAAGAGCTGGATGAGGTGCATGCCTTGGGTGCAAAATTTAAGGGGTGCTACAGGTAATTGAAATAAATAATCTTTGAATGCAATATTTCTAAAAAATACTTTAATGAAAAAATTTGTGCTGAACAAGAAATGACAGGATCTAATATTGAAGCTTGCACCACTTACCTCGTGCCCTCCTGCTAGCCTAGTCCTGGGTCTGACACAGAAGGGAGTCAGAGAATGGGGGGCTGCAGTGGGGGCAGGGTTGTCAAGAGGAGACCTCTGCGTTTGAGATGGGTGTGGTTGGGGATGAGTGGGAGCTGTGATTGGGGGAGGAGAGGACTGGGGTTTGTGGTGAGTGGGGTGTGAGATTGGGAGGCGTGAGTAGTGGGAGAATATAGAGGCCTGGAGAGAAAGAGGGCTGTGGAGGTGAGGGCTTCTCTTCCTGAGCCAGGCTGTCTCTCCACCTAATTGGACCCACTGTGTCTATGGTCATTCATACTGGGTGCAGGAATCCTGAGCCCGGGAGGGGGTGCTCTTTCCTCTGGACAGAGCAGTCCCAGGGAAGGCCCTGGGTGGCTGGGGGCCATGGGGAACTCCAGTGGAGGGCAGGGCACGGGGCCTGGGAGTAAGGGAGCCTGTTCCCAGGGGCTTCCCATCACTGCCACGAACACCAACCCCATTTCCTCCCCCTGCCCCAGGATGGTAGCGCCTCACTTCCTGCCCCTCCCCAGAGCATTGAATGCCCAGGCTCGAATAATTGTTTCTCCAGTTTCACTTTCTCAGAATAGCTAAGAAAGAACTGGAAGAGGCAGCCCCTCCCCTTGGCACCCAAGGCTCAGATAGAGAGGGTGTGTGGAGGGGGTTGGGGCACCTGGGGGTTTCTTCCATCCATAGCCTGAGCAGGGTGGTGCTAGAGCCCCAGGGAAGATGATAGAGCACAAGAGAAGGGGCTCCATGGGCCTGCATGCCCCTGTCAATCTCTGGGGGTCCTAGGGTCTCATATTTGTAGCTGGAGGGTGGAAGGAGTTGGGGTGGGTAGTGTGCCCCGGCCTCCCCCCTCCCACGACTTCTGATGTCCATCTGTCTTCAACACTGAGGAAGTCTCCCTTGTTCCTAATTCTATGCCAAGGCTTTGAGGGCTGAACAACAGCATGGTGCTGGGTCTCTGCCCCCCAGTGGGGCTTGTGGTCAAGTGGAGAGGTGGACCACCCCCAGAGACGGGAACCATCCCCATCAGGTGTGGCTCAGGACCAGAGGAGAGGTCAAGACAGTGGGAATCTAGTGGGGACTGGAGTGGTCAGGGTTGCTTCCTGGAAGAAGGGGCTCTCAGCTCTGATAGCAGCCCCCTTAGTTCCCATGGCACTTGCTCCTTGGGAATTAGGAATCGCCTTGTTCGATTTTCTATTCTTGAGGCTCTTTCAAACCACATTTAGTCGAGACAGGTGCCTAGAGCCTGTGGCTGTGCTCTGGCTCTGGCCCACGAGCGAGGGGATGTGTGCCCAGGAAAGGATTCTACCGGGTGAATATTCATTCCACAGATATTCCTAAAGACCTTCTATGTGCCGGACACTGTTCTCTGTGTTCTCCATGTTCTGGTCACTACCTTCACGGACCTTGATTATCTAGGGTGATGTGCCCCTGCTACATGCTTCACATGATGCGAGAAGGTGCTCTAGCAAAAGCAGTATTTTAAGGTATTGAGCTCCCAGACCTTGGAAGCAATTAAACAGAGATTGGATCACCACACATCAGATCTCACGGGTCTAAATTCCAGCTTGCTGTGTACTAGCTTCCGAATCTTTGACAGTTTTTTAAACGCTCTGTGTGTCAGATTCCTCCTCTGGCTAATAGGAATAGTAATAATACCTTGGCCTAGGGCTGAGGTGAGATTCACAGGCTCAGGGGCTCCACCCAGTCTGAGTCACTGGCCCCTTAGCCGCTCTCTGTCTGGCGGGGCTTCTCCTGGGATGCCTCCCTCGGCTTCTGGCTCCTCAGTGGGAGCTGCAGCCTGGACAGAGCCCCGCCAGGCCAACTCTCCTGTCCCCTGGGACTGGGCTTGAGTTTCCCAGCTATTACCTACGTCCCAGGGGTTCCCAGCCAAGAACAGGCCCTCCCCATCCTCCCCCTTCCTCCCTGTTTCCACTGCAGACCCAGGCCTGTCTCCTCACTCAGGGCCTGTCCTGTCATTTACATAACTCAGGGGAGCTGGGGAAAATTCCATCCATTCCTTAGTCCTCATTCTGTTTAGTTCTGAACACATACGTAGAAGGTCACACACTGACCTTGGGGAATAGTTAGCCTGTATATGTAATATGAGTGCTGGGTTTCTCTTCGGGGAAGGCAGTGACTTTGACTCTTCTCTCTAACTACAGGCTCCATGAAAGTGGAGATTATTTCTCCCCTCTCCAACTGGGCTCCCTGAGGGCAGGGCTGTGTCTCCCCCTCAGACTGGGGCTCCCTGAGGGCAGGGCTGTGTCTCCCCCCTCAGACTGGGGTCCCTGAGGGCAGGGCTGTGTCTCTCCTCAGACTGGGGCTCCCTGAGGGCAGGGCTGCTACTTCCCCCTCAGACTGGGGCTCCCTGAGGGCAGGGCTGCGTCTCCCCCTCAGACTGGGGTCCCTGAGGGCAGGGCTGTGTCTCCCCCCTCAGACTGGGGTCCCTGAGGGCAGAGCTGTGTCTCTCCTCAGACTGGGGCTCCCTGAGGGCAGGGCTGCTACTTCCCCCTCAGACTGGGGCTCCCTGAAGGCATGGCTATGTCTCTGCCCTCAGACTGGGAGTTCTTCAAGGACCTGACTCTGTAGGCTTTTGCCCAGGCTTCTCCCCTCCTCCCGGTGAGCCTTCCCAGGTCTCCTGCCTACTTTGCCTCTGCTGGAAGAGAAGCCTCCCGTGACTGGTCACATGCAGCTGACTCCTGACCTCAGACTCCCTTATTTCCATCTCCTCACCTGACTCCTCCATCCTGGGCCCACACAGTGTATTGCTAACATCCCTACTCGGGCCAGACCCATCTGCTTCCACATCGCTGAGCCAGCTGCAAAACCAGGTCACCCTCCTTCTCCTTGTCTTTCTTGTCCTCTTTCCCTAATCGAATTATTTTTCCTCTGCATTGTGCACGAAGCTTCGACAGACGTGGGTTTTCTGCCCTCGCTGGGAACACTGAGTCCAGTGATGACAGGGCATAATAAGAGTCCCGCTGCCGAATCAGCACCCTCCCCTCCTCGCCACCTCCTGCTGGCCTGCGCCTCTCGCCGTGCGGGCTGCGGGGCCGGGCCTTCAGGAGCAGTGCTCAGAGTGGGTCTGTAGGAGAGAGGAGGGCACCACGCTTACACTTCTGACGCCAGCTAAGGGGGTGAGCGGATGGGAGAGGACAGGTCCAGGTGATTAATGGAACCATGCCCGTCAGAGCCCATGTCTGATGGGCCACGGTGGGAAGTTTCCTGACCTTAGGAGGTTCCTGTCCATTCTGGGGCTCCAGGGTAGTGGCGGGGACGGCCTGGTCCCTGCTCCTCTCTCCTCTTGGGAACTTCAGGTCCAGGTCGCAGCCTGGCTTTCAGGCTGCCCTCAGCTGGTCCTGAGCAGTCAGGACACAGCTGCCCGCCTGTTACTCCGGGTGGACAATCACAATAGTCATGACAATGATAATGATGCTGATCCCGCAGCCTGGTTGTAAATGCTCCGAAGGCTTCCCAAAGGGCATTCCCTCCCATCATCACATTGGCAGGCAGGCAGGGTGGCCGAGACTCAGAGACATCGAGAGGTTTGTTTATTACTGCAGAGCAAGGCAGTAACACCGAGGCCTCCCTTCCTCCGGCCCCCTCCTGCTTTCTGGGGAGACTCTGAGCCCCAAGGCCTGACCCGTAACTCCCCGAGGGACTAGAGTGGTAACTAGAAACCTGGGTTTTGGAGTCAGACAGACCTTGGTCCAAACCCCAGTCTGGCTGTGCTCTGTCGTGTGCCTTGGGCAAGTTGCTTCATTGCTCGGAGCCTCAGGCTCCTCATCCGGGAAATGGGACTATGGTACCTCTAACCCAGGGATTTTAGAAGATGTGTGCAGGACACCTGACTTTTGGTCAATACTCAGTGGGTATCATCTGTCTTGTTCTTGCCTAAGAGTAGAATTGCCCCGTCCTTTTTCTCCTCCTTAGACTGATCCAGTAAGGTGGCCCCTAGCCTGTGCCCAAGGGCCCTAAGGGGAGTCACCACAGAGGGGAGTCCAGACAACAGTAATTCCCAATGTGTATTATTAGGCTCTTACTCAGCCCAGGCACTTTCCTAAGCTCTTTACGTATACCCTTGCAGTAAATTCTCATAAAATCTTTATGAAGTATCTTGTAATTATGAAGCTTGCTTTCCAGGAAGGGAAACTGAGGCACAGGGAAGTTACACGGTTGGCTTCAGAGCCTGCCCATCTCACCATGACTTACCCAGGGTCCATAGGAACAAGGTGACAGAGCTAACACTGGTCCTCAGGGCTCCCAGCACCTTCAAAGTTTCGGGTAGTAGTCTGAGCACAGGCTCTGCAGTTCAGACTCCCTGGCCATTTACCAGCTGTGTCACCATGGGCAAGCTCCTTAGTCCCTCTGTGCCTCCATTTTCTCATCTGGAAAATGGGGATAATAGTTGTAAGAATACTTCTGACATGAGGATTCAATGAGCTAGTCCATATGAAGAACATAAGGCAGCGCCTGACAAATTCTAAGTGCCTGGTGAATGTGGGTGTCCATCGTATTCTTGGAGTAATCTTAGTATAATTATGCCCTGCAGTTCCTGCATCTCCCTTGCCTTCTCTCTCCCTTCCTCTTTCCTTCCTAGTCCAGGCCATGCTGAGGGCCGCACCCCAGCTTCCAATAACCCCTTTCCTCCTTAGGATTCAGCAACCCACTTTTTTTGCAGGTGCAGTAAGTTTGTTCACCAAGTCTGCTCTGTCAGGATAGCAGGTCCCTGCATCTAGGGGCCGCATCTGCCCTTGATTTTTTGTCCAAAGAAGGGATGTTCTGTGATCTGCTCCTGGGCCTTTGGTGTGGGCTGGCTGACGTGCCAGAAGCCAGGAAGTTGTGCCTGGCTTTGGTGGGGGTGAGGGTTGGGAGCCAAAAGGGTGAGTGACAGAAAAATTACTTGAGGATCCTTTAAGGAAAAGGAAATCTGATCCCCCTCCTTCTGTGTGTGTGTGTGTGTGTGTGTGTGTTTCAAGCAAGAGAGCAGTAAAGTAGAAAACGTCCCACTCATATACTTTTTAGAGCAGGGAACAGATAAAAAAAATTCAGTTGGTACAACAAGTAATAGAAAATGTATTTTGGTTCTGGATTTTGTATTTTGTCCAGTTAAAGGAACGAGAAAGAAAGGACAAGGCGATGGAGAAAAGGCAAGAAAGAGAAGGAGGGGAGGGTTGGGAGGGGTGGAGAGAAGGAGACAGAACAAAACTAAACAGAGACTCACGGGATGAGCCTAGCGAATGGTCTCTAGGACATCTCCAGAAGCCCCAGGACCGTCCTCAGCCAGAGGAGGTTTAGGACTCTGGCCCTGAAGACCTTTAAACCTTCTGTTGCCTTTTTACAACTGCAGGCATCTTGTGGTCCCTGACCTGCAGGCCAGGTGAAGTAAGCCAAGGTCTAGATGAAGCCTACAGATGGGAGGCCTTCATCACTGTCTTGCTGTTACTATTACTGTGTTGTGCTCAACACCCACCTGCCTGGGGCTCAAGGTACAGAATTGACAGGGTTCCGCCCTTAATGAGCTCCCAGCCCAGTTGGAGAGGCAGACATGTAAATAACGATTATAATGAAAGTCAGGCTGCTACAATTACTATAATAAAAGTTCAGATGAAGTGCACGGAGGAGGGATTAATTAATTCTGACTGGGAAATCCGAAACTGCTTTGTAGGGAATAATGAGGCATCTTGGAGGAGGTACAGGGTTTCCTTAGGCA
>NC_138376.1:30142023-30234281 GCF_054177405.1 Leptonychotes weddellii | reverse complement strand
CTTTAGTTTTTGTTTGTCCTGGAAGCTTTTTATCTCTCCTTCAATTTTCAATGACAGCCTAGCTGGATAGAGTATTCTTGGCTGCATATTTTTCTCATTTAGTGCTCTGAATATATCCTGCCAGTCCTTTCTGGCCTGCCAGGTCTCTGTGGATAGGTCTTCAACAAACAACTTTTTTAAAAAAATTATTTATTTATTTGAGAGAGAGAGAGAGAGAGAGTGAGCCTGAGGGAGAGGGAGAGAGAATCTAAAGCAGACTCCCAGCTGAGCGCAGAGCCCAACATGGCTTGATCCCACGACCCTGAGATCATGACCTGAGCCGAAACCAAGAGTTGGACCCTTAACAGACTGAGCCACCCAGGTGCCCCTTAACAAACAACTTTTAAGGAACATTTCCCTTCTTTGTGTGCTCTCCCACCCCCGCCCCCCAAGAAAGGAATGAGATTTGGAGCAATCTGACAAACAGTGATGACAGTAACCCAGGCCGGGAAGGTGAAAGTAGCAGCAGGGGAGGAAGCAGAAAGGAATTTGGTGTGGGTTTGCTTGGGTTCGGAGTGCTGTGGGCAGTCAGGAGCAGATGTGAACAGGGTGCCGGAGTGTGCACGGGGGTCAGCCGGGCGAGCAGATGGCGGGGCTGTCAGTCTGGTTGGTGTGGGGAAGTAGCCCTGGGTCACCGGGCCAAGTACAGACAGTAAGGAGAACAGCAGGCAGAGGGTGGGGTCCTGGGGAGCCCCAGGGTTCTGGGGTGAGCGGCGGGTCGGGGGGTGGTCAGAAGGAGAGGATAAAACCTCAGAGGAGGAGGTTTCATGGAGAACGTGGCCAGGGTACCATGTTTTGGAGAGGCTGAGCATCCTTGCTGTGACTGTCCCCTCACACCACTGTCCTGGTTTCTTCCATCCTCATTGCCTTCTTCCAGAACTTTGCTCTCATACCGAGCTACCGTCCAGTGACCCTCCCTGTTCCAAACCTCACTGCCCACCCCCACCCCCACGTTAAGCCGGGGCCCTTTGTCATTTCTGGAACTGCTCCCCAGCCAGGTCTCCCCTGTCCTCTTCCTGCCCAATTGATTGTTCCACTCCCAATGTAGAAGTTCACATCCATCCCTGTTAGACTCCGCCTGTCTGTGTAAGCCCCAGGGGCAGGTGGAGACAGGGAAGGCTGCCCTGCACAGGCTTGTGTGTTTATGTGCAGGTGGCCCCGAGTCCAGGGTCCGGGTGGAGCAGGCAGCTGGCACCCCAAACAGAGAGACCATCTCTGCTTCAGTTCCTTCTGTACCGACTACCCTGGGCTGGCCAGCTCCTCATGTTAAAACGTGAGTGTCACCTGTCACATTCACCCGTAGGGACCACACAGAAATTCTAACCAGGAAAATAAGGGAAGATTTGCAAGCAAATGAAAATCTGTGCTTCTATTTGGCTATCTGTGATATGAAATTAGGGAGTTCAAAACAGTAAGAATCCTTCAAATTCGAGTAATAATAAGAGCTACCCTTTATTATAACGTAACTGTGTACCAGGCACTGGGCCAAGCATGCACTCAGGTGGTATGGTTGAATAATCACATCTACCCTGTGGGCTGCATGCCACTATTACTCCCACTTTATGGCTGGGGAAATTGAGGCACAGAGAGGTTCACTACTTTGCCCACGGTCACTAAGCTAGTAAGTGGCAGAGCTGGGATTTGAGCCCAGAGAGCTCAAACTCTCCGCCACCTTTCATGGTGTCATTAGCGAGGTGAACGCGGGGAGCCGTGGCAGAAACTATACATAACCTAAATCCATAGACGATCCTCAGGCACTTTATTTGGGGTTTAAAATGCACAGCTTGATGGCTTGGCAGCAGATTTATTTCCTTTCTATATTCCATTTGGTTTAAGCAAATATTAAAATGAGTTACACTTCCCTTAAGCCCACATCGACCAACGGCGGGGAAAAAATGTGGACAGCGTGGAAGGCAGCTGGGCCCACAAATTTAGGCGGGCAATAAATATCACATTTTATTTTATTTCCACTGCCATAAGTCTGACCCTGAGCCCCCACCTCACACTGATGTGGTGGGAATTTCTGTTTCTGTATGATTGGGACTTTCCATTCCTATTCTGCTCCGAGTTATGCAAAGGTCCTGGGGTCCTTTGAAGTGCCAGCTGACTTTGCACCTCTTTTCAGTGCCTTCAGAGCTGCTCTGCTCTGCCTTCCTCCCTTCAGGACACTGCAAATAATTTCATCACTAAGTCCCCACTTTTTTTTTTTTTCCTAAAAAAGACAAAAAAGGCAATGACCCCGGCATCTTTTTTTTTTTTCATCCTGAGAACATCCCTGAGGCCTGGAAAAAAGACAAAGGGGAGAGGGGGAATCAAGACAAATTAGTACGTGTATGCCCACGGGGAGCTCCCGCTTACTGGAGGAGCCGGAGCCGTCCATGCACTGCCTTCCCCAGACACGCAAATGAACTGAGCCTAGAATATGTCCTGGGGGTGGTGGGAACGGGGGTAGGGGTGCAACTTGTTGGGGTGACTCCTCTAGGAGGCTTCCTGGAGAGCCCACAGTCAAGAATTCCTGGAGAGAGGATCAGATAGCCCAGAAGACTCTGCCTGTCTCTTGCAAGACTCTGCCTTCCTTGGGGGAAGGAAGACGTATTAGCCTGAGCCCAGGGCCCTCAGCCTCCGGAGTGAGCCGTGCCTCCTGACTTTGAGGGGGTTCCACCTGGCTCCCCAGTATAGCAGCAACAGGACAGACTGGAGGCATCTCTTGGCGTACAGACGAGTTCCCAGACAAAGTAAGGAAGGCAGAAACATGGGCTTCCAGGATCTGAGCGCTAGGGGGCTTTAGAGTCAGCTAGTCCAGCTTCCTCCTCATGTCCATCCTGAAGGGCTGGGAAAGGGGCGCCTTCCTGTCAGGTGACTTGGCTGGACGTGCGTGACTACAGGGCATCTAGAGTGCCTGAGTCCAGGCCTTCCCGCCTGACTCACCTGCTCTGCCTAGCACAGCTGCACGGCTCCACCTCGGCAAGATGGGGCTGGAACCGGGACCAAGAATATTCGTCACGTTAGAGTTCGGGGGTTGGCAATAGGAAATAAAAGGTTTCCTTTAAGCTACCCCTTATTTCTTTAAATAAGCTAGGATACGATGTAGGGGTTACTTGAGATCTGGCACCAGAGCAACCTGGATTTACGTCCCAGCTTGTGCCCTAACCAGTTGTGTGACCTTGGGCTGGGCAGGTACCTCTCTGAGACTCGATTTTCTCCTCTATGGATGGGAATAGTAGTCACTTCATAGGATCACGAGCTTGAGTGTTTAAAGCACTTATAGTTAGTAACCGCAAATGGTAGCTAGTATAGTTATGATGATCATTCTGCCTGGTGGCAGGGGGTTCCTCGATCTCCTTTATATGACCCAAACTACAAACTGGACTTGGCCCAAAATCTAGACTCTAACTACGTAGTTTCAAATGCCTTAAGGTGTTTTTGTTTTAATTATTTTAAAAATAGCATCATTAAGCAATCATTAATGGGTAGAATAATTTATATCATAAGATTTTCAATCTCTTCTCAAGTACAATATGGTACCTTTCTCTTTAACCATTTATATATTCAGTGCATCTTCAGCCAGGTGTATATTCCTTCTCTTTCTAAAGGATCTGGAATCTACCTTCCTATTCTTATTTCAGATTGGCACATCATCCATCATCTGTAGTGGCTCAGACCTTTTCCTTCCATAACTGGAGGCTTGGGTGCTGGAAAGTGTCCAGCTTTGTGGTTAGAAAGATCTGATTTCAAATTCTGACTCTGCTATTTGCCTGCTGTGTGGCTTTAGATAAATCTGTTAACCTCTCTGAGCCTTTCTCTCTCCCTGTGTATAATAGTCTATTACCTCATAGATGAGGTGGCCAATCAAATAAGATGAAATCTGCAGATCTCTGGTTTAGAATAAACACCAATGGAGGCAAGTGTCTTTCTTTTCATTTTTCTCCCGTCTTCATAATTTCGGCTGTTCTGGAATATTGTATTGTTGGACAAGGGACTGGAAAAGAAGGCTTATCCTGACTGCAGTTCCAGACCCTTCCTTCAGGCAGCTTCTGGAGAACTGCTCTCCAGTGCAGAAGAGGCCAACTTTCGTTTTACCTTTAAGGGCGAGTGAAATACCCATCTTCTGAAGGAAGTGCCCCAGACTAGGTGTAGCTAGGCCCACATCGAGAGGTAGTTCCCTTAGCCAGCTCTGGTGTTACAGCCTTGTCTCACCGAGCTCCTGCTGATAGCTCCACGTCTGGGCCCTCAGTGGAACCTTTTAATACAAAATGTTGAATGAAAGTTTGAGGTTTTTCTCTTGATAGAGATATATGGCCTTCATCAAAATTCGGCTCACCTTCCCTTCCTGCAGCCCCTCCTTGCCAGCAACACATAACTCAATGCTGATGTTGACAGAACAGGGATCTGGACTATGTTCTTGCCTTTGGTTACTGCTTTGGGATGAGATTATTCCTATGGGAGAGGAATCCCAAATCTTTAATGGTGGGCTATAAGGCAGTGAGGATGATGGATAGGGAAGGTATGGGGGAGTGTCACCCTCAGCCCTTTAAAGGTTATCCAGCCTAGGCCTCGACTGATCCTGTCTAAAGATGGACCTGGTGCCGGACAGACCTGGATTTGAACCTGGCCGTACCCTCTCCTGGGCATGTGATGTTGTGAACGCTGTTTCACCTCCTGCGTGTCAGTCTTCCCAACCCCTAGTGCAGAATGCTAGTCCCATTCTTGTCCCCATCTGTCACATCTTGTAGATTTCACCTGTAAAGCGTGGGCTAAGAGTGGTTCCTGAAGCTTGGGGTTGAGGACACAGTGGGTGTGCAGTGAGGACAGGAGTGGCAGGGCCTTGAGTGGGTAGGGAGTCTTCTGGTCCAGTCATTCGACACGTCCTCAGAGTGCTGGCTGCTCTGGGGGCTGCTGATGCCACGAGAAGAACTGACCTTGTCTTGACCTCACGGTGGACAGCGGAGGTCAGAATAGAGAAAAGTAAATGCTGTGGTGGGGGGACCCTGGGAGCTCAGGAGCAAGGGGGAGAGCCCCAACCAGTGTGAAGAACAGGTGTGCTAAAGACGCGTGGGCTATGAGATCCACTCAAGATGTCTTCCTGGGAGGGTGGGCCGGAGAAGGCTGTCGTATTTGGTCTTTGCTAAGGGTTGTCTTGTGGCCCCTTTGTCTTCTGGCCACTTTGAGTGCTATAAAAGGGTTTTAGTTTGGCTTCCATGCCTTGGAATGACCTTTTCTGCTCTCTGGGAAAAGGCCTTACTGTGGTTTTGAGACTAACTCTGGACTGCGCTGCCTGGGTTCAAGCCCCCGTTCTGCCACTTTGCACCCGTGCGCTAGATAAGCTCCCTGAAGGAGGCTTGCTACCCTCCTCTGTACTACCCTCCCTGCAGAGGTTGTCCCACACACAGTGCTCAGAACAGCGCCTACCTACAGTGATGGAAACAGTGCTCTTGTTAAACCAGGAACATCCTGAGGACTGGGGACCTTTGATCTCTCCCTCTTCCCAGCAGGGATCCTGTGCCTGCAGGCTGTGTCCTTGTGGGTTAAAGATGGTGACTTTTAGCTATTCCCTGGAGGGGTAAATCTCAACACACAGAGATGGAGAGGGGACAGATGGCAGGCAGGGCGGGTGGAGACTGTGTCAGGGGCGGTCTTGGGGGCAAAGTTCCAGGGCCAGGGACAGGCAAGATTGTAGGAGGTAACAGCGAGAGTGCCTGTGTGGAGGTCTGGCCATGTAGGAAGCCTTGGGAGAGCAGGTGGGCTTCCTGGAGGAGGTGACATGGGTCCACTGGCGTGAGGGAAAAGTGAGAGCAAGGTGTGGCACCAAAAGAGCCGAGGGGCAAAGGGTGGGGACAGAGTGTGTATAAATCTCAGTTCCCTCTGCTCAAGTTCTGCAGACGCATTTTTCTGTCAGTTTTATATTAACATTTACATAACAAGTAGATTGAGAGATTGCATTATTTACATATATATGGAGGCCGGCTGGAACTGGGGATCCTCGTGCCTGTACATGACGTTTTATTGATTAATAAATTAGACACTTACAGATCAGGCACAAATCAAATGCATCCATTTTAGACACCCATCAGGTGCAAATGAATGTAAATTGGCAGCCTCATTTGCATATGGAACGCACACCATTCAGTCATCATTTGTCATAGGCACCCTTGAGAGGCTGTAATTTGCCTTGTGGAGCCAGCCTGCAGCAGGGCCACCGCTGTGCTCTGGATGCTTTCTGAGACTGGAGAGAGGTGGTCTGTCTTCAGCTCCCCCTCCCCAGTCACCAGCGTGGTCCCAGAGGAGGGCCCTAGAGCAGAATCAGAGTCCAGGTGGCCCAAATTAGAAGAAATCTTGAAGTCCATCTATACCAGTCCTGTATTTTACACCTGATGAACTGAGGGCCAGCGAGGGGAAGTGACTTGCCTAAGGTCACACAGCAATGTGGGCACCATGTCAGGACTAGAACCTAGTTCTCCTGACCCCAAGGGCAGTTCTTTATCTGTGATGCCATTATGATTCTTCCTAACAGGACAGAGAGGAACAGAGCCTGCAGCTTCTAGAACTATCGGTTCCTGATTCCATTTTCTGGAGGAGCACTCAGCAGTGGGGGGGCGGTTCGGGGTAAGGATGAGCCGCTGCTTTCAGGATGTACTTGTTCACAAGTCTCTGCTGAGGCCTAATTTCAGGGTGCCTGGAAGCCCCTTGCCCCTGACAGGATCTCCCCCACCATGCTCTGACTCCCCAAACTCTTTCACTGACAGAGAGGGTGTTTCATTAGATAAGAAAGATGGTTTAAAGAGTGGGAAGGACCAGCCTGGAGCTCCGGTTTGTATCTAACCTGCTCTGTGACCTGGGGCCAGGCAACTCACCTTTCCATGCTCTCTGTAGAGACAGAAAGTACTAGAACTTATTCAAGGGATTTGCATTCCTGCCCTGTTGTGGGAGGGGCTTGGCCCAGTCATGAGATTGTCTGTGGCCTTGGGGGTCTTACTTAATTTAATGTCTCTGGCATGCACTGCCAGTAGGTGCTTCATGGACCGAACTATTATTTAGTGTCTCTGTTAAAAGGGAATCTTGTTATGCTGACTCCTGAGGGCTCTTGGTAGGAAAGCACCATAAAGCAGTAAAAACAGGGAGGGTGGGGGGAGGGTGGTTCAATGACTCAGTGTGAGGATCCTCCCCCACCTGGAGCAGTGGGGCCAGGCCCAGGGTCAGGGTGCTGCCTGAGCATTTGTACAACCCACTCTTGGTGAGTTCAGTGGGCGATGCATCAAGGGGCTGTCTGAAGGGGCAGAACTAGAGGTCAGAGTTCTCAGTGACCCTTCAGAAGGAAGGTAAGGAAGGGTTCACTGAGCATTTATTGAGTACCTGCTGTGTGCTAGGCTACAGTCACAGGTGTTACCACATTTGTTCACCCTGGCCTTCAAAAGGCCCCTCGAGACTCTGAAGTGGTTGAAGGTGTGTAAACAGTTTGTACCTTCGGAGACTCACTGGGTCCTCGTGCCCTTTGATAGGCTTGGTTTCCCTGATGTCGCTCAGAGGGCAGCCCAGGCCTGTGCCTGCTCGCCCCTGGCACGTGCCATTTCCAGACCGTCCTGCACACATTCAGTGGGGCGCCACACCCCACACCTGACACTTCCAGCCCGTTGCACAAAGCTGAGAGAAGCAGATACTGAGGCAGGACTCAGGGAAAGCATCGTAGGCTCTCATCCCTGATTCTGTTCCCTTTAAACCCTGTGGGTTCCCACGTAGATGCTGCTACCTTGCTAAGCCAGTGGTTTCCAAACCAGTGCTCCTAAGATTCCTGGGCCCTCCCCCACAGGAGCTCTGAAGTGGTGAAGGTGGGTGTGGGGGGGGTGGGGCGGGAGTGGGAATTCTGATGCAGGTAGACGGGGACCTTCACACAGTCCCCTTGCCGGCCCGCTTGCTCGCCTTCCACCCCAGCTCCCAGCAGTGAGATGGGTCACCTGCAGCTTCAGCTGGAGGGGACGGCAGGTGGGGAGGGCAGTTGTCTTCTTAGGGAGACATGCAGCCGGGACCCTTCCTGTGTCACCTCCGCTCCGCATGGGGCCGCACGCTCACACAGCTCTGCTCTGGCCTCTGGGCAAGCCCAAGCTTCAGGTGGTGGGCTGGGGCCGGGGCCCTTGGCCTTCTCTTCCAGAACAATTGGCCAGATTCAGCCTTCTGGCTCTGTCTGCTCCGTCTCCGAGCACCAGAGTCCCTTGGTCGTTGCCCACATGGCCCCATGACTCACCTTCCTGGGCCCCCTCTAGGCCCAGTCTGATTCGTACCCTCCTCTCAGACTGGGCAGCTGGCCCTCGGTCAGCATTTAGTTTTTCCGTGTTTCTTTCTGTACCAGTGGGCTTGCCTGAGCTTCCTCCCCAACAGGCTCTCCAGCATGCATTGTGGCTGGCGACCGCCGCCCCTCCTTCCCCCACCACGGCTCCAGACCCATCTCCTCTGGAGGCTCCTTGATTTTCCTGCACCTCCATTGACTGAGCAGCACCCCATAAAGATTCCTTCCTTTCCTTCTGGTCTTGGGGTGTGGCCTTCATCCCCAAGATACTCAAGATACTCCTCAGCCAGCCCATTTCACAGATGAAAAGCCTAGGCTTAAGGGAGAAAGGAACACACCCTTTGTCTCCCAGTGGGGCCCTGTCTGGAAAGCCGTGGAGCTTTACTAGAGGTCCTCCCGTGAGCTGTGTCCCAGCTTCCCCCAGCCCAGGGCCGCTGGCCCTCTCCATCGGTGTCTTTATTCTGTTCCATCTCTGATGTAAAGGATTGAGAGGAGCCGGGTCAAAGTGAAAGGGCCCTTGAATCAGCACACAGCTCAATCTTCCTGTCTGGACACCTCTCTACATTCCACCCCCTCTGCCATGACACCCCAGCCTCCAAGTCCCTGAAGGGCAGAGCCCCAGAGCATCTTGTTGCTGTTTTGTGAATCTCGAATGATAATTATATGTATAAAATTCGACTGCTTAAACGTTCAGGATTAATCGGCACCAACACACAGAAATGCGCCTTGCCTGTAATTAGCGATTCCCTGGCAAATGAATTTTGCAAAATAGCACTTGATTTTAATAACAGGCTATTAGTATTAGAACACTGTGCCCATTTTATTTCAAATTGTCAAAGCAGCCCCCTCTCTCTGGCCACCCCTGGTGCCTTGGGCTCTGAGATCCTGGCTGGGGGCCTGGCGCCCTCTGGGAAGGGCGTCTTGGTGGTGTCCTGGGCCCTGGCCCATCTAAGCTCCACCCCGAGTAGGGGCGCACCAGGTCCAGCTGTTGCAGGTTGGAGTGAGAGTCTCAAGTCTCGTCTGGGGGATTCTTCCCCTTCCCCTCTCCTCCATGAGCACTTGCACTTCCGTCCCCACCTCTTCTCTCTCTCTCCTCTCCTGCTGGCTCCAAGGTCCCCTCTGATCAAGTTCTGTCTCTCTTCAGGGACCTTCCATGTCTTTGAAGGTCTCGGTGTGGGTCCCCTACCTGCCTCCCTCCTCTCCTCACTGCCTCTCTAATTGCTTTTCCCTTCTCGTCTCTGTTTGCTTCCATGCATGTGACAGGCCCCCCCTGCCTTGGCCAGAACTGGGGAGGATGCTCCTCCAGCCCCTGGTGGCTGAGCGCTGCACACTGAGGATGCTCCGTGCTTGGAGGGAGTGGGGTCTCAGGCTGGCAGCCCCCCTACCCACACATACGGCCAAGCACCCGCCATGAAGACCTGGTTGGGCAGGCCAGGGTTGGGCAGAGGGGGCAGACTCAGCTGTGGCTGCTGCCTGCCCCTCCCCCTCCTGCTACCACACTGCTCCAGCCTCCAGAGGCCCCTGTCCTTGCTGGCACCACCGTGTCCCATGATGCCAGTGCTTGTCCTAGGAGCATAGGGACAGCCGTGACCAATAGAGGTACCTTCTTATGGGGGTATGGGGTAAAAGGACAGGAAGACCAAGGTGCCTCTGGTTGGGTCACACAGATGGCTGGGCGGTGGGGTGGGCCCCAAGGCTGTGAGGGAGGAGGCCCCTCCTGCAGTGTGAGCATGACCCAGATTCTCTCTTCTTCCCCACACCCACTGGCAGAACTGACCCTCCTCCCATCTTCCCACAACCACCCACCCGGTTGCCCAGGCTGGAGACTAGGACATGACCCCTGCCCCTCCTCAGTAGCCCATACCCCAGACTGCCCATCTCTCTCTACACTCCCTTCTCCACTCCGTTCACCTTGGCTGTCGGTAAGAAATGCAGCAGCATCTCCTCTTGGCTGGCCTTCCTGCCTCTTGCTAACCAGTCCTCATGGCAGCCAGAGGGTTCTGGCTAAAACCAAAACCAGGTCTCATTGCCCCACTACTCAAAATCCTTCAGGGGGTCTCTGTCACCTCAGCATAAGGCCCAGACTCCTCCACCTGGCCCACCTGCCCTTGCGGCTTCATCTCCTCTCCTGTCCCCAGGACCACCATGCCTCCGTGGACACTGTTCCCTCTGCCTAGAATGCCCTTCTCTGTCCCTTCTCTGAGAAATTCCAGTGCCCAGAACAGTGCTTGGCACACAGTATGTGCTCAGTTAGTGTTTTCTGAATGAATGATAGACTTTCCCCATCATCTAGCCCCAGTTCAAAAGTCTCCTCCTCTGGGGAGCCTTTCTACCTGCCCTTGGTTTACCTGTATCCCCCACGTACTATTTGGACACCTTTGATGTGTCTCTTTTCCTACCTGCAATGCAAACAGACCTGTTGTATTTGTCGGCTATTGCCAAGTAACAAATATAGCCAGTGGCAGAGAGCAGCGATGTGGAGCTGGGTTGGATAGAGAGGCTCGGCTGGGGTATCTCCGCTCCCTGTCTCTCTTCCTGTGCCTGGGACCCGGGGGGCTAGCCCAGGCACACACCCCTCCTGACAGTGGCAGAGTCATAAGAAGGCTGGAGGAACTGTAAGGCCTCTTAACGCCCAGCCTTGGGGCTGATGCAATATCATTCTACCTTATTCTGTTGGCCAAAGCAAGTCTTACGGCCAGATCCAAAGCCACGGATGGGGCAATAGACTTGCCCCTTTATGGGAGGCACTTGAAAGTTTTATAGCAAAGAACATGAATACAGGGGCTGGGTGGGCAGATTTGAGCCCACACCAGTGCTTGAATCCTCATCTACCCGCTTATCTGTATAGAGAGTCACGTCACCTCTCAGAGTGGCCGTTTCCTTATTTTTCAAGAGTATTATGAGCATTAGAGTAATTCATTCATTCACTCGGTGCATATGTATTGAGCACCTACTATGTGTTGGGCACTGTTCTAAGTACTGAATAATCTATGTAGAATGCTGAGTCTGGCCCACGTAGCAAGCCCCCTGCCCCCTCCCCTGCTCTGCAGAGGCGGCAGCAACCCCCTGATTGGCACCCTGATTGGTTCCCTGGGGTCAGGCCTCGTCCACATCTCCACCTGCATCCCGCCGCTGTTCCCCTGGTACTGCTTAGGGCAGCCACCCCGAAGGTGCCGCGCTCTACTCCTCCCGTGCTCTCCACTTCCATTCCCTCTGCCCGCAATACCCTCACCCCTCTTCACCTGGTCCCGCCCTCTCCCTGGCCCCAGCTCAGGCACAGCTCCTGTTGGGTAACGCTCACCACTTTGTGCTGTCATACAGTAGACCATCCAGGGCAGCCCTGTTCATCATCAGGTCCCCAGAGCCTAGAATACAGTAGGCACTCAGTGCCAGTCCTGGGGGAGGGAGAGACTAAATGGGTGGATGGGTGTATCCTGAATTGCCTTATCTGTACAGGCTGGTGGAGGGTGTCTTGTGGTGCCATCAGGGAAAGGCATTAGAGAAGGAGGCCCCCTGCCTTTCCTTGAGCATTTACTGAGTGTTCGCCCTGCACTGTGCTCAGGAGTGTGCTGGACCAGGACGCTGCTCCTGTGGGACATGCGTGCTCAGTAGATCATCCAGGGAGGGTGAGTGAGGATGCCGATGGAGAATCAGCCCGCCCAGATTCAGATTCAACTTACTTGCTGTGTGTCAGCGTCTCCCTCTGGAAAGTGGAATTATAACAACACTTGCTTCATAGGGGTGTTGGAAGAGTTCACTGAATGAAAAATTTATTGGCCACCAACTCTGTGCCAGGCACTGAAGAGAGAGCAGGGAAAAAAATAGAATCCTAGCACCAGGCTAAGTTCATAGTGCACACTCAGCCAGTGTTTACCATTGTTCCTCCACCATCTGGTCCAATCCTGTCATTTGACAGATGAAGAAACTGAGGCCCAGACAGGGTGAGTCATTGAATCAAGTTCACACAGCAAATTAGGGATGGGACTGGTACTAGAAACCGAGTTGCCTGATGCCCGAGCAGGGCTCTTTGTACTTTACTGCTGGCCTTTCCTTGGAAAGGGGACTGCTGGGAGATGAACAGTTAGCAAAAAGGGGCTGGGAGGCAGGAGGAAGACTGGCCCGATCGCCCTTGCTCCCTCACAGCGCTTGTGGACCTTGATTGAGTGATTCAGTTTCTGTTGTCATCCCCCAACTGTCTGCACTAAAGGAGCAGAGATAATCCCAAAGTGCAGCTAATCCCATAACCTGTTCTTCCCGACTGCTGTATGTACGCCATGCCATCACGTGCATGCTGCTGGCCGGTGTGTGTGTGTGAGGGGAGCTGGCGAGTTGACCCCCTACTTAGGCTTTGCACAGATTGATATTGAAATGAATCTGCTTCCTGCGAGTGCACCTGCTCAGCTGGTAGGGAGGCATCCTGGGCAGGAGGTTCTGGTTGGGATGAAGGTGCCCGGAGATGAGCAGAGAAATCCACACGCACAGTTGCCTCCGCAGGTGGAAGGGAGTTCAAAAAGCTCCTCTTCCCTTGTCTGGGATCTGGGTCTGAGAGCCGGGCCCGATGCCCTGCCCAGAGTGACCCACAAATGAAGCAGCACGATTTTTGTCTTAAGCACCTGAGATTGGATTCGTGGGGAGATGTGCATTTTAGGAGCCCAGCCTGAGCTTTCTCCGTCTTGTAGATCTGGATCCTCCCCTTGAACCACACCTCCATTCCCTTCTGCATCACAGGGCAGCACCGACATGGCTCTCACTCCCTGATAACACATCTTTTACTTGACACGAGGTCTTTTGGAGACCAGGTGTCAACTCAATGGAATGGATTTAGATGAGGATTTGGGGCACCTGTAATCTGGCAGTGGGGAGGGAATGGGCAGTATCACAGCTGGGGATGAGAGGAGCGGGCTGGTTCTCTCATAGGAATGCCTAGGTGATGAGTCCTTTTGTCACAGGC
This sequence comes from Leptonychotes weddellii, assembly GCF_054177405.1. Taxonomy (NCBI): domain Eukaryota; kingdom Metazoa; phylum Chordata; class Mammalia; order Carnivora; family Phocidae; genus Leptonychotes; species Leptonychotes weddellii. Next base: position 30,221,013 of record NC_138376.1, on the reverse strand, counting down.
AGGGCTGTCCTTTCCGGCAAGTGCTGATTTCTAGGTCTAGAATGGAAGCACTGTGAGAGCAGGGACTCTTTTCTGGTTTATACCCCAGTGTATCCCAAGCACCCCGAAGTCGGCTGGTACAAAGCCGCCACACGATGACAGCAGTTGGGGCAGAAGTGAAGACCTCATCACAGAAGACAGTACGCCCAGCCCCAGGGTCCTCTCCCTGCCCTTTTCTTAGATGAGGAGCTCCAGAGAGCTGGAGGCGTCTTCCCCAGATGACCCGGCACACGAGGCTCATCCCTGGCCACTCAGTGGAGACGGTGCCTCTCTTTGCCACCCCATAATCTTGCAGGAACCTAGAGACTTGAGTGGCAACAGGCCAGGGCCAGTGTGTAGGGTGTGTGAGTGACAACTCTAGGTGAGAGAGGTCAGCAAGCCCCCCGGCACATGGTAGGGGGAGAAACCCTTTGGTGGGTTATTGCCCTAATAAGGAAACGAGGTGGCATGATTCCTATGGTTCCTACCAATTAAACCAGGTGACCCCCTTCTGGGCCTCCCACAGCTGTATGTGTGTGTGTGTGTGTGTGTGTGTGTGCGCGCGCACGCACGTGTGCACACAGCTTCCATGGCTGCCTCCTGGGGCTGAAATGTGCATTCTTTCTCTTAGCCATCATCTTGGGTCCTGTTTCTTTGTGGCTATTTGGGTCGCTGTGAAGTCAGCTAGGTGACCCTTCCAGGCCTGACTTGGAATACCTGAGTTTGGTGCAGACACTGACCAGAGATTAACTCTGCACTGTGGGGACCTCCATAACCCTCCATAACCTGCAGAAGAACCGGACGGAGCAGGCTCATGCACCTTCTCTCATGCCTGGGAGACAGAGCCTCAGACCTTGCTAAGTCGTTCCCAGCTCACCCAGCCAGGAGGTGCTCCCGCTGGGTTTCTTAGTTTGGGTCCCTGCAGAAGCAGACCTGGAGACAAGGATTTGAGTGGAAGCCGTTTATTTGGGAGGTTGGCTCAGGGCACCCTAATGGGTGGTGAGGGAGGAAAGGAGGTAAGGCAGGGCAGGGAATATAGCCAGTAAAGGCTGGGTTTTCAAGTCACTTACCCTTGGTGGCAACTGGAGCTTAATCCCACGGGGGGCCCCTGGGATTTAGTGTAGAGACAAGTCTCCAAATTGTGCCACCTGAGGGGTGAGTGGGCCAGGGTATTTATACCCTACTTTGGCGGGCATTGATGAAGACCTCTTGTGCCGGAGAGTGCTAATTCCTGGCGACCCTGGGGCTTTGGTACAGAGAAACCATCAGCTGGAAAGTCGCAGGTGCTGGTGGCCGGGAGTCAGGCACATCATGGACATGCCAAGGGTTACGGGCAGAGCAGCACCAACACCTGCCACACGAGGCTTCGCACCTCAGCAAGTGTGATCCTCAAGCTCACGCTTTTTGCATGAGATCTCACCGAATCACACGTTCTGCTCATTTTTCTTCTGGGACTCCTGATTTCAGGGACCAGATCAGTGCAGTTTCCAATCTGGAGGGCTTTCCAACATGCAGTTGAGGAAGGAGATACTAGCCACAGTGCATACGAAATTCCCCAGCCGGCTTCCCCAGGCATCTCCCCGGGTCCGCTTCCCCGTCTTCACTCAGCATGTTTCGAAAAAGCAAGCTCTTTTTAGCATGTGGTGAGTGAGGCCAAATTAGGAAGGTAAGGCTGAAGTAAAAATAAGCTCACTTAAGCATGCCCCAAATAAATGGCTTTCAGATTATCTGCTGCTTCGGATCATGCCATCCGCGCGGAGAGTGACCGGGACTGCTGTGTTCACCTGCTGCATGCCGCGGCTGCCAGGTGGCTAGGCAGAGCGGGCTGCTGCCGGGGAGTTCTAGAGATGGGCCCTTGAGCCAGGGACAGGATGGGGGCGGGGCTGCATATGGGGGCTTGGGAAATGGGGACTGATTGGCAGCACTTCCCTCAATCTGCTGCTTCTGCAGGAAGTTCATGGGTTTTATGAGGGTGTGGGGAGAGAGAGAAATGAAAGAGTCCTGTGGTCAGGTTAGGCTGAAAAAAGCTGGAACTGGCAAAGCGGAAAGTGTATTTACTGCAGGACTTCTCAAGTCCCTTACCATGCAAATCAGCATTGTGATTTTCCAAACGAGAAATAGGAGTCTGCAGGTATGCGTGCATATAGATGCGCACGTGCGTGCGTGTGTGTGTGTGTGTGTGTATTTTTTGTTTTTGCCAAAACTGTTTGTTTGGATCATGGAACCCTTCCCTTCACGTACAGTTCTTAGGACTTGTATGAATGCCCTGTGGAACGTTCTATGGGAATGCCATTTGGCACTTTTCCAGAGCTTTGTCATATCCAGTTCGCCTCGGATCCTATTAAACGCAGAAAGCAGAAGTTCATCTCTTCTCAGCTTCTGATCCTCAAGATTCCCCAGGCCTGTCGGACGATGCTCTGACTCCTTAAGCCAGGTGTGCCAGTCCCCCATAACCTCGCCAGGCCCCCTTCTCCTGGCGGCTCCCCTGGGAGCCCTGAGCTTCTAGACCTAATGACTTTTGCACACCTCCTCGCTCTTGGGAAGGTTCTTCCTCTAACCCCTTCTGCTTGGCGAGCTCCTGTTCGTGTTTCAAAACCTCAGCTCAGACGTCACTCTGGGGGAAATTTTCCTTGATCTTGCTGCCATCTAATGACCCTTCCTGACCACTCTTAAAATCCCCAGAGCTCCCTCTTCCCTTTCCTGCTTTATTTCTCCCCTTGACACTTAGCAGCTTTGCCTGGATTATGTCATTACCCTATTTGTTTCGTTTATCAGTTGTGGCCTGTCTCCTGCCTCTGGAATGGGGCAGGGGTCATTGTCCATGCTGTTCTCTGTTTGCAGGGCCCAGCACACAATAGGTGCTAAAAATACTTGTTAAATGAGAGGCTATGGTAAGCACTTCCTCAGCTGTTCTCCCTCAATATCTTAAATGCACATTGTTATCAGACACCTGGGCCTGCAAGTAAGTACTCGCTGCAGTGTCCTGCCTCCCAGGCACACTGGCTTCTCCAGGGCACCTGCTCCGGGCCCCACCTCTGTGTCCCAGCAGTTAACAAGTCCCTGCCACTAAGGACACACTAAACAAATTGCCTTTTACAAGCACCAGTCACCATGTTTATAAACAGAGAAGCCAGCTCTCCTCCCGGCTAAGGTGGGGGACAGGGAGCTGCATCTTGCAGACCCCGACCCCATCCAGCCCAGAGTCCTCTCTTTTGATTTCTCTCTCATCTCCCAGCTGACAGGTGTCCAACCACATGGGGATGTTGGCTGGAGTTGATTTCTTCCTATGCAGAAAAGTGACGAGGATTTTCTCTCCCCATTTTCTCTCGGCGCTAAGAGCAGAGCCCTGGCCTCCTCCCGGTGTGTCTGTCTTGTCCCAAGGTGGCTCAGAAAGTGGGTCCAGAGAGCTGTGGGGCCGTGGTGGGGTCTCAGGAGGAATCCGGGTTCTGCTGTGTTCATTTTCAGTGTGGCTGAATCCGTATCCATGGAGGGGGAGAATCCAACAGAGCTGAATGGGGCCCAGAGTGCTCTCAGGCAGGAGTCCGACAAACCCAGAGTCAGGGGGCCCTGGCCTGGGGTGCAGACAGATGGTCTCTGCTCCCAGGGTGTGTCTGAGATGCTGAAGGGGATACTACAGTATTTCGGTGCATTTAAGGCTCCTTTAATTAAAAGATGGACTATTATTTTAAGAAAGAAACATTGCTGCTGATTCAACTTTGACATGACATTTCAATTTCAGAGATGTTATATAAAATCTTAGGATTAACGGAACTTGGGCCCTGTGATCCGCAGGAAGTGGGGGCAGCGGGAAGTTAAGTACCCCCTGGGCAAATGACACAAAGCAGCAGAGATTTGTTCTCTCTGCCCATAAGTAGAGTGTGCGGAGAGTCAGGTCTCCCGGAGGGGGCTTGGAGACTCTGGTCAGCACGCACAGGGAGCACAGGGAATCTGGCCGGGAATCCTCTGCCTTAATGATCTGGGTCCTAAGATCTGCAAGTCTGACTTTAGCCAGAGTCCTCGTCCCTTGGGAGCTCTATTGACTTAGGAGTTCCCAAATGCCTCTTGTGGCTGCTGACCCACCCACTTTGCCCACCTCTTTGCATAGCTTCCTTCTTTGTCCCCCTCTCCTCCTCCTTTCCTGTCATTCTTCCTCTTTGTCTCTACCTGTCCTCCCTTCTTGTCAGTGACAATTAAAATTATTGAAACCTACACCCCTGGCATTTCTCCTTTAAGAAGACCCTGCGTAGGGGCGCCTGGGTGGCTCAGTCGGTTAAGCGTCTGACTCTTGATTTCAGCTCAGGTCATGATCTCAGGGTCATGAGATCGAGCTCCGAGTTGGGCTCTGCGCTGGGCAGGGAGCCTCCTTAAGATTCTCTCTCTCTCTCTCTCCCCCTCTGCCCCCACCCCTCTCTAAAAAAAAAAAAAGAAGAAGAAGAAGAAGAAAAAGACCCTGCCTATTGCTGCAAAGGAACATTGTGTTAAAACCTTGGATCATGGTATCGTAAATCCTTTCTTCTCCCTTGTCCCCCTTGTCCTCGGCCTGGACTGGCTGCTACATCACCACCCCACGCCTGGCTCACAGTCACCCTCCCAGTGGCTTCTCCCTCTCCAGTTTGTCCCATGTGCTCCCTGAAACACCTGCCGCGCCTTCTCTCAGAAACCCGCTGCACCTGTCTCTGCCCTGGCACCTCACAGACAGGCTGGTGCGGGACACAACACTCTCCCCAGCGCCACACGGCCTGGGTCTGAATCCCCCCACCGACTACCAGCTGTGTGACTTGGGGCGAGTTACAAACCCTCCTGCTGCCCCAACTCCCTGATAACAAGGATTTGGGTCCCATCCATTCTAAGCTCTTCAACGTCTCTGAAACCCAACCGCCTCCTACAATCTATGACATGTCAAAGTTTAATTAGCAGCGACATGTCTTTCTTGAGGATATCAAAACAATCTATCTTCTAATCTAAAGAGTCTGAGATTTGATGAAATGTTGTAGTGTCGGCTTCAAGGGTTGCAAGGATTACATCAGCTAACATGACAAAGTCTTAGCACGGTCTCTGGTGCACCGCAGCTGGCTCCTAACTGTTGGCACAAGAGTAAACTCCGTCTGCCCTTCATGTCTCAGAGTCTCCCCTCGTGGTCCCCACTAGTGAGCACGATGACTGCTCTCTGCGTCCCCTGCACCAGGCTCCCTTTGGCCTTCTTCCCTCTGGTCCCGCCCCTCCCCCTCCACCGGACGGCCGCCTGACCCCATGGTGCTCTACCCTTCCTTCTTGCCAGAAGGGATGCCTGGCCACACTCCGGCTTGCCCTTTCTGATCTGTAGTTCGCTCACCCCCTCCCACATTGACCTTTTCCTATTGTACAGCCTTCCTCTACTTCTGCTGCGGAAGTCTCACCTTCCCGCTGCTCCTGGGAACCGAGAGCCCTGTCGTTGTCACATGCTTACTCTCTGTACTCTGCCAGCTACCAGGCTTGCTAGGAAAAGACCGTTAAAGTGGCCGCCCAGTCTGAAAGAGCATCCCTATCTGCCCCGACCCTGCTTTCCTTGCCTTCAGCATGTTATCCAGCCTGTCGTTCTGGGCGTGTATCTGCTGGTTTATTGTTGGTTTCGCATGCTGGAATGTAAGCTCCCTGAGGCAGCAGCCTGATCGTCTTCCTCATCCCTGTGCCCCAGCAATGAGCCCGAGCCGAAGACTGGCATGATGTAGGTGCTCAATTAATGTTCATGGAATTAATATGCACGTTCTTATTCACCAACTGGTTTGTTGACCAATGGAGGGCAGAGGGTTTGGGTGGGGGTGGAGGGGTGGCTCAGCTTTTCACGGACTGAGGCTCAATGATCAGGAGAGAGACTGGGCTCCAGACAACCAGGGGAGGCACCACCTGGGATCTCCAGCTTTGCCTGGCTTGATGCTATTCTCCTCGTATCCTCACAAAATCCCTTCATGCTACATGAAACTTGGGTCCAGGAAGTCAAATTATGTGCTCTAAGTGTGTGGCTCAAGCTTCTTTGACCACGTTCCACAGTGATGCATGCCGTTCACACCATAGACACACACGTGAGCACTCACCCCTTACCCTGAGGAGGACGCTTTTATTTTCTGTGTTCTTTTATTCCACTCTGCTCTTTCATTATGTTTTAATGCCAGACATGACCCACTGTGTTGAGTTCATAACCCACAAATGGGCGTCCCAGAGCTGCTGAGCATCACCTCAAGCTGCTGGATGCAAAGCCCGTGCTCTTTCCGATGAGCAATCCTGCCCGGGAAAATAGGTACAGAAACTCATGTGTATTAAGAGAACAGGATTATTCTGGGAAAATAAGTGGGAGGTTCTATCAGAGTTCAGGAAGGAAGTTCTGTGGGGGTATCATCCCTGGCTGGGTCATTCATGAAGAGAGAGGCAAGGTGGGCTCACTCCAGAAGGTTCGTTGACGAAATGAGTGAGCAGGTGAGTGACTGAATGAATAACCCCCTTCCCTACACACCTCTGGCACCGACCCTGAAGGTAGAGGGAAAATATGCCACACCAGTTGTCGTGGTCCTGAGAAGAAAGGGATGTCAGAGTCCCGGCATGGAAGGAGCCCGGGAGATCATCTTGTCCACCCTGTTTATTGCACAGATGTGGGCACTGAGGTCCAGAGAGGAGACACGGCATATCCGAGATCACACTGTGGTCACTAGGGCAGCCGGCTGGGAGCTCCCACGTGCTGGCTCCCAGGCCAGTGCTGAGATGGTATGATGAATACAGAGTCCAGGCTTTGGGGTCCAGAACACAGTGCTCCCACCATGAGTATTACTAGTGGTTAGAGCAGCATCTTTGAGCGTTTATGGAGCACTAAGTTCATGACAAGCGGGGTTTTAAGTGCCTTACGTGTCTGAAGTCATTGATTCCTAATGCAAACCCTGTAAAGTAGGTGCCCTTATGAACCCCTGTCTTTCTGGAGAGGAGCCTGAGGCACAGAGGAGTAAAGCAGCTTGCTTAAGCTGGCCCACAGGTTTGTGGTAGAGACAGGGATTTGAATCTCAACGGGCTCTGGAGCTGTGCTGCTGGAGGCTTGGTCGGGGGGAAACAGAACCTCTCTGGGCATAGGAAAAATAGCCAGGTCTTCTCAGCTGGATGGCCCTCCCCCATAGCAGATCGGGCCCATTGGGAAACCCCTATACCTCTGGCATGGCTGATGGCACGATTGGCAGGAGGGGGGCTGTGGGGTGGGGACAGGCAGAGGGGGCCCTCAAGTAGGCAGGATGGGATGGCCAGGCAGGAGGCTGGAGGTGGCTCTGCCCCGTCCCTGTGGCATGTCCTCGGGTGGGAGAAACAATTGCTGTTGAAAGTTAGAGAATTGGGGGGCGCCTGGGTGGCTCAGTCGTTAGGCGTCTGCCTTCGGCTCAGGTCACGATCCCGAGATCCTGGGATGGAGCCCCGCATCGGGCTCCCTGCTCAGGGGGGAGCCTGCTTCTCCCTCTCCCACTCCCCCTGCTTGTGCTCTCTCTCTCGCTGTCTCTCTCTGCCAAATAAATAAATAAAATCTTAAAAAAAAATTATAGAATTGGGATGGGTGCCAGCACTGCATGAATTTTCAGATCTAAGCCTAGGAGGGAGTGGGGGCCCAGAGAGGAGGTGATGAGCCCAAGGGGACAGCTGAGGACCAGAGCCAGGTATGGGTGCCACCCGCCCCCCCACCTCCCGAGCCTCTGCTCTCACCCCTGCGCTGGAGTGCAAGCTAAATGGCCTGCTCCGTGCCCCGACCTTTCCAGGGGAAAGAGAGGCTCCCACCTCGACTGTTACGATAGCTGTCAGGTGTCTGGCTCCTAAAAGGCATGCGTGTTTGTTAGATGTCCTCAGGGCATCAGAATCAGAACGCCTGACTTGGAGTTGCGGCTTGAGGTTTAATCAGATGCAGATAGAGTCTGAGACTTTTCAGGGCCAAGGGCCTGAGCATTTTGTGAGTAGCTCATTCAGGATCCACTAAAGGCATGACAGAAAGACAACTCAAAACAAAACAAGATGTCACCAGCGTCTCTTGGCATTTGCGATGTGCCAGGTACGGGGCTGGGCATTTTCTCCTTTATGTCCTCATTTCCCATCAAAGCAGCAAGGGAGGGGCGCCTGGGGGGCTCCGTTGGTTAAGTGTCTGCCTTCGGCTCAGGTCATGATCTTGGGGGTCCTGGGATTGAGTCCTGCATCAGGCTTCTTGCTCAGTGCGGAGCCTGCTTCTCCCTCTCCCTCGCCTGCTTCTCCCTCTGCCTCTGCCCCTCCCCCTGCTTGTTCTCTCTCTCCCTCAAATGAATAAATAGAATCTTAAAAAAAAAAAACCAGTAAGGGAGGAAACATCACTCTGTCCAGTTTTCAGATGAAAAAAACCAAGGTTCAGAGCATCTCAAGAAACTGCTCAGCCTTAGGAGAGGCCGTTTGACATTGAGGCCTAGAGCACGGACTCTCCGAGGACCCCGCCCTCAGTCAGCCATGGGGTTTACCCTTCTGAGCCTCAGTTCCTGAAGCTGGAGCCTGTCTCAGCAAGCCCTCAGGATTAAATGAGATACTGTGTGTTTGGGATTTAGTGTGTTTCTGACACAGGCTGAGCACTCAATAAACGGTAGTCATTGAAATCCCATCTGTGTTTTGTTAGGGTATAGAGGACAAGGGGAAGAAATCCCTCTTTACATCATGAACTCGACCAGGGCAATATTAGTCTGGCTCTGGGAATAGGAAACACATCAGTGAGCGTTTATGAAGAGCCTACCGTGTGCAGGATGAGTGCGGACTCTTTCGGTCCAGCCGAGACGCTGAGTGGAGCTGTGTAGGCATCGAACCCCGGCCAGTGACTCCAAACCCAGATCTCGGGTCTCCTCCACACGGAAGCCCCCATAAAATCAGTGCTAGTTAGGCATCCTCACATGGCTTATCAGTGTGATGCTTTCTAAATTAATAGGGTCCTTGGTCCGTTCGCTTTATAATTTGTGAACAGGGTTCCCCTTTAACATTCTCTGGTCTTTTCCTTTCAGCTTTACATCCCTTCCAGGCAAATTAGGGACAGATAGTCCCATCTGGCATCTGTGACAAAGCTCAGTCTCAGAGAGTGGAAGCGAGACGCCCGAATTCTCCAGACTGGTTGCTGGGAGTATGGGGGCTGGAGCTCTGATCCTCCTGATCAAAGAATTCTCTCCACCCCATCCCGGGATCCTTCTCAGAGGGAGGCATGGCTGACCCCGGCTTTGGGGACAGTGACATCTTGGCAGATGGGCTGGGACAGCGTGGCTCAACAGCTGGGGGCAAGCTCCCCAATTTGCAAGGCATCTAGGAACGTGCATGGTGAGCCTCCAGCATGCTGGCACCTGCCCAGAGACAAGACACAGTCTTACTCGAAATCCCAAACACCCAACTGAACGAAATACCCGTTAAGCTTGGAGAATAGTTCTGGGCTGTACTCCTGCCCTAGCTACATAATTTTAGAATATGCAGGATGCAGGTTTGGCTCTAATGCACACACTGTTTCTGGGGGTATTTTTTTTTTTTTTAAATAGTTCCATTCATGCTTCAGAGAGCTAGCAGATTCATTCTGGTCAGAACTCTGCCTTCAGTTCAAGTTCCTGTGCACATCTCTGCGTGATCAGAGAACAAAAACACCCCTGGATGATTTTTATTCTAGTGGGTACATGTCTGGATAAAACGATGCTGGACCACCAGATTGAGTGGAAGACATCCTCTCAGAGAGGAGGCTGGGTGTCCACACCCATTCTGCCGTCCATTACTGGAATGGCCTTGAAACAGGCATCTTGCCTTCATCCTGCATCTGCTCAGTAAGGGTGCTGGACCTTAAATTGTCCTTTGGCCCTGGTTTTGTAGAAATGGATACAGTTGCAAGCAGTGCCCAGGCCCCTGGAAAGATTTGGGCCCCTCATTGGGGCCTTTCAGGCCCAGCCTTCAGGATCCTGGATATTGAGACGGGAAACAGCTTGGGGCCCTTTGCTCCAGTGGTCACTTGGCCCCAGACCCTCCTGAGCATCTATGCCTCTTGGGGCCCCCCTGACCAGCTGGCAGAGATGGCCATGCTGACGAGGCCTATCCTGGAGACTCACAGCTGCAACCCCCAATCCCGGTTAGGAGGCATGAAATTAAGATGGGAGTTGGGAAGAGATAGGTCATCCCTATGCGGGGTGAAGTCCCAAAGCCACCTCCACTGAGCGCCCTGAAGGCCACCAGCACAGACTTGTCCAGTGGTCCCCAAATAGCGCTCTGTTAATCAGGGCCCCCGGAGGTGCGAGCTTCCCTTCCCTCTTCCCACCCAGGCAAGGGGAGGCTTTTGTGTGGCAACTTCCTGATTTCACATTTTAATTTTCAAAAAGGAAATAAATTCTCTCCAGCCATAGCTGTAATTGACTTTGGAGTTGTGACTTTATCATGCAAATGGTTATTTGTGGACTTCTAGAAACCTGCATCACAGAGCGAAATTATAAACTTAGAGACTTCCGAAGCCATGGATTGCGGTCCCAACAGATCCTAATGATTCTCTGGGTGCCATTAGGGTATAACGTGGAAATGCATATTTAGAGGATGATTAAAAAGCAAACGAGCACGCACAGTGAAATTCCTTGTGGAAAGTGGTGATTAGACCCATCGGGAGACTACTTGCTCATGTTAGGGATCTCACTGAGATCCTCCCTCCCTTGCCCCCCTCCCGCCCCTTGCCCCCACAGAGCCCCCGAGGCCCTGCTGCTGGCTTGTAAACAATCACAGACAAGGGCCTGAAGGAGGCAGAGGAGGAGACCCGCCACACCTGCCCCCTCGCAGAGGGAGCCTGCTGGCTGCTTTACTGCAGCCACCAGAGGGATCTGGGACTGTTCTTTCTAAAGATCTTGGTGCATTTTCTGCACCCCGCGCCTCCCCCAACCCAGGCCCCCATCACATCACATATCCTGGAAACAGTTCAATAGGAAATCGCTTTAGCAGGAAGTGAGGGGCTCTCCCACCCAGGTAGGGAGGGCAGTTTATAGGGACAGGAGCTTCAGTCTTGGGTAAGGTTTGAGACCCTAGTTTCAGACTCTGTGCTGGTACATCCCGATGGCCAAACCCCACTGGGAGTGGGAGAGCAAGGGGGCACTTCTGTCCTGCTCCTCTGCTGGATCCCCGGACTGGTCAATCCATGTCCCACATCACAACTCGAATCCTATCACCCACACCCACCCTCACCCCACCGAAAACAACACCCTTGTTTTTCTGTTGCTTTTGACATCATTTCCTCAAACCGTGACATGGCCCTTAAGGCCTGCATGGCTGGCAATGTCCACCCTCCAGCTTTATGGCCTGTCCTCTTTGCCCTCTTGCTGTCTGGGCTCCAGCCACACGGTCCGTGGCCTCTCAGTCCCTGGAGCTCACAATGCTCCCTCCCTGTGTGGTCTTAGATGACATGAACACCATGCTTTCTCTGTGTGGAACATTCTCTCACTGCTTGTGTGCCCCCCCCACCCCGCCCCCAGTCTTGGCTCTTTTGTTCTTTTCTCTGATAGAATTATAGACCTGTCTTCAGGGCACTTCCTCAGTCTGTAAGCCTTGCCCGTTAGTGTGTATGTTGACGATTTTTGTCATCTTTGCTGGCCTCTCAGTTCCACAGGATCTAGTACCACGTCTGGTGTTCCTGCCCCATCCTGGTACCAGGCACCCCGCATTCAGTCCCTCCCTCAGTCTGCCTGTACTTCCCGAGGACTATCATGTTCTAGCCACTGTTCTGGGTTCTGGGGAACACGAGGGTGCACTTGACAAATGTGAGTGAATGTCTCCCTTTTGTGCCTCACCTCCCAGGTCCCTCCCTGCTCCCTTCTAGGAAGGACAGAAGTCCAGAGCCTCCAGATAGAGGGATAGGAAGGACAAGTGTCTGCTTCTTCCTGTGGACATGGGTCCATTATTTTCCAAGGGCTTGTAACTGTAGCCCTTCTTCTCTGCCTCGTCCGGACAGTCCAGTGGGCTTCCAGTTGGCCTCTGAAATTCCTCCCCTCCTTCTAGTCCCCTCTGAACCCTCGGGCATGACCCACACCCTGTGGCTCTCCATGCTGATGCTCTGTGGTGTCTCCTATTGTAGGCTGGTCCGGAGTGACCCCTGGAACTCTCTGGGCTACAGCTTCCTCTGCAGGAAGATGGGGCTGATGATGCTCACCTAGAGGTTGCTGTGGGGATTAACTGAAGTCATGTGGGTGAGGGTGTTCTGAGCCCATAAGGCCCTAGACAGATGGAAGTGTTGTTATTTTAACTGTATTGTTGCTTAACACTGTAAGGCCGTTTCCCTTTGCAGGGGTTACGTCCTGTGTCCTGAGCAGGTCACACCCACTCTGGATCTCCACAGGGCTCAGCAAAGGACAAGGCGTATAGTCAGATGTGCTGGGTGAAGGACTAAGGGTAAAACGTGCATAAATGAGGCAGAAGGTTCAGACTATTCGGGGCCTCCCTATTTCTCTAGCTCCACCCCTTGGATACCTGGCCTCATCTTTCCATGGTCCCAGTGGAGGGGACCCCCAAGCCAGAGTATTGGGGCAGAAGGAGGCACATTGGCTTAGGGCTGAGTCCACACCCTGGAATGGTTTGGCCTAAAGTGTCCTAGACTCCTAATTAAAAAATGTAATTTGATCATTTGAAAATCAATGTTATAAAAAATTTAGAAAATGCTGTTAAATATAAATAATTGTCCAGCGTCCCATCATCCCAGATAACCTCTGTTAACATTTTGTGCTTCCTTTCAGTCTTTTTAAATGAGATTTTAGATATAATAGTAAATCATATTTAGGCTATGTTAGACATTTATGTGTGTGTGTATATATATATGTTTAACATTATATATGGAGAGAGAGGGATTTTGCTTTTTTCACTCAACCTTTTATGGTGTTTGTTTTTCTATGACATTAACTTTTAAAAAAATCATTTTTAATAGTTGTACCTGTACTACCAAAACTTCTAATCAAAAGAGTAATTTTTGCTTAGAGCTGAGACTGCAGAAAAAAAAAGCAACACACATATGTACAAAGGGATAAGATAACCACTATCCATAGCTCACATGTTCAAGGATAACACAGTTGACATTTTGGGGTATATCTTTCCTGTACATTCTCTTTCTAAACCTGTATGTATTATTTTCGATGGTTTTAGGTTGTCCATAGTCTTTGAGGCCTGCTATTTTTCTTGGAGGTGTGTAGTGAATATTCTCCAATGTTGGTGCATATTCTTGCACTTGTCATTGTTCTTTTTTTTTTTTTTTTAGATATATTTATTTGAGAGAGAGAGAGAGAGTGAGCGCACAAGCGGGGGGGGAGGAGCAGAGGGAGAGGGAGAAGCAGACTCCCTGCTGTGCAGGGAGCCCGATGGGGGACTCGATCCCAGGACCCTGGGATCATGACCTGAGCTGAAGGCAGACGCTTAACCAACTGAGCCACCCAGGCGCCCCTGTCATTGTTCTTAATAGCTGCAGCCCAGTGCCCCATCTGGATGACTCACCCGATGCCTGTTAGTTGGACCTGTAGGTTTCTTTCACTTTTTGTCATTATAAATAACACTGTGGTGACCATCTTTGCATGAAAACCTTTATGTACAGCCGTGATTACTTCCTTGGCCCCTGCCGCTTTCAATCCCCTCCAGAATATTTAAGGGAGGGGCCGTTTGCAAAGGTGTGGGCACAGTTGACAGAATCAGCAAGGATGCTGAAGCCCCCAAAGACGGGCAATGCTGGGGAGTCGTGAGCTACCTCGCTCTGGCCTGAAGTGATCAGGTGAGGAAGCAGAAGGGAGGCACCAAAGCCAGAGGGAGTATCCGACTTCTCTCTCCTCCTGCCTTCTGACCTTCTGCTGGTACATCCCGATGGCCAAACCCCACTGGGAGTGGGAGAGCAAGGGGGCCTGGGGGGCGCAGTCTGCAGAGGCCAGCCTCCTGGAGCACGAGCGGCGTGAGGAGCTGGAGGGGCAAGCGGAAGAGTCAGCCGCATTCGCTAGTACCCTGGGGTGCGGAGGGGGAAGACCGGCAGGGTGAGGAGCACTCACCCTCCCTTCACCTCATAAGCGGGGAGCTGGTAGCCACCTGTCTGGCGATAAGGGATACAGATAAGGATGGGAGGCTGACAAGAGCCAACATGCTCTGAGGATTTGCCAGGACCCCCTCTGAGGGGAATCTGTACACTAGTCTAATATAGAATATATAGACATACTTAATCCTTACAACAGCCTGAGGGATGTGCTGTTTTCCCCCATTTTACAGATGAAGAAACTGAGGCACAGAGAGCTTTTAAAGACTGTTGCTCCCACAGCTAGTAGAAGGCAGAGCTGGTATCCAAACCTGGGACCTCCCTGGACCCCCCACCCCCACCCCACCATGGGGTCAGCAGGTCACTGGGCTCACACAGGGATGGGCTCCCAGCCCTGCATTCCGATTTCCCCTCTGTCCACTCTCTGCTGTCACTCTCTCCAGCAGGAGGAAAAAAGAGAAACCACAGGCAACCTGGAGAGGAGCCCCACAAAGCCCCTAAATCCACTCCAATTGTATTTTCTCTCTATCCCTTGGAAAATAAAAATTGCTGAGCGCCGGCTATTTTCCCCGAAACTGTGTAGCAGAAATCTTCTCCTGGGCTCTGACCCTGGGAGTCAGCTTTCCGCCCAAAGCACATTTTTACAGCCAGGTTATTTCAGATTCTTTAAAAGCAAAAGCAAAAAAAAAAAAAAAAAAATGTCTGGAAGGAGCAGGCTCTGTTGTAATGTAATGTCTCAGCAGAAATCCCTGGCCGCTGGGTGCACGCTTGGCTCCTGTCCTGACCACAGGAGGCTGGGAGGCGTCTTAGGCAGCATGGGGCGAGTGCAAGGCCGCAGGCAGCCCTTGGCACTTTAATTATTGCAAGGACATGATAGCGAGGAGTAGAGATGATGTGGTATTGAAAGGAGACGAACACACAGTCAGGGAAAGGAATGGACAATTTACAAATCTGACTTCAAACTTGGAGGGGCCCCACTCCTCATTCCCAAGCGAGCTGCTTCCTAGGGGATCATAAAAATGCTTTGACTTTGGATTTGTCTTTAAAAGCATCAAGAGCTCTGTGTGTGCGCGCGCATGTGAATATGTGGTGTGAAGTTGCTTGGCCTGTTTGTGAATGTGCCTTTATGGGTCATCCTAAGGGCAGGACCCATGGTGGTCTCGCTTACTTGTATACCTTCAGCACCAAGCGTGCTTCCCGAAATGAAGCAGGTGCTCAATAAATGTTTGTTCAGAGTTTCTTTGAGCATGTGCACGTGTGTGAATGAGTCTGTGTGCGGGGGTCGGAGGGGCCTTGTCTGTGCATTTCTGTGGACGCAGCACCAGAATGCCATCTCCCGAGGGCAGAGATCTTGGTCGGCTCCCTACACTGGCGTATGCCAGGTGCCGAGTGCAGTGCTGGGGTGCGGCTGGATGCCCATGGCGGCAGGGGGCGGGGAGAGGCTCTCAGAGCCGGCCTGGGTGTGAGCATGAGCTTCCGCTGTGTGTGAGAGATCATGTGTGAGAACCAGTGCCTTTGGATAGCACGGTGCCTGGGAATATCGGGGTTGGGTGTATCTGCATTTGGGAGCAAGCGTACATGCTTGTTTGTTAAGAAATGGGGAAAGACATATGTGTAAACAGCAACAGGGTCGGTGACTAGAAGCAGAAACAACAGAGAACTATCTAGAAATATCTTCATAAATATGTCAGGAGTCTCTCCTGCAGGCTCTGGCCTCTCTGCCCATGGCCCTGGCGTGTTTGGATTTGGGTCTTAATTGTAGACCCTTCAACCACGAATGCAGCTTAGATTCAATTATGACGAAGGGCCCGAGGGCAGAGACTGGACTTTTTGGCACACACCCTCATTACTCACTTGTAGCTCTGGAAGAACCTTCGGCTGCCTCCCATCTCCCGTTTCCACGTGCAATGCCATTTTTCCTCCCGTTTGGTCTCTCCAGGCTTCTCTGCCGGGGATGGAGCATTCAGTGTGGATACAGGGCTGTAGGCACACCGTCATCCAGTCTGCATCCCCTCCGGATGGTCTGGATCTCATCCCCCTTACCTTGCTCCCTCAGTCTCTACCCTGCCCCCCATGGCCCTGGTTCCTCCGCACCCCAGCAACCACCCCCGTAAGTGATTCTCTCCTTCCTCAGGGTCAGCTCTGTCTCAGGCCTGCTCCCCAACAGTAAGGATGATAAATGGCTGTTGTGGTCCGAGACTGGGGAGGTGACATTTCTCTAGCCTTCCAAGAATCCCCTGTGTGCCCGCTGTTGTTGTCCTGATCTGGGTTTTTTGATCATCCTCGCTTCCTGGGGAGCCCAGGGCCCTCTCTGCAAAGGCCATGCATCAATTCTGGGGAAGACAGGAAGGCGGGGTGGCGGGAGGTGTTATGGAAAATCTAGGGCATCTGCACTGCAGAGCCTCCTCCATGCAGCTGTGGAAACTGAGGCATTGTCCGGCACTCAACTTCTTCTCTTCACCCAATCCTTGTTCTGTTGTAAGTGCATGCTTTCCTGTCTCCCAGAGACATGATATCACCATGCGTTCTATGTGGCACAGGGACTTATTAGATACTAACGTGGTAAGGGGGGCCTCCCAGAAAATGAGAAAAGAGTGCTTAGCTGGCTTCCACCGGAAAACAAAGCCACAGGACAGGTTTGGAGGCAGGTGCCCGGGTGGGGGCAAGGTTGGGGCGGCAGCTAGACTAAGGGTAGGGCAGAAAAGACAAGAAGCATCCTTGGGACAAGCAGAGATTGACAGGGCAATGGGCTGGGCCTCTCAGGCTTGGAGGACACCCTGGAAGAGAGGGGTGCTGGGGTGCTCGAGGGTGAGAGCCGGGGAGGGGTCTGCTGGTCAGGGTCAGGGTTAGGAACACCCGGAGGAATGCAAAGGGGGTTCTCTGAGATTGGGACAGGGAACAGAGGCAAGAGTGTAAAGGAAAGGAAATAGAAACTTCTGAGTTAGACAGGCAGGTGGAAATGGGACCAGAAGAGTCCCTTTGGGGTGCTAGAAACTCCTCTCCTTTTCTGCAGTCAGGTAGGGCCAGCAGCGCCTTTGCATGCTGATTTGCACATTGCAAAGCTCTAATCACATCCAATAACCTTGTACCAGCCCTGGAGGCACATATGTATTAGAGCCCTTACGTTATAGATCGGGAAGGCACAGAGGGATTAACTGGCTTTTCAAGGTCCGTCAGCAAGGAACTGGTGGACTGGGACAATTAGTCCTACTTAATAAGCACCTACTGTGTGCCAGGCGCTTTTTAGGTGCTGGGATTAGAGTCAGAACCCTGCCCTCAAAGATCCTATACTCTTGCAGGAGGAGGCAGAGAATGACACACAAATGCATCAGTAAGACACTTTTCAGTACCTATGGAGAAGATAAAATAGATTATGGAAAGTGGTGGCAGATGGGGCGGGGGTGCCTCTCAGGGGAGATGACCCATAAAGTGAGATCTGAATGATGAGGGTGGCATGTGAAGAAGGGGCAGGGGGGAAGAAGGGTCCGGGCAGAAGGAATGATGAGTGAGAAGACCCCAGGGCTGGAAGGAGCTCCGGCCAGGGTGTCCGGAGCTTCCCGACTGAGGGCAGAGCTGGGGGAAGATGAGGCTGGGGGGTGGCCAGGGGCTGAATCACTCAGAGCCTGCAGGCTTTGATCCTCAGTGCCGCAGGAGCCTCGGAAGGGTTTGAAAACAGTATGTTCCCATCCAAGTACTAACCAGGCCCACAAAAAAACAAAAACAAGAACTGAAGCATTGACAAGTGAGATAAATTATGTAAGAACACAGATACCATGACAAGCCTGACTTAGTTGCACAACTCCGTGACTATATTAAAAACCACTGAACTGTACAATTTAAAAGGCTGAATTTTATTGTATATAAATTATATCTCAATAAAATTGTTATTTTTTTAATAAAAAGAATCATGAGTTAAAAAAAAAAAAAAGAAAGAAAACAATATGCTGACCTGATCTGATTGCGGTTTAGATAGGTCCCACCGGCTGCTTAGAGGACAGGTAGTTATTGAGAGGACAGGTAGTTATTGGTGATGACAAGGTCTAGGGTGTGGCCATGTGCGGGGAAGGTTAAGGAAAGGAAAAGATCTTTGGTGCAAGGGGGGTGGTCAATGAACTGAGGGGGCCACGGTTGGAACAGATCATCTGCAGGGACACTAAAGATGTGAGAATAATGGCCAGAATAGTGGTGGGGGAGAGAGGGGGAGAGAGTGCACATACCAAGGGCTGAGGTCATCAATTGGTGACAATCTTTTAATTCTTGGAATTTCTGAAGTCATCTAGTAAGGTGGTTTTAAAAGGATTTGGAAGACCTTCACCTCTTGTTTGTAGGAAGCATTCTGAGGCAGCTTGGACAAACAGCAGGAGCACAAGTATACTTGTGTTTGGAAATAGGGTGGGGGAAATTGAACCCCTTACTCTCACCTCCACCCTGGGTGGGGGTGTGTGTCTGTGTGTCCGGGGCAGGGCGGCTTTGAAAAGGCTCCATGGAACCTTCCACAGCACACAGTTAGAAAACCACTGATTGGATCCAGTGGCCCTTATTTTACATATGAGGAACAAGAGTGCTATTTATCCAAGGTCACCCAGGTCGTTCGGAGCAGAGCCAAGAACAGAGCCAGGTATCCTGCCTCCCACTGGACCTGGGCTCCATCACCCCTGCAAACCTGCTTTCCCATTCTGGGCTGCTTTTCCCTCAGCTTTCTAACACTGCTTGTAAACACGGGACTGACCACAGCATTAGCAAGAAGCTCCGCTCCAGCCCATCCCCAGGCTGGCCCATTTCATTCTGGCTGGCCTTTCCCGGAACTACAGGATAACACTGTCCCATCATCACAGGGGGCTAGGCTCAGGTGAAAGCTGTGCAGAGATGGCTGAGGGACACCCAGCTACAGGGTCTGCCCTTGGGGGCCAGATTTGGGGCCGCAGATGAACAGCAACCAGAGACTTGGCTATGACTGGGCTCCTAGAGCCTGGGCTGAACATGGGTGAGGCAGGATGGCCCCACAGGCTGGAGGTCAGTGTCCAGGGGCGAGGCCAGCACCCAGCTAAGTGGACTGCCCAAGCAAGACATCAGTGTGGCCAAGAGACAGAAGCCCCTCTGCAAGGCGGTGGGACAGAAACCAGACTGCAGGAGAGGGGGGGGTCAGGAGGGGGAGGGGAGACAGAGCTGGAGGGTTTCCAGAGGTGCTGTAGAGCATGGGGACTTTTTATAGGTCCCACTGGGTCTCACCCATGGTAAGGAAGGTGCTAGACAGGACTCTGTATGGGGGAGCATAGCCAGACTTGCAGGTCAAGCCTAGTAATGGGGGACATGGAGGCAGAGGGCAGTACTCAAAGCCAGCTGGGCGTTCCTTCCTGATTCTGAGCCATCTGCCCATGGACGGTGGAACCCCACCCAACCTGGTATGTGGGAAATAGTATCTGTACCCCTGGGAAGAGGCTGGTAAGCATTAAACAGATCTCCTTGTCTCAGCCAAATGAGTCAGAGTACAAGTCAGGACTCTCAATAGAGCAACATACTGGCAGGGAACTGCAGTGCCAGGCAGGGAAACTGAGGCAGAAAGCCAGGATGGGCGGATAGGGGCAGGGGGCTCACTTCCCATCCCTGATCCCCGCTTCAGTTCTGGCCCCAGTGCACAGAGGACTCCAGGATGTCCCTTCTGCCCCGAAGCCCTTCCTCCCACCCCCTCCGTGCCCCATGTCAGCAAAGTTCAGCACTCATATGTCCCCTCCGTCCCCTCCTCGGAGAGCCCTTCCCTGACCTGCCTGTTTCAAGAGCTCCCATGTCCCATCCTTCATTCCCCTCCAAGTCTTCAGCCTGCTTTCTGTTTCCTGGCAGCATGTGTTACTTACTACCTGACGTCTTAGAATGTATGCATTGACTCGTTACTGTCCATGGTCCACACTAGCTCTGGACTGGAAGCTTCCCCCAGGCAAGGGGTTTGGTTTTCCTGTGCTTTCAGGTCTGCCGGGCTAGGCCGCCAGCAGAGGGGGGGGTCCCGGCTGCCGTGCTGCCTGCTGCAATGCTCACCCCCTCCCTGACAACTGGGCTGCTGCAGGCCCCAGTGCTGGTGAGCAGGGCTGGGCCCCTGGAAACCCCAGGCCCGTCGTATCAAGGCAGATAAGCTTCAGTAAGTGGCTCTAAAGATAATCAATGGTTTTGATTCTGAGCGAAACAACCAGCTCCAAGGAACCTCTATTTAAAAACCGCACACATATGCCAGATCCATCTTTCGTTAAATTGTTGCACATGCTGATCTGATTTGACTGGGCAGGTTTAATGTGCTTCCTGCTCAGTGCCAGAGAGGGGGCTGGGAGGGAATGCGGCAGGGGGAACTGCGGGGCGGGAGGGGCAGCTGAGCAGGAAGGGGGGGCGGATCTGGAGCTGACAAGGAGGTGGGAACCTCACCTTCTAACTGTACCCATCTTTGGGACTCAGGTGAGGGCTCCCCTCCCTTGTGGGGAAATCCTGCCCTAATCCTCTTCCTCCTCCTCATGCTCCTCCTCCTCCTTCATTGACCCAAGAGAATTAGTGGCCTGGCTGGAAAGGACCTTGGACCGCAGGGTCCAAACCCTTGATGTTCCAGGGAGGAAAACAGAGACTCAGAGAGGGTAAGCTGCTTACCCAAAGTCACACAGCAACATGGTGACAGGGTGGAGCTGGGGCCTGGGATCCTAGAGGTCCACCTGGTACTCTTTCCAGGAGCTGCTGGGGAGGAAATCTTACCTCTTCCACAAGGTGAAGGCCTCAACAAGGGCAGAAGCACATCTTTCTCCTTCCCTGCTTTCCAGGCATGCTCTGAGATGGGCACCCAGTGAATATTGCTAAATGAATGCAGGGAGGGGTCCATGGGGTCCTGAGGAGGGGAAGGAGATCTGGTGGGCAGGGAATGGAGCAGCTTGGGCAAATCAGGCCCCAGAGAACACGGGAGCAGCAAGTTTTGAAAATACAAGGCAGGTCATGCCCCTTCTCTGCTCCAGACCCTGCACTGGCTCCCAGTTTGCTCAGAATAAAAGCCAAAGTCCTAATGATGGCCTGCGCTCATTGCTACTCCTCTCCCTTCTCATCACCCTGCAGCCACATTGGTGCCCTCCCTGTCCCTCCTGCATGCCATGCAGGCTCCTGGATTTTACAGGTGAGCACCACAGACTCTGAAGGAGTCAAGGATGTGAGGCGTCGCTGGAGACTCAGTGAGGTGGCAGCCGGGGAAGCTGGGAGGTCAGGCAAGATGGCAGGACAGGCAGGTAATGGAGGCCGGGGAAGGCAAGAGACTGTCTCACTCCAGCCCAGTGGGCAGTGGAGGGAGCCTGATGCCCATCGTCTGAGCCTGGGAGCAAGTCTCTGGCGGTGGGTCCTCGGATGCTCTTGTCCTGCCAGGTCTAGGCACGGTGGGTGGCTGCTCAGGGACCCCACAATACCAGCCCTGCTGCGCTCCAGAAAGAGGTCAGGGAGTAGGCAAACAATGGAGAAGCCCAGGGCTGAGGATGGCCACAAAAGCTATTCCTTCATGTGACAGGTGGGAGTGCCTTGAGACTCAGTCCCAGGGAGGAGCACGTCTACAGAAGAGCTGCAGGTGACCTGGGGGCTGGGAGCCCTGAGGCCAGGGCTGCAGTCAGGTGGCCCCTTTCTCCCAGGGGCCACTGTCCCCGCTGCTCTGCCCCTCCTCTGTCTCTCTACACCTGTGCTGGCTTGAGGCACGGCCACAGCCATAAATAATAGTAATAAAGAGAGAGTCCGTGCCAAGTGAGATGATTTTATGAAATTACATTTTTGAAAAGGTTAATTCTTCCATCTTCCCACTTGGACTCCAATCTGGAGAGGCAAATGTGGATTAATTGGTCCCATTTCCTCCCCGGCCTCCATGGGACACGGACAAGATGTTTGCTTCCACCGAGATCTGTCTTGTCCCCGCAGGCTTGCGGGAAGCAGCCGGCCTGGGCTCTCCACCCCTCCTGGAGCTGGCTGACCTCCCTCCCCGTCAGGCTCGGGGCCAGCTGGGGCCCTCCCCGTGCTGCCCATGCTGTCCTGACCCAGGCAGTGGGCAGAGTCCCACGGGTGGCTTTGCAGCTTGCCTGGGAAGTCCTGGCAGACGGAGGGACAGACGGAAAGGACGGGAGAGGGAGGCCCCCAGAGAGATTTCGGGAAGTGGCCATGGAGGGCAGCATGCGGGAGGAGCAGATGTGGGTGAGGTGGTCCAAGTGGGGGGAGCCTGAAGCTGGGGGCTCCCAGGCACACGCACGGAGTGGGCAGGATGGGTGAGTCAGAGAGGGGAAGGGAATGAAGACAGATGGACAGACAGATGTGAGGGAGGAGCCAGGAGCCAGTGGGTAGACCTTCTTCCTGGTCTCTACCTTCCACCTTTTCATTCTTATTTTTCCCAAAATCAGGCAGAGGAAGTCGGGGGAAGACAGCCCCTGAGGGAAGGCATTTACCTCAACAGGACGTGAGGAGAATGGGAAAGGAGTGTTTCCTTGGAGCTCAGAGGTGACCTGTGTCCTGTCCCACTTCTCCTCTCCTTCCCAAGGTGGCCCTCCCCTGTGTCCTCCTTGTGTCCCCAGCACACCAGCCCCCCTGGGCTGCCCAGCTCTCCTCCCCTCCCCTTCCTCACTCTCGTGGATGCCCGGCCTCCCTCCACCAGGAGAAGCTGGGGTGGTGTCGGCAGTTCTGCCCTGTGTCCCCAGCTGCCACTCGTGGCTGGGCCGCCTCAGGCAGGCACTGCCCTACTCTGGGCCTCAGTTTCCTCATCTGTAAAGCCAAGAGGTTGGACGAGCTTGTTCGAGGTTCCTTATGGTGCTGACTTGTGGAGAGTGTTGGGTGCTTAGAGGAAAGGGGTGCTCTGGTGTTTAGCTGTGTGAGGATTTTATTTTGGTGGGAGATCATCACTGGTTTTCAAGTGCAATAAAGTGGACCAGCAGGGACACAGAGAGGGCAGCGAGATGGAGGCAGGCTGCACCTGGGTGTCCATCTGTCTGTCTCTGGTGCGCTGTGAGGTGTGTGTGCCTCTGTGTGTTGTGGGGTGCGGGGGGCACGGGATGTGCCGGCGGGTGCTTCTTGTGTGGCTGACTCCGTCCGCTTCTTGGGTTTGCTCCTAGCATTTCACACTCCCCAGAGTGAGCCCGCCTCCCAGTCATGACGTAGCCCACCACCCTGAAGCACTGGGGGGATACAGAAATGGACCTGCTCTCAAGGAGACGGAGGAGGTGAGACTCCATACTGGGAGTGTTTCACCTTCAGACCGGACCAGGGGGGCTTGTGCCGTAACTGGAATTACCCCTAATCCGCAATGGTACAGGGCGGGAGCAGTCAGTCCACCGGAGGGCTGGAGGGATCAGGGGCGGGGGGGCTTCCTGGAGGAGGAGACACAGAAACACAGATTGATTACACGCTATGAGCCACAGGAGGCTGGACAAATGGCTCAGTTGAGGGACAGAGTGGCAGGCAGGTGCCCAGGGGTTGGGGGGATAGGTAGAGAGTTGATCTATCGTAGGACTTTGCCTCAGCCAGATATGAGAAGAGAGAGGCGTAGAAAGGCTTCTCACAGGAAGTGAGGCTGAGAAGAGAGGTGGCTTTGTTTTGGTGGAACAGAGGCAGAGGGGTGGTGTCAGGAAGGAGCAGGGCAGAGGCAATGGCAGACTGGGCATGGATGGGGAGGGGACAGGCAGGTGGCTGGCAGGCACGGCCCCTGCTGCCTGCTGGTCCTGGAGAAGGAAGGGGTGGGCTGGAGAGAAGATTCAGCCTCCCTGGCACCCTCTCCCCTGCTGCCTGCTGGTCCTGGAGAAGGAAGGGGTGGGCTGGAGAGAAGACTCAGCCTCCCTGGCACCCTCTCCCTGTGGCTCCTGATGGGGCCGTCACCTATTTCCTGGCGTGGGTCCCCTCCTGACAGGCGCTCTCCCTGTTTATTCCTGTTCAAAGAGCGGGGAAGACCTATTTCCCTCCCGAGAGCCTATTTATTCTGCTTTCTCATTTTCCAATCCAGTGACTTTACAGCTTTTTTTCATTTGGCTTCATCTTCCCAACGAGAGGAAAGATTCCCTCTCCTTTTCAAGCCCCGGCTGAGGAAGGACTAGGGCCGCTGCTCTGGCGGGGAGGCCCGGGGCCTGCTGTGCACCAGTCAGGTGGGCCCGGGGCCCCCATTCTCCAACCCGGGCCATACGAGGCTGGGATTTTAGCTCCGGCCAGAGGCGCTTACCCTCTCACTGCCCTGCAGCCCCAGGGCCATGGAGAAGAAGTGGGGTTTGGATGAGATGGGGGAGAGGACCTGAGGTAGAGAGGAGCCGGGACCCGGGGAGGGGGGTGTGACCCCCAGTATGGCAATGGCTGGTGGGCCTGAGGCCCCCTCTGCTTCGCTCCTACCATCTCTCTTTCCCTCCTTCTAAGGGCAGCCCCCTAATCCTCACCATCCCCTGATCCCACCACCCTTGGATTTGCTGATGGAAGCCACTGATTGCTCTCCGCTGATGTCAAGGTTCCTTGGGCTTCTGACCACCCCTTCTCACCTCATCTTTCCAAAAGTAAGCGGTCCCACACTTCACACCTCTCTGCCCACCTCCCCTCCCTTCCATTGACCTTCTCAGGACACATTCACTTTGCAGAGGTTGAAGGACAGACTCCATGTGGGGCTGTCATTTCTCGGGATGCGGATGACTGCAGAAGCAGAGGCTCCTGGGGGACAGTGAGGGCTTGTTTATGGCCCTGTTAGGTCTGGGGGTGCCTGTTAGACACCCCCTGAGGATGTCCTGAGAGTCCAGGTGTGAGTCTGGAGCTCAGGGTGAGGCTAGGGCTGGGGACATGGACTCGGCACTCATCAGCATATGACGGTGTTTCCCCAAGGGAAAGGGAATAGATAAAGAAAAGAGAGGGCCCAGGAGGGCCTGGAAAGCTAAAATGTTTTGTTGAAAGGACCAACAAAAGAGACTGAGCAGGGCAGGCCAGAGAGGAAGGGGCAATGAGGAGCCTGTGCTCTCTGTTTCCAGCGTCTTCCCAGTGTGGCTATTTCCTGGTGGTCTTCGGGTCACTTCATGTATCGGGCTCATATCCTCAAGGAACAGACTAGACAGAGCACAGCCTGAAGCAGAATCTCAGCCCCCGCTCTAGCTATGTGGCCTCGAGCAACTTGCTTTGCCCCTCTGAGCCACATTTCCTCATTGCGCATGCAGAAAATTCAACCAAACCCATGAAACACCTGGCACCTAGTAGCCCCTCCATAAATGTCAGTTCTCCTTCCCCTCCTTACTCTTCCTAAAATAAACCACCGTGGTATGCATCATCTCAGAAGGAAGTCCTGTAGAGTTTGAGATATTTGTCTTTAAATACACTATCTTACACTTGCCCACACCGAATCTCATCTGTCACTTTTCTGCCCACTCACACACCCTTGTGGGATTCTGTAGTGTGTATCCCCATTGGCTTGACATTTCACTTCCCCCCCCGAAACTTAGTGCCATTTGCAGATTTCCAGCTCTCACTGTGTACTCCATCTTCCAGATGACTTATTAAAATTTCAGTCGAGATGCGCCGTCCTAACCATGGGGCACCTCTGTTGGCCATTCTCCACCCAGAGAAGTGCCTGGCATGTCTCCAACATCCTGCTCATTTCTAACCCAGGAACAGTTCCCCTGAGATGCCCACCATCCCAGAGGCCCTCCGAAAGCCTGAATGAATCTCCCCAGGAGGTCTTGCTACCTGCTCAGTTCCCCAGAAAGTCCTTGTGCTTCAGGGCTCAGGGGTCCTACCCTTTCCAGAGACCCATCCGTTCTTCTTGTTAGGGTCAGAAACTGAAACTCATTAGCCCATGGGTCTCAAGTCTCCTCTAAGATTACTCTTGTGGGGATTGTAGTCTTACTGGGTCCTGCTTATTACCCCCTCGACCCCGCCATTTCAGTTCATACCTGCTCCTGCCACCTCTCCCTGCATCCTTGGCTTGAGGGCCTTCTCTGGCCACAGGCACACACTTGGCCCAGGCAGGGATGCAGGCCAGAAGTGCTGAGGAATTTCGAGAGCAGGTCTCCAGCACTGACTGTTGGCCCCTATGATCCCAGCGCCCTCACCCCTCAGCAGGGAGAGCTCCTGACGAGGTCCCATTGGGACTGAGCTCCCTTTGCTCACCATTGTAACATGCTTGAGAACACAACTTTTATTAGCTGCCTTCCCTGCCCCACCTCACTTCCCCTACACCCCTCCTGTGTTTTCAGGGACCACCTCCCCAATAAACTATGTATCCTCGAATCCTTGTCTTAGGGTCTTCTTCTGGGAGAACTTAACCCAAGACATGCTGGCTCATTGGCCTGTGATAACCAAGGGTCCTTGAGCTGCAGCTGGCCTGATTCACCCCCTGTTCTTTCCAGGGCTTAAAGTCCAGCCCCTGGGCATACTCCACACCAAGATTTCTCCCCAGTTCTGGTCCACAGCCAGCCCTTGTGTGGGGGGCTGGACCAGACTTCTCCTCTAGGTCAGGGCATTTCCGAGCGTTGCTGTCGATGTTGGAAGAGTTTATCTTGTCACTGGCTGCATTGTCTGCTGATTTATCTCTATCCAGGGGAGTGGGGCCCAGCTGCAGACAGCAAACATATTGAGTAAATTCCTAATGAACTGATTACTCAGCTTAGCATTTTAACTGCAGCATTAAGCACCCTCTCACCCTCATAAACATGTTGAACTACTGAAGGGATTATGGCTTCCAGGCTGGCCACTCTGTCACTGGGAAAAATTAATCTCGAGATTTAATCAAAGCCAAGACCACAAACTATAACAGGGACGGGCCTTCTTCTTTCCGTGATGCCCAGGAGATGGTAGGGAATTCATAGATTCCTCTGACTTGTGAGTGACCTTGAGATGTCATCTGGTCCATCCTCCTATGTCTGTGTGCACACAGACTTCCTCAGCCTGATGGTTGAAACCTTTTCTAGACAGGATCCAGCTGAGAAATACCCTTTTGTAGTTAGGAGGGGAAACCCAAGAGGAAGTAAGTTGATGACATTTCCTACACAAGGTTGGAATGCAGTGCAGAAAGCAAATGCAGGGGTCTTGCCTATTCTTGGCCTCTTCTGTTAGGGATTCACTGTGACCCTCAGATCCTCATCTGAGGGCTGTTAGAGTAGCCAAGACTACATTTGGACACTCAAGGCGTCTTCCCCGAGCTTCCCCATCTCTCCTGACCTCTGTTAGCTTCTGTGTGGTCAGGCTGAGGAGTGAGTGTGGATGGCAGAGCCCATCTGTGCGGATCTCACCTGGGCACATTTGTCAGTGAGTGAGGCCAGAGGGGTCTGCGAGGACTGCGTCCCCCAAGGAAGGGCCAGATGTTGGGATTCTGCAGCTGGAAGCTCGTGGTCTTAGTTCAGACGTGCTCACAGGTAGACGCGGGTGGGTCTGAGTGACTGATAAGCAGCAACTGAGAACAATTGTCCAGTGTCTGGTTCCTGAAGGAGAAGGCCTGGGGGGTGGGGTGGCACGTGTGGTTCCGGAGAGCCCTAGGTCCTAGACTCTCAAAGTAGGGGCGCTGGACGCATTCCTGGGTCATCTAGGCTCTCACTATCTGCAAGTAGTGTCCAGACACCTAAGAATGCAGCATCTGCAGCCTCCCCCAGGCCTCCTGGAGCAGGACCTGTGTTCTGGAGTCCCAGGTGGTTTGTGTGTGTACCTAAGCATCAGCTGCTCGGGGCCCAGCCATCTAGAGAGGCTGCTCTGAACTCCGAAGGTGGGGGCGGAGCCAGCCAAGGGCCCTCCCTCCTCAGTTAGGTGCCTGTGGTGGAGCCGCTGAGCATCAGAGTGGCCCACCGCCAGGGATGAGGAAACGTTGAGGAGCTGTAATTGGGCAGAGGCCTCTGGAGATGAGAGCTCTCAGCTGGCTCTGTTCCTCCACCTGTCACCACACTCCGTCCCTGTCAGGGCCCGCTGTCTCCCTGAGAGTAAATCCTTGCTCCTGGAATGCGGTCCTGTCCTTGGCAGGGGGGAGGCCGTTGGCGCAGACTCTCTGCTTGAGAAGGGGAGGAGAGAGGCCTCCCGGACCTGGCACGGGCAGCAGGACGCCTGTCACGGAACCCCCTGGTGCAGGTTGTGCCAAAGGAGACGGAGTTGTGCCTGCCGCGCACAGAGACAGCCCCACGCCCGGCAGGGAGAGTGGCCTGAGACGGCCATCCTCCCTGAGGCAGGCACCCCAATAGACTCGGCAGGAGGGTGATGGGAGAGACTCCGTGGGTGACCTTGCACTTGGACGGAGAATGCTTTGCAGGGATTCAGATGCTCTCCATGAGTATTTGGGATATAAAGGCAGAACCCGTCTCAAAGCTAACAGACCCGAGAAAGGAAGGGGCACTTCACGCCTCTGAGCTGCCAGGCCTCCTCTCCCCCGTACCCCTTCTCCAGTCACTCGCACATCCTAGAATCGCTGCCCCTCCTTTCCTGCCACTCCTTGGTGTTTGTAGCTACAAAATCTAAGTGTCCCATAGGGGTGACGTGACGATTAAATGAGCTGATTTGTGGAAAGCTCCTCAAATAGAGTTTGGCACACCGTAAGTACTCAATAAATGCTCTCCCCTGCCGTCACTCTTGTTCTTGTGCTCCCCCTGGCTCCCCAGCAGAGGACAAGGCTGTCCCTTCTGGAGATGGGACATCTCCCACCCCCCTTCCCCAAGAAGCCCCGTGGCCGCAGGAAGAGTGGAGGCTGCAGGTGCCGCTGGCTCGGGGGGCTGTGTTAGCAGTAAAGCCTGGGGAGGCAGGAACAGAGATGAGACAGGGCCGGGAGGGCAGCGGATAAGAAGAGAGGGAAGCCAGGTGGTTTCATGGAGATGGAAGATGGCAGGGGAAGGGGGTGGGAACAATGGGAAGCAGAGAGGAAGGAAGGAACTTATCGTGTAGCAGGTTTTTCCACGCCACTCCTCAGGGACGCCCCGCGGCAACCCTTAAGGTAAGTCTTAGTCGCCCATTTTGTGGATGGGGACATGAGGCTCTGAGAGGTCTGACATAACTTGCCCGGGGTCAGGCTAACCGGGTTTCACAGATTCTTTTCAACCACCCTGGAGCCTCCTGGGCTTTGGGGGACGGAGAGAGAGCTCCAGAGGACAGAGGAGGCTGCAGCAGGGACAGGGAGCCAGCAGGGGGGTGGGGGGGGAGAGGGCGAGGTCTCTGGGGCAGCTCAGGCCTGTCTGGGAGCCCCTGGCAGGCCCGTGCCACACAGGAGCTCATTACGGTCACTTACCTGCCGGTGCCGGGGGACTCTGAAGTGGTTCTCCACGGAGCCGCCCCACCTGGAGGGACAGGAGGAACGGGAGGCTGGGCCCCTCTGCGCCCGTGAGGGCAGGCAGGGGTGGGGCGCTGAGATGGGCAGGGCGAGGGCTGGGCAGGGCCAGGGAGGCTGCCAAGGCCGCTGGAGGGAGCTGAGCGCTGACTTCGGAGAAGCTAGTGGGTGGTCGCCATGGCAACCACAGACCAGTGACATCTTTGAAAAC
Source organism: Leptonychotes weddellii (assembly GCF_054177405.1). Taxonomy (NCBI): domain Eukaryota; kingdom Metazoa; phylum Chordata; class Mammalia; order Carnivora; family Phocidae; genus Leptonychotes; species Leptonychotes weddellii. The sequence goes on along the minus strand of NC_138376.1, from coordinate 30,191,553 downwards.
GAAAAAGGACAACAAGTTGGAAGATTTTATTTGCTGCTGTTGCACTTGGCCGGGAGGAGAAGGCTGGGTAGACAGGTGGGGTGGGGGTGCCAGACGCAGGCTCCCCCTGAGGGGAGGATGTGGTTCACCCCCTGAGGAGGGTAGTGGTGGCTTCTCTGTGTAAGCTTCAGGACCCCCAGGCCATGGCATCCTCTCCTGAGCCTGGGCCATCTACACTCGCACGTCTTCCACCTCCCATGTTGAGAACTGGGAACTCCCCAGGACTTGTCAGCCGGGTCTGGTTGTACGCCAAGTAACCCACAGAGAAACCGGCTTCAGACTTAAGCCCACCAGGAGGGGGGATTTCAGAAATCAAGAAGAGTTTCCATGTCCCATCCTCCCTACCCCTGCCTAAAAGTACCCCCTTCGTCTACACGACATTTGACACATATCCAGGAGGCACAGGGAACAAAAGTTCAGACTCCAGAGTCACACTGCCTGGCTCCACAACCCCATTGTCCCTTCTAGCTATGTGGGGAAGCTAGTTAGCCACTGTGCCTCAGTTTCTCCACTGGGGAACCGGGTCAATGATAATAATAATATCTACCTCTCTGGCTTGTTGGAAGGAGCGAATGAGTCAGTGTAAGTAAAACACTTCAGCCAGTGTCCCGGCTTGGTCTGACCTGGTGCTGCATGGCTTCTGTAGTCACAACTTTGGGGCTGTGGGGCTGAGTCTTTGGATGGCTGCCGTGTGGGCCTGAGTTCCCGGCCACCCCTCCCTTCCCGCCCCAGGCATGGGGACCTCTCATGCCTGGGCACCGCCATCTTGATCTATCTGGCCCGAAGAGCCTCCAGCACACTCACCGGGTATCTGGAAGGGAGAGAAGGAGAGTGCCCTCTCCTTACGTCGGCCTTCCCAGACTACCCTGGGCCTGTACACATGCCTAGAGCTGCCGAGCCTCAGCTGCTTCAAGCTGCTTTCCATCCCTGGCATTTCAAAGATTCTGAGCAAGAAAAATAAGCAAAACACAGAACACTGATTTCAATCCTCAGGGGAGGACCTGTCTGCATTGATGAGCATGTGAGCCAGAGACTGCTTTTCCATAAGTGGTTTCCTTCCTTCCAGACCCAAGCCCTCAGAAGACCTGTCTTCCTGAACAGACCCAGACACGTGTCAGGGACCATCGGCTCTGGGAGACTCACTCAAATTAGCATGGCACTTGCAAATAACATGTGAGTGCTCTAGAAAGGTTCTCTATGGATGTTTGCCCCAGGATTGTTTTAACCTTCCCTCTCTATGTATAGGTGATATTGTTTTAGGTGCCATCCTAATTTCTATAAATTTCAGAGTAATTAGGTTTTGCAGTCAATGCCCACTCAGCAGTATGTTATTCCTCTAAATCCAAATAAGAACTGCACTTGGCAAGTGCTTCTGTGTCCCACCAGGCCCCGTCTGAGAGTTGGGGGTCTATGTTATCCATAATTTCCGGTCACAGCTTTGCAGGATAGACTGTCTTATCCTTATTTCCAGGGAAGGAATGTGGGGCCCAGGGGTCATGGACTCATTCAAGATCACACAGAGAGCCAACCAAGGAGTCAGGCTACAAATCTAAGGCCGCCCAGCTCTTGACGTGAACCCTGACACACAGGGCAGTCTACGTGGTGATTAAGAGCCTGCACTCCTGACCAGTCAAGTAGGACCAAATCCCAGCATGACCAGCATCTAGCTGTAGGAAACCACCTTCTGGGCCTTCATTTCTTCATCTGAAAATCAGGGATAAAACTTCTAACCTGGTGTTGGTAAAAAAAGCAAATGAAGGGTGCCTGGGTGGCTCAGTCAGTTAAGTGTCGGCCTTCGGCTCGGGTCGCGATCCTAGGGTCATGGGATTGAGTCCTGCCTTGGGCTTCTTGCTCAGCGGGGAGTCTGCTTCTCCCTCTGCCCCCTCCCTTCACTCGCTATCTCTCTCTTAATCTCTCTCTCTCTCTCATAAATGGATGGAAACTTAAAAAAAAAAAAAAAGCAAATGAGTGAGTATATGCAGAGTTCTTAGAACAAAGCCTGGCATACAGCAAGCGCTGAATCAGGGTGTGATTTCATCCTTCCTACTAGGCCATGGCTCTGGAGAAGGGGAGTAGATACATGTCTCTCCCCAAACATCGATTCTCAAGAGTCCTTGAAATTTTCCTAGAAGTAGGCCTTAAAAAAAACAAAATCATGGGTTTTAAGCCAAAACTGTTTTCCCAAACTTATTTCTCAGTAGCACAGATTTGCACGGGAGAGAGAAGAAAGAATTGTATAGCCAGATGGACCCTCAGTAGAACTAGGGCTCCACCCTTCTTCACACAAGCGTGACCCTGGCACGCTCTTCACCCTGCCTGGATCCCCGGCTCGGCTCTGGGATGAGGGCAGAGCCGGCAGCCCCCACTCCCAGGCCTGTCTTACCACAAACACGCTGAGCTCTTGCTCCGGGTCTCAGCTTACCTTACCTATACATCGAAGAGCTTGTTCCACACGGTGCTAGCAACCCAAGCTCAGGTTTATAACCCCACCCCCACCCCAAAGTGGCCCCAACCCAGAGTGCCCCTCAGAGTCCTGGGTGGCAGCACCAGATGCGCAAGGAGGGAAGGAGAGAGGAGAGAGACTCCTAGCAATTCTAGAAAGTGAGAGCTAGAGGAGGTCCTAGGAGGTTACCTGGTGCACTCCCCATTTTACAGATGGGAAAGCTGAGACCACAGTCGTGGGTCGGGGAGTCCCCATCCAACGTCAGAGCTGGGACTAGAAGCCCTGTGTTCTGCCTTGTAGTCCCAGTGCCCTTGACACTGTATCAGCTCGGGAGTGTGAAGTCCGACACCCCTCCTCCGGGTTTTTACCACTTGTCAGCTTGAGCAAAGTGAATCAGCCCCAGCGCGCTTCGGCACAAAGATTGAGAGACACACGTCTTATTCCCTGTAATGTTACTGCTGCTGACAACAACTCTAGTTTATTGAGTGCTGTGTGTCAGACATTATTCTAAGTGCTTTATATTCATTCACTCCGGGGAGGCGGGGACCGTGCTCATTTCCTGTCACAGTGAGAAAACTGAGGCCCAGAGAAGTTAAGCAACTGGCCCAAGGGTTCCCAGCTGCTAAGTGCAGGAACTTGGTCTTGAGCCAGACAAAATTCTAAAGCCTGCCCTTCAACTGTGTGTCTACACGGACTCCTTGGAGTGTAATTGTTCTGCATTTCCAGTCTGGAGAAACCCAAGGAAGGGAATTGTGCTGGCTTCAATTCAGTTTAACTCCGTTTGTATAATTGTCAAGACCTACTATATGATCAGCTGGATAGCCAAAAACAGTGGCTGGTTCCAGATTAAATGTATCAGTATAAATAGGTTTCTGGATTGACCTCTCACACAAATGTGTGTGTGTGCACACAAACACACACACATACACGCACAAAGAAGGGAGAGAGAGAGAACGCCAAGAGCATGGTCAAGCAGAGAGTAGAATGAATTCAGAGAACCAGAGCACCTAACTCCAGTCCTGCTTGCTGCCGTCCAGCCGGAGGCTGCTTGGTGGGTTAATTTGCCTGCTCTGTGAGGGATGGGGCCACATCTACACCATTTGCCCCCAGATTTCCAGGTGTTCTCACTCAGCAAATGAATGGATTATTTCCTCCCCTCTGCTTTCTAGCTGTGTGATTTTGGGCAAGTTACTCAACCTCTCTGTTCCTCAGTTTCTTCCATTTATAAAATAAAGATAATAATTTGACCTACTCCCCAAGGCTGTTGCAGGATTAAATGAATTGACATGTATAGAGGACTTGGAGCTCTGCACAGAGTAAATATGCGCCAATGTTAACCATGACAGTGGTGATGACTGATAATCTGATTACTGTAAAATGGGCCAGTACTAGCACTTACCTCCTAGGGTTATTCCGAGGACCAAATAAGACAGTAGCGCAGAGTATGGGCTCAGCTTCCAACTCACACCACAGGTCAGGGACAGAAGAAGGAAGGGGGTGCAGAATACTGCAACACCTTGTCACTTTATCCATGAGGAAGAGGAGGGTGGCAGGGTGCACCCTGGCCTGGAGTCTGTCACAGGAGCAGATAGGACATTTCTTTCCCTTGCATCAGCTTATCCCTGTGACTTGCCACCCCAAAGCTGCCACTTTGCACGTGTGACCCAAACTGTCTCTTTAATTTTCACACAGAGGAGGAGAAGCCGCAAACAGGTTTACAATATTCACGGTTTGCTGCGTTGTGTTACATCCTGCGTGCATGTAAACAACATCTTGTGGCATTGTCTGATAAATTAAACATCTCTCCTGGGCTTGGAGAGGAGCATAGGGCCCCCAAAGAGGGGCACGGGTGACTCAGTGTCTCAACCACTGTAGAGTTTGCTTGGAGCTCCTAGAGCTAAAAGCTCAGGAAGGGACACGGAGTGGAGAGTGCCGGCCCCAGCGCATGGCCTATTTACTAGGAGGGGGCAATGGGATGTGCCCAAAGCCCGCACTGAAGCACCTAGAGCAGGCTGGGAGTTGTTAATGAGGACGACCACCTCTGCAACCTCGGGGTCTGGGAAAATGTGCTCTCCACACCACACCACCCCCAAGACTCTTCATCCTCTAGAACCAGCCCCTCTGGCCCAGCCCACCACCCAGTCATTTGTTCAAAGAACCTGACTTATCAGCTCAGCTCTGAAGGTGGAGAGAGAGCTGTATGACCTACTGACAGACTCTCAACCTCTCTGGGTCTTGTTTTTCTCCTGGGCCCCCAGACCATGAAGACAACCTTGCCAAAGGCAGACAGCTGGATCACACTGTCCCTTGAGCTGTCCCAGCAGCTGTAAGAGCCACCAGCCTCTTCCCAGCCAGCCTCCAAGGAGATCCCTGGACTCAGAAAATGAACCAACAAAGACATCATGAGAACATAAGGGAGATATCTTTGATAAGAAAACCCCACGGAGAGTTAGAAATCACCCAAAAAGCCTTTTTAAAATTACCCAAAATACCGATCCTGGTACCATCCCCAGCATTTCTGATGCAATTGTTCAGCTGGAAGTTCAGGCTTTGGAATTTTATAAAAGCTTCCCATAAGCCTAACGTGCAGCCAGGGTGGAGAACCACTGACCTAAATAACCCATTCCCCGTTAATTAAAAATTGAAGGTGATTTTAATTAATGAGGAAGATGGGAAGAGATTCTGGGGAACCAGACGTCTAGGCCTTTTGACAGCCTGACCTGAGATGTTCCTCGGGCTCCTGCCCAGACAGGCTGGATAAAGGACACTGCTCCCGACTCTTGGGCCCCTCCCTTCAGACTTACGGTGAGGCCAGGAGACACAAGGTTCAAAGGGAATTTCAAGATGGTTCGTAGAAAGGGAATTCCTAGTGAGGACTGCTAGTTGGCCTGCATCATAAGGAAGGTTGCTTGGAGGAGGTGAGTCTGGAGAAATGGATACGCAGATAGGAGGTGGTGACGTCTCGGGACCGTATAAGCACGGGGAGGGAAAAGCTCTGCTTTCTGATGATCCAGCCTCTGCCATGGCCTGCGGTGTGGGCAGGGCAGGGAGCCTCAGGTGACAGAGGTACAGGGAGGGAGACAGCCTGAGCAGAGCAGTTCCAGGCCCAGCTGGGGCAGAGCAGTAAGGGGCCTCCAAGGCCATGTTGGGCTGGTTGGACCCATTCTGAATTTGGGGGGTTGAAGAAAACAGTCTGGATTATATTCATCTTTTTTTTACCAATGCAATCGTAAAATATAATATTTTTTAAAAAGATTTTATTTATTTGACAGAGACACAGCAAGAGAGGGAACACAAGCAGGGGGAGTGGGAGAGGGAGAAGCAGGTTCCCCGCTGAGCAAGGAGCCCGATGCGGGGCTTGATCCCAGGACCCTGGGATCATGACCTGAGCCGAAGGCAGCCGCTCAACCGACTGAGCCACCCAGGAGTCCCGTAAAATATAATTTTTACTATCTTCTTATGGGGGAAGGAGTCCATGAAGGCAAACATGCCTAGGGCCAAGGAAAATCATGTCGCCTTGAGGCAGCCCAGTTGGCTGGGATTCTAAATCCTTGGATGCTCTTTTGAGCCCACCTTCAATTAGCTGGGTATTTTGGGGGCAAATCACCAAGCCTCCTGGCACCTCAGTTTCCCTTTCTATAACCCAGGAGCAATTAGCCCATCTCAGAGGCAGCACACTCTAGGGGGTGCCATCCACCTGGGATACATGGAGAACCATGCCCATCGACCGTGCAACAGGGCCAAAGGGCCCACGAGAGTGAGGAGTCCACCAAATAAGAGCCACGGAACCACATTTTCAAAAGCAGCTCCAAGGAGACCACTGGTCTTAGCACTCGGGAAGGGATCGGGGCTCCTCATTCAGCCTTCCTATCCCATTCCCTGTACCTCCCATCAAAGAATCTCTGGGCTGCCCTTTGTGGGCACAGTCCGCAGGGTTCTCTGTGCGCCCCACCTGTGCACACTACACTGCTGGCTCCTCCGAGACACCCCCATCCCCTGAGGCCCGGGACCCCAATTTGTCCATTGCCACCCGCTGGCCCAAGCTTCCTGCAGGAGCCGGCACCATCAGAGTGCAGGCCATGCTTGCCTGTGGTCCTGAACCCGATACCCAAGTCCTTCCTTCTCCACCTGCCTCCGGGGACCCCACTGGGCTCACCTCCGGGTCTCTGTTCCCTAGGATGCTCTCAGTCCAGCTGTTTTCTCTCAGCAGAACTGCGACAGTCGCCAGCCACCGTTGTGCTTGGGTCAAACAGTCTTGGCGCTGGTACTGGGGTCCCCAGCCTAGCTCGGGCTACACGCTGGCTTCCCACATGCTCTGGTGGCCACGCCGTCCTCTTTTTCCTCTTCCACTGGGCTGTTCCCTCACGAAGCTCCAATCCCCAGCAACCGTGAGAGCAAGGGCAGCTCCAGTGAGGCTGTCTCCACCACACGCCTTGGTGCAATGGATCTCGAGATAAAATTATCCTGTTCTATTTAAGGTGGGCCCTGACCCCAAGATGGGTGTCCTCCTAAGAGACAAAAAGGGAAAAGATACCAAGAAGCACAAAGACAGCGTGTGAAGACTGAGGCAGAGATTGCAGTGATGTTGCTGCAAGTTAAGGGATGCCAAGGGTTGCAAGGAGCCACCAGAAGCCAGATGAGGCAAGGGAGGATTCTTCCCTAAAGACTTCTGTGGGAGCCCGGCCCTACCGACACCTGGATTTCAGACTTCTGGCCCCCACACTGTGCAAGGATCAATTTCTGTTGTTTCGGGCCACTGGGTTCGTGGCAATTTGTTAGAGCAGCCTCATTGCATCCATTCCATCCATCGATCTGCCCAAAGACCCCATGTCTAAATTACGAACAACAGGAATACCATCCTGCATTTATTGAGTGCTTGCTGCACGCCAGGGACTGGGTATTTGCAGCCCAGTGGGCACGCAGGGCAAGTGTGAGAGGCAGCATGTGATAGTGATTCAGGGCCAGGCAGGTCTAGATGGCCACTTTCTAGTTCTGTATCCCTGGACCGTGATTCCACCGCTCGGGGCCTCCGCGTCCTCATCAGTCATAGGGGGATGATCACAGCAACACCCACCTGCCGGCTCGTCGTGGATTCCGTGGATTAACATTCATGACGCCCTCCGGTGTTGGCCACTGTCCTTTCCCCGTGGCTCAGGTGAGGTTAGGAAGCCCAGGTGGAATGTGTCACTTTCCCGCTAGCAGATGGCTGGGCTGGAGTTTCATCCCAAGTTTTTCTGACTTTAAAGCAGAAGCGCGTTCTAGTCTGACACACACTGTCTCCTTTCCAGGAGCTTCCCAGAGACTTGACATTTAAGCTGAGAGGAGGCATGTTACCCGAGATGCTTAGACAGGGCTTCTCGCCCAGGGGTGGCAGCTGGGGGCTGCTTGTAAGTTGCAGCCACCACTCCTGGCCACCAGCTGCCAGGGAGCAGAGCCTGGGAGCTGGGCTGGGGCCCCCGGAGGTCATTTTCTTAAGGAGAAAGAAGGCAGAGGACACGACCTGGAGGCACGGGACTGGGAAAATGAGATGTGAGTTGGCCTGGGGAAACAAGGAGGGAGCTAGACACCGAGGGGTAGGGACGGCGTGGTGTGTGCTGTGTGTCCTCTATCCCAGCATCTCACCCAGCGAGACCCAGGTCTGTAGCAGCCTGAGAACCAGGTATGTAAGTAGCTGCAGAAGGGTGCAGCCCGGAGGGAATGAAGGTGCAGCCCGGAGGGATTGAGGATGTGATCGCCAGGGTGGAAAGAGACTGGAGATTGCAGGCCAGGGAGAATCACAGTCATGGAAAGTTAGAAGACAGTAAAAATGAGGTTTGGGGAATGACATGGTTCTTGCCTGTCAACCTGCCAAGGTGCCTGAAGGTGGGGGCCGCAGCCACAGGCGGGAGGGAGGCCGAGGGGAAAGCCCAATACCGTTGTGTCAAACGATGCACAGAGTCATGACACACCTAGGGCTCCCCATTGGGTCTCCCTGGCGCCACAGGATGCAGTTTCCTCTGTGATTTGTAACGGCACCGGCGTGGGAGGAGGGAAGCGTCTGCACGCCTGGAAGGAAGTGCGTATGTGCTGGCGAGGCTTTTGGAGGATCGAGGCTGTGGGTTCATAGCAGAGAAATCTGGAAGCTGTATGCGGAGAGCGGGGGTACTTTGCAGACCATTCCTAAAGGTCATTTGGCAGGCCCTCCGGGAATCTTTAGTAGGCCAAAATGACCACACTGGCCCCTCTGCTCCCCACAATCCTCCCCCTCCTGTTGAGTCAGGGCTATGGCCAACATCGGGGGTCTTCAGTTGCCAACTCAGCCAGCAAAGAAGTGAAAAGTTCAGACAGACAATGAGTGGTTCTCACATGGCGAGAAGAAATCCCCAGATTCCTGGCTTTCACTAAGACCCGCCTGCTAGATTCCTGAGTTGGTGGAATTGACCAGTTATTTTGACCTAAAGACACCCATCCAGCCCTGGGGAGGAAAGAGGGAGGGGCTGGAGGGAGGGCAGAGGGAAGATGCAGAGCAGATAGGGACAACCTGCATTTCTTTCTCCTCTGGGCACACACACACACACACACACAAGGAAGCTTATCTTCAAGCCCCCACATGTGGGGTGGGGCATCTGTTTGTCTGAGTTATTGAGTCCCTGTGACCACAGCCAGCAGCATGCGGGATACCTGGGGGCACCACTGTCACTAAGCGTGAATACACAGGCCTCACTGTTTCTGGGCACTCAGTCACCCTCCTAAGGGGCTTGCCTTGCAGGGATGTGGTCCCCCCATTCACCTTCTTTCTTCAGGCAAGTGTATTCCGGCTGCAGGTGTGGGACAAGTCCTGTCGCAGAGCACGTCTCTGTTAGCGTCATCAGTAATGAAACCCTCTCTGGTTGGACGGGAGGTTGGCTCTCCCTGGCCTGGGTGGCAGTTCTGGTTGAGCTCCCAGAAAGAGCAAGTCTGAGTAGTAATGATGATAGCAAGCACTTAACCTACTACCTGCAGTATTAACTCATCCCAGCTCTGCAGCAGCCCTAGGAAGGGGGGTACTGTTCTTTCCCCTCCCCCCCATTTTACAGGATGGCGGGGGAGGTTTTAGCGAGCTGTCCCTGGCCCCACTGCTCATCAATAACAGAGCAGGGATTTGAAGCAGGGCCAGCGGGCTCCAGTCTGTGCTCTCGACTCTACACCACAGCACCTCTCAGAGGGCAGCTCGGGGGTATTAGGGAGACGTTTTCGCCGTCAGAGTCATGCATCCTTTACACAGCATTCCATGACAGCATCCCTGAATCTCCATGGTCCAGCCTTCACTTGAATATACCCAATGACGAGTGTCTCATTACTTTGCCAGGGGACCAGATCCATTTTTCAACAGTTTGAATTTTTGTAAAAGTCATTTGGATGCTGAGCCCCAAACTTGCCTCCCGGTGCCCTGCGGCCCTGGCTCCATTCCTGGAGCCAATGAAGAGAAGTCCATTCCTTCGGCCTGATACCCTTCACATATTTGCTGGCCAGCCCCATACCCGTGACTACAGACTTGGATCGCACAAGCTTGGGGTCCCCTAGCCCCTCAGTCCTCCCTCCTTCTTTGCCATAAGCTCCCACAGCCCTCGCCTGTCAGGCCCAGACCTGCTGGACACGCTCTTGTTTGCCAACATCCTTCTCAGCCTGCTGTGCTTAGGCCTGGAGACATCGTGGTGTGACCCTTCCCCTCCTGGCCTTTGGCCTCATCAGTAGGGCGAGGGGCTGGCTCAGGAGGCTCAACATTCTGGGTGGTATCCGGGGCGCAGCGCCACCCCCTCTGTCCTGTCCCTTGTCTCTAATGCTCCACTTCCACCCTGGTGCCCTCCCCTCCTGGAGGTGGGCCACAAGGCCTATCAGAGCTGAACAGAGAGAGCGACAGCACATGACGCAGGAGCCAAGGCAAAGGAGGCCGCAGGTGCTGAGACGTGAGGAGCTGGAATGGGGAGAGTCACAGGCCCAGAGCTGCTGGCTGCGTGGTCTTCTGAATTTCTCTCTCTTTCTCTCTTTCTCTCTTTCTCCTTCCCTCCCCCCCCGCAGGGGATTCCTCTAAGCACAGATAGGAAACAGCCTCTTGTTATTAAATGGAAAACACTTGGCACCATTTCATTTTTGGTTTCTATTGCAAGGGAGATGGGGAGGGAAGACATTGCATTTCCTTAGATGTAATGGAATAAACATGCACAAACTCACCACCCAAAAAACAGCTTGACTGTCACCTACATCTGAGTTCCATCCCACCCCATCCCATACCTCTGATGCCCAAATCCAAACCTGCCCTCCCTCCCCTCTGTTCCATCCCATCCAGCCCAGCCTCTCCCTTAGGACCACTTCCGGGCTTCCCCTCAGCTCTGGGAATGGGAGCCTATCCCCTTGAGCCTCCAGATTCCTATTAATGTGATCATCTTGGGAACTTAATTGCCCCGAAGATGCTGGAGCTGTCAGGTGTCAGATCTAGGTCAAATCATAGGTGGGTCAGGATGGCCCAGGTCTTTTCAGTCAGATATCTCTCTAGTCCCTCCAACTAATTAACGTCTTATGTTGGGTTCCTCCAGAACAAACCAAAGCGAGGATTTGAGGCAGGTAGTTTATTTGGGGGTGACCTTAGGAAGCACGGATAGAGAAGGCAGGGAAGTGAGAAGTGCAGAAAGCCCATACAGGGCAGGTTAATGAGCAGATTACTCTTCTGAACAACCGGGAATCATCCCCCTGGACCTCCAGGAGGGCGTGTTAGTTTCCTCCTGCTACAGTGTAACGAATGACCACAAACTTCCTGGCTTACAAACAACTCGTTTATGGTCTTACAGTTTTGTAGGGCAGAAGTCCAAAATGGGTCTCACCTGGCTGAAATCAGCCTTTCTGGAGGCTCTAGGGCAGAATCCCCATCCTTACGCTCTCCAGCTTCTAGAGGTTGCCACTCTCCTTGGCTTGTGGCCCCCTCCTTGAGAGCCGGCCCAGCAGGTCCTGTTCTCTGTGCTGCACCCCGAGCTCCTCTTCGGCTTCCCGCTTCCACATCTAAGGACCCTCTTGATGACATTGGGTCCACCACGCTAATCCAGGATAATCCCTATTTCAAGGTCAGTTGACCAGTAACCTTAATTCCACCTGCAATCTGAATCCCCCCTTTGCCATGTCACCTAAGATATTCACAGAGGGTTAGGATGTGGATAAGCTGGAATCTTTATCCACCAGCTCCCATCCAAGATTCATTGCAGGGGGAGGTAACTTCTCAGTGTTTCTGCTCTGTCCACTGGAGCCCTGTGAGTTCCTGTGCCCAGAGCAAGCCGTTAGGCAGAGTGGCAGACTCGTGGAGCAGGAAGCCATCAGTACACATGGGGCTGCTGACCACTGAGGCACATGGGCAGCCTGTCATCAGGATCTGCGACAATTAATTAATCTATTTATTCACCAGAAATTGAATGTCTGGTTAGGCCGGGTCCTTACCGGGTCCTGGTAAGAGAATGATGAATCTGACACTAGTCCTTGCTCTGAAGGCTTTCGCTGTCAGGCGGAAGGGACAGGCGAGTACGGGATAATTATAATGCAGTGCTTTAAGTGCAGCACTGGGTACTTGAGCTGGGAGTCTACACAGTCTGGGGTGGGGGTAAGGGGAGGATCCGAGAAGGAGTCCTGCAGTGTAAAGCCTGAGTTAACGTTGAAGGACGTTTAGGAGTTGGCCAGACGACAGGGGCAGGCCCTTGTTGTGGATGGAGGCGATGGTGTGAGCAAACACCTGAGCAAGAAATGGTGTGATGCACGCAGGGAGCGTGGAGTGGCCTGAGTAGCCTGGCTTAAGACACTGGGGGGCAGGGGGGGAAGTATGGGGATCCCTCTGCAGGGCGAGGCAGGGGCACGGGCACCCACAAGAAGCCGCCTCCGCTTCTGTTCTGGGGCCGAGCCAGGGTTAAGACTCATGGCTTAGGCCTTGTTTTTCTCTTCACTGGCAAATGGAACCTTTTCTTGGTTTTAGCCAAGGCGCCCTCCGTTCTTTATAGTAATTATTGCTCGATCAGTAAATGGAAAGGTTTTAATTTCACAAGGGTATGTGCAAACTGTATGTTTTGCATTCACTTAGCCTTAATCAATATGGGAACAGGATTAAGAGGCCCCAGCAAGTCTTGTGATCTTACCTAAGCTAATAAAAAATGAGCCTACATAACTACAGACAAGACTTTAGCTAATGTACTTGTAGATAGCTGGTGATCACATTTTTCTGGCTTGTATCAAATTTTCTCTAGTTTATTCAGGTACTGACTAAAAGAGTGTTCTGTAGAGGCAGGGGCACTCTATCATCGCTACTACAGTTTCAGATTTCATGTCATCTCTGTCAAGTCACCCAATTACATTAAGTTTCGATCTCAAGCCTGATAATCAGCAATCTCCATCTGCTCTCCTGCTTTACTTTTCTCCTCAGCACTTAGTACCTTCTATTATATTCTGTGTTTTATTGTGTATCTCATTTTTCTCTGCTCTCCAAACTAGAATGTCAGCTCCGTGAAGGCAGGGATTATTTCATTGTTGTTTTGTCTTGTTGGTTCACTGCTGCATTCCCAGAACCTCGAACAGTACCCGGCACTTGTCAGAAGCCCAATAAATTATTTTGCTATAGTAATAAAAAATAATAAGTTATTTGCTATTGGAAGGAATGCAGTCACCTGGTACAGTTGTGGTACACACAGTATGTGTAATTTCTAATGCCAGTTTTTGGCTCTAAAATTCTGTGTTCAAGCATATATTCTCTGCCCTCTCTCTCCAACATACGGCCAATTTTTAAAATAGCATTTAATGACCATCTCATAAAGACATCACTGCATCAACACTGGCCCATCAGCAGTCTTCTGACTGTGAAGCCCCCTTGTTTTCCTGTAGCGATCCCTCCAGGGGACCACGGAGGGGGCTGCTTCCTGGCCCAGCTCACCGGCTTTATTTGTAACCCAACTCCCTGGATAGGGTATTCTGCTAAATACACCATCTCCCTTATCTGCCTCTCCTATGGTAATGTTCCTGCTACACAAGCCAGACAATTAGAGGTAATTGGGATAATCGGCATTTATTATGGCAATTTGCATTTCTGCAGCAAGCAGCACAGAACTTACCACCCGGACTTGGGAATGTGCTTTTTGGATCGGGGCTGAATTCAGCCCTCCATTCTAAAGCACATTTTAGAACCCACAGGATTTATCCCTTCTTTGCTCACAGGAGGTCCTTAGGCCTGCATTTGGTGTGATTCTCACCAGCCAATCAGAGGGGAGCATGCAAATGAGGGTCTGGCACTGAGGGCCGCCTCCTACTCTCACCTGGGGAGGTGTACCGCCTGGAAGGAGCACCGGGTCTGAGGCCAGCCCCCTGGTGACTGATTTTTCGCTACATTGACCAGATGTTTGACTTAATTGACAGAATTGTTTCACTGTCTCAGCTGAGTGACTCAAACCTCCTGTCTGCTGTCGGCAGGAACCTCAGCAAGGGAGCCCCTGTGATGAAACAAGTCCACACAGGAGCCCACACCGGGGTTTCTGAACTGGCCCTTGCTCCCGTCTGCGGCCACCTTCTCTTGCGCCCATCTTGGACTCTTCCCTTATGCCCAGCTTCATGGGCCCCTGCTTGTTCCTCTCATGAACGAGGACAGTGTTGTGCCGTGATTATAACTGCAACTTCCAACATTGGAATCTCTTCTCCAGCAGTTAGCTGGGTGACCATGAGCGAGTTTCTTAACCTCTCTGTGCTGTGGTTTCTCATCATCAAAGTGGAGATGACTCGTACCTGACTCGGAAGGCTGATATGAGAAGCAGGTGAGATCATGTATGTGAGTACCCTTGCAGAGCGCCCGAGACAAATGTCTGATGATCTCATTCGAAGGTCCTCTCTCCAGCCACTCCAGCAAGCCTGGTTCTGCACCTTCACCAGCCCATCTACACATTACAAAGCTCCAAGTGTCCCCAGAGAAACCCAGATAAAAGTGCTTAGGGAATTTGGAAAAGGGAGCAATTGATCTGGTCAAGGGGGACATGCAGGTTTTTTGAAGGGAAGAGGTGACATTTATTCTGGGCCCTGAAAAACTGATCAGATGGAACCTGCAGAGAAGAGGTGGAGGCCATTAGGAAGCAGGAAAAGGTGGGGTATGCATGAAGAAAAGTTCATACCAAAGGGCACAGGTTTGTATCTGTACCTGTACCTGAAATACCTCTATTTACATAAAAAGGCCGTGTTTACAATGTAACTGCAACTTACAAGCGAGCTCTACATCACACACAACCTCCCCAAGTCTCTTACTCTATCTCATCTCACCCCGAGCAGGGAGGCCAGGGGAGCCTGTAACCCCCCTAGAGTGGCAGCTCCTCTGGTCCAAGACTTCACTCCTGTGACAGCCCCATCATAGACTTTGTCTGCTTCGTTCAGAATGTGGTGGCCAAGGTGGAGAGACAATTTCCTGGGGTTCCTGGGGAAAATGAGGATAGTTAGATGGTGGGGCCCACAGATTGCTAGATCTTTCAGGCCCCCCGACCTGCTTGCCTAGGCTCATTCCAGCCAGGCTCTTAAGCAAGAAAGATTGGTTTCATTGTTTTTGGTCCCCTGGGTTCTTGGAAGGCATGTGTGAAATAAACTAAAACACTGGCAACAGTGTATTTGTTAGGATAAAGGTGGGATGGGAGGATAAAGGTGAAGTTGCTGTAACAAAGAGTCCCAAAAGAGAGTGGCTTAAGTAAGACAGAAGTGTATCTTACTTTCACACAGTGCTAGCTGGTTCAGGCTGGCAGGGCAGCCGTGATTGACAAAGTCATTCAGACCCGGGTTCCTTCTGTCTTGTGGCTCAGTCTCCCCTTGGGCACGGTGCTCCTCTGCGTGGCTGCAGCTGTGTTGCTGGCCCATTTGCTTTCCAATACATGAGGATTGGAAAGAGGAGCATGATTCCTTTTTCTTTAACGCCAGGGATGTAGAAGTGACACCCGTCATTTCTGCACACTCTCCTTTGGAGAATGCAAGGTCCTGTTGGCACACCTAACCCTATGAAGGGCTGGAACGCCTAGTCTCTGGCTGGTGCTTTGTGCCCAGTGAAGCCTTATGGGAAAGAAGGGTCTGTTAACACAAGGAAGCAGGGTGCCTCGTGTTTCTGTTCTGACTGTTGGTGGAATAGAAAAAGTTGGGAGTTATTTCATGTTGCTCTGGACCATCTCTTACCAACGGAGCCAGTACTTATAAGCCAAGATGTAGATTGCAGTGGACATCTCTGGGCTGAACACTAAAGAGAGCATGTGTTTCTGAGCCTTTGGGGGCCTTTGCTGCTCCTCAACAGTACCTGGTTTCATGAGAATGTCCACTGCCCAGCCCTCCCTTGCAGGCCATCCCCGCTTGCCTGTAGAAATAGCCTCAAGTAGCAACCGAGCCTCCATGCTGGTGAAGCGCCTGCCCATTCTCTGATCTAAGCTGTCTGTTGGTTTATCCCTTCCTCACATGTACCCTAGGAGGAAGGCTGGACAGTTTCCCCCCACATGTTAAAGAAGAGAAGACAGGCTCGGAGAAGTTAAGGGATGTATTAGTTAGAACAAGCCAGTTACGCTTTCATAACAAGTGGCCCCCATCTCAGTACCTCAACACCACAAAAGTTTACTTCTCATCCTCACAAAATCCATAGGGGGCCCGAGTGACTCTTCAGGGCAACCATCCTCCATTTGGTCCTCAAAGATCCAGGCCTCTAATGGCTCTGTCTTCTTGTAGTTTCACCATCTGATACACACAGCCTCCTTGGGACTCATGGCCAGGCAAGAGAGAGACTGGATAATCCTGTCTGACAATGACACACATTGTCTGCTCATATTCCAGAGTTCACCCCTTGGGGAGTGATATTATAATCTTGACTGGTGATACCATTGGCTATTATGGCCTTGATAGTGGATGTGGCTAATTCTAGATCCTTGTTAGCTTGGGATATCAACAGGATCATGGGAGCAAATCAATGGCATGGCTGACCCAGGAGGTGGTCTGCCTTGAACCTCTGATGTTGACCAGCTCTGACTCTGGCTTTGAGAATAGCTGCCACCATAAATGTTAAGCAGGCTGACATAGAGACACAGGTACTGTCACATGGCACTGCCATTCTGGTCCACCTCCTATTCCCGGAGGACTTTCACTGGAGATTAGACACTTTGGAAGTCCTCTCAGAGTTTGTACTAATGTGTCCAGCCTTTTTCCTGTGCCTCTGTTTCTCCTTATGTAAGAGGGAAAATAACGGTGATGTGGGGTGTCCATAATATTGTTTTCACTGGGAGAGGTACCCTTGGAGGTGACAGAATGAAGGAGTGGTTGTTCCTGAAAGATTGTCCACTGGCAGCCTGTGGAGTTACTCATTTTTATTTATTTATTTTTATTTATTTATTTATTTATTTATTTAAAGATTTTTTTAATTTACTTATTTGTCAGAGAGAGAGAGTGCACAAGCAGGGGGAGGGGCAGAGGGAGAGGGAGAAGCAGGCTCCCCACTCAGCAAGGAGCCCAATGCGGGACTTGATCCCAGGACTCTGGGATCATGACCTGAGCCAAAGACAGACGCTTAACCGCCCACCCAGGTGTCCCATTACTCATTTTTAATATGGAAAGGAGCAGTGATGTCTGGCCCAGTCCCAAGGGCACATCCCAACAAGGGATGTACTTGTACTTTGGGATCTCCTACAAAGGACCTCTTGCCTCCCCTGGTCACATAAGAGCTACACGTGTGACCGGGGAATGGAAAAGAGCCTGTATGCTTTGAACAAGGGAAAACTCACACAAGCATGCTGCTTGGCACTCTGGCTCCTTCTCGTAACTGTCAGGAAACCAGGATCAACATAGGACCACTGAATTCTGTAATGAAATGTCTGCTCTCCCCAACACAGGCCTTGTGGCCAGTCCATAGAGATACTCATTAAGTGAAAAGGCTGATAATTCATTCACCACAGGGCCAGACATAAGCAGAGGATGCTTCTTCCTTGGGGAATAGCGTGCCTTGCTCTTCCCCCCCCAGATTCTCTGTCTCCTGCCAACCTGCTGAGCTGGGGCTGGTTACTCTCCCCAGATAAGGCACATAATGCAGGTCTCAGGAATTGGAACTTGTGTAGGAAGAGTCATATCTAGAGATCTCCAGCCTCCCTTCATGAAGTAGATATGGTCAGACAAGTAATGGTCTGAGATCCAGTGAGGCCTTACTTCTCACTAGCTTCAGAATAGGTGTTCAATTTTGGGGGAAATCACCTTCACCTTGGAGAATCTGACGAAAGCTGTGGACATTCTTTCCAGAAAAAAATGCATGGTCACACAAAATTTAGCACACAATTTCAGTAAGTTCATAGGTCCAGAAACCCTTCTCGTGCTAGATTATGTCCCATATATCTTGCTGCCTTGGGGGCACTTCCCTCCTGTCTGTGGGGAGCAATGATAGTAAAGCTAAGAGTAACATGGGTGGACATGCCCCGATGCTCTCTTTGAGCTGAATAGCACCTTCAACTCACATCTATGCTCATCTAAATATTGTGCATCCTTCAGGCCTCATAGAAAAGCCCCTAAAATTCATCCCTGGTCCTCCTTTCCTCTCCATTATCTGGGAACCCAAAGAACACTGCACCCCTAATGATAATGGTCATTTTCTTCTTACGTTAGATGTTCATCCACCTTCTATGTTCTCTAAAGACCATTCCCAGGAAGTGGGGACCAGCCATATTTGTTTCTTTGCTGGTTGTCCCATAGCACCCATTACAATCTTTTATACATAGTGAGTGTTCAGTAAACGCTCTCTGGATGAATGGATAGATGATGAATGAGTGTCCTTGCTTGGGGACTGCCCAGTCTGCCCGCAGTGGGATGCAGCTGGACATTGACAAACACCACCTACTTGGCCTTCCTTGCAGGCCTCAGCATAGTTGCATCTCCCAAACACACTTACTCGGGGACACAGATGAGTCTGTCCCCACAAGGAAATGCTCCTCCCTCCCTTGCAATATGCTCAGGGGCCTTTGACATTTAACTCCAGTGCAATTTGTTTTCACCCGAGTTGAAAATACCAACAAATGTCACCCGCCTTCGCTCCTCTCTCCTGACATGTGACTTTGATGGGCCAGGAACTTGCAACACTAATGAGCATCTTGGGTCTCCATGAACTAGCAGGAAGATGCAGAGCTCTGGGTAGGGAAGACGTGGGTGTGGAGATGGTTCCTGCAGGGGAAGGGTGAGCACAGAGTTATGGATGGAGGTGAGGATGCCTGCAGAGGTGGGTGGTGGAGCAAGGAGGTGGGGGAGGACAGTCCTTCTACTAGCACCATCAAAGGGAAACATGGCTTGATAGTCCAGTGCCTCTCTCTGTCCGAAAGGACTTTTCCCCAGGGCCCAGAAGGTTGTCTGATTGTTCATTGCATCCAGGCCAGCTCGACCTCTGCCTACCACCTATCTTCCTCAGGATGGAGCTGGGATGCTACCTTATTATACTTTTTGGAAATCATATCACTTAGAAATAGATTTCATTGCAAGTGATGAAACAAAACAGGACAGAACAAATAAGAGTGGCCTAAATGGAAGCGACTTGTATTTTTCTCTTCTGTAAAAATGCAGAGGAAGTTCTATATTTGAGTGAATAGCATTGCATCAGTGTCGATTTCCTGTTTCTTTGATCATGTACTATGGGTAGGCAAGATGGAGAAAGTGAGGTGAGCAGTCTATGGGAACTCTTACCATTTTTAAAACTTCTTGTGTATCTTAAACTATTTCAAAAAATGTAATTTAAAAAAACCTGCAGGGAGTCCAGGACTATGTGGTGGTGCCATGGTACGCAGGTTCCTTCTATTTTGTTGTTTTGTATCCTCAACACATGACTACCGACTGGTGGACCAAGATAGCTGCTCAAGCTCTATCTGTGCATCTACGTTCCAGTCCTTAGGAAAGAGAAGGACAAAGAAGAGTGTGACTTTTCTTTAAGGAAATCTCCAGGGTATTACCTACCTCTGGTTTACTTACAGCCCTTGGCTAGAACTTGGTCATATGATCACACCTAGGTACAAAGGGGGCTGGGAAATGTAGTCTTTACTCTGCATGGCCTTTAGGGCAAATAACACCTGGGGATTCTTACTGGGAAAGAAGAGAATGGATATTAGAGGACAACCAGGAGTCTGTACTTGGAGGAAGAGCACAGCACTGGGCGTCGAGGAAGACACGGTTGATTTGATTGCCTTCCCAACTCTCCAACCTGACTTCCCCATTACCTCTCCCATTTACACCAAGAAGTTGCCCTTGTTTCTTCCCTTTAGCAAAATACTCAGTTTCCCTTCCTTGGTTTACTGAGTCACCACCCCATCTCTTCAGCAATTCTTGGGAACTTAAGCCAGAGGCATTCATCTTCCTTGGCTCTGCTGTCTGTTGAACACCAGGAGGCACTTAGGTAATGTGAATAGGAGAAATGATTAGACTCTCCCAGCCTCACAGTACTCCAAATACTACCCCCATGAGTCAGAGGATAGTGCCTAAAATTTCATTAGGGTTCCTTGGTTAAGGCAGTACAGAATTCTCATTTCACATCATCAGGCATTAATATTTTAACCACTGATTTATTTGATCTTTTTGAGTGTTGCAGCAAAATAAAGATCCCTAAAGGTTAGGGCTGGAAGAGAATTCAGAGATCTCATTGCGCCCAAATACCCTTCACTTTGTACATTTGAGGGAGTTGAAAGTAGTAGGAGACTGTGGACAGCTGTAGTCACACCCTCTCAGGGGCAGCTCCCTTTTGGCTTCAAATTCAAATTCCTGTTCTCCTGATTATCATAATAATAATTTTTTCATCCTACCCAAGGACCGGTGAGGTGGGGTCTGGAGGGGAGCACTTGCTTGTTGAGTTCACCAAAGCCCAGGGGTTGCTGGAGAAACACAAACCTCACTGCCTCAACCAATCCCTGATCCTCTTTCTCCCATTGATAAAAGCGTGAGACCCTACCCCAAATCAGCAAGCCCCCTGAATCCTGAGGCCCCATGATATTGTGAATAAGAAGAGGCATTCACACTCCCTCCCGCCCTGGGACCTGTGGGAAGGATGATGCTCAGGGGCACCCAGCACCCCCCACCCTCCGATCCCTCACCTGCTTGTGCTCTAATACTGGGAGCACCCTGACCTTTGACATGTCAGGTAGGGCGTCCCCACTCTGAAACTCTGGGGTGAGCTCTCTCTTTCAAATAAACAAATAAATAAATAACATCTTTAAAATATAAAATAAAATATTCTCTAATCCCAGGTCCCCAGTTAGTGCAGGTAGAAGACATCATCAGGTAGTGACACTGTTTATCTATGGTGGTGCAAAAGGTAGCTATGTTTGGGGGAAGAAGAGAGACTGGGGTGAGGCTCACTCCTGAGTCTCACTCCACATCCTAACATCACAGCGACTTTATTTTTTAATTTTTTAAAAGATTTATTTATTTATTTGAGAGAGAGGGAGAGAGAGCAAGCATGTGCACATGAGGAGAGGGGCAGAAAATTTAAGCAGACTCTCTGATGAGCGTGAAGCCCAAAGTGGGGCGGGATCTCAGGACCCTGAGATCATGACCTGAGCTGATACCAAAAGTCGGTGCTCAACCGACTGAACCACCCAGGCGCCCCAACATCACAGCAACGTTGAAGCTGATTAGTGCCCCTTGTTAGTTTCCTAGGGAAATTGAGGCACAGGTGGGAATGTGTTTAGCCTGAGGTTAATGAGAAGTTCAGTGGGGGTATTTACACCTTGCAAAGAGGAAGTATAGAGTGTTCCTGAAGAACTACTCTCACGGTGAAGAAATAGAAGACTTTGATACCAAGGAGCCCCAGTCTGAGGGGGACAAACAGCCCTGCTCTCAGGGAGCCCCAGTCTGAGGGGGAGACAGAGTCTGAAGGGGAGACACAGTCTGAGGGGTGACACAGCCATGCCCTCAGGGAGCCCCAGTCTGAGGAGGAGACACAGCCCTGCCCTCAGGGAGCCCCTAAACAAGGAGACACAAGTCTGCTGCTTTGTGGGTTAGAGGAGGGAGGCAGGGCAGATCTTGCTTCTATCATCAGACTGCTGCCCCCCACACCTCTCCCTCTTCCCTGAGTGCTGGGTTTCTCTGTCTGGCCTTTAATAGATTTTAGTCTCCTAGAGAACAGAGAGGAACTATTTACTCAGACTCTGTATGGAGCCCAGCACAGCAGGTGCTCAATAAATATTTATAGCTGCTAAGGATTTAGCACAATAAATACACATAAGCTAAGTGACAGAAGTGTAATGAGCATGACACATAGCAGCTGTGCTGGTGGCCATCGGTGGAAGGAGCAGGGTAGAGAACGAGTTATTAACAAACTGGAAGTGATCAGAGAGGAGGCATGGAGGACCCTTTATTTTGTGGTCCCCACGGTGGTAGGTGAGCAGAAAGTATCCCCAGTACCCCGAGCAGGGCTTCATTATGATTTTCATGGGTCTTAGGCACTTTTGCCTTTGAAGGCTCCTTCACGAAAGAAAAAAAAAAGTCCCTGCGTTTTTCCTGGGCCTGGAGGCAACCTATCTCCAAACTACCCCTGAGCCTAACCCTGGAATGGGAGCAGCCAGACTGGAGGAAGATTCAAGTGTTGCTTCCTGACCCCAGCTTTACTTGCAAAACCCTCTACCCACGTGACCTACCGCAACAGAATTTCTTCAGCTAGTGGCAGAGGTCCCCAGGAGGTGCTGAATTCTGGAATATGTTTTACGTTTTTGCATTTTATTTCAGTGGCAATCTCAGATCCATTCTTTACCAAAAATTCTTTTGAGAACAGCCAGTTGTGACTTAAAGACAGTCACAGAGTAAGAATTATAATGGGTGACCCTGTTTTGCAATTTCACTATGTGCTCAGCTCTGCTTAAGAGTTTTACATGGAGTGACCTAGTTAATCTTCACAACTCTATGAAATTATCCAGTTTCACAGGCAAGGAAACCCAGGCACTGAGAGATCAAGCAACTTGCCCACAGTCACACACTAGTAAGAACCAGGATTCGAGCGCGTGAGGTGGCTAGACTCCAGAGTCTGTGTCCTTCCCAATAGATGCCTTCCCTCGAAGTCAGGCTTCTTAGGACAGCACTTCTCCAACTGGGACCTCCGAAAGGGTCTTCCTTTGAAAGGTTTCTGTAATTACTCAGCTTTGTTAAATCCTCCTCTGACTCCCACAACACCTTGAATCTTTGTCCTTCTAGAATGTTCTCATTAAGACCACCATGCATAGATGCTGAAATCCTACCACCTACCATTTAAGGCCACAATTAGTGCTACCCCCTTCAAGAAGCGTTCCATTGCTCTAGTTAGGAGGACTGTCTTCTGAAGAATCCCCATAGCATTTTACCACTCTTCTCTCTACCCTCAGTTTCTCCACCTGTAAAATGGGCAAGTAGTATTACACTATCAAATGGTGTAAGTGAGATGACATGCAGAGGGAGCCAGACACACTGTAGACACTGCTACCCCCCAGCTGGATTACAGTTATCCAGGTGTTTGTAAGCTCCTCCTGAGAAGAGGGCGGATGTCCTGTCCAGTTCTGTCCATCCCCATGTCCTGCATGTCCATGGGCAGTGGGTGCTCAACAGAAGCCTGACTGAGTCCCTGCTGCTGAGTCCAGCAGGTCCTGTGTCTGGGGGTGATGGGGGTTGGGGGGGTATGGAGGGTCGTAGGAGGGAGGAATTGGCTGCAGAGTTCCAGATCTCCACTCCAGACAGTCTCCAGGGCAGAGAACAAAGGAGAAAAGAAGGAAAGGACAAAGAAGACAGGCAGAGGCAGAGGGAAATGGGGAAGGGTGGAAGATCATGGGGAGAAAGGAGGACAGGAGGAAAAAGGAGATAAAGGGAAGGGAGAGATGAGTTTATAAACTGAAAAAAAAAAAAAAGGAAAAAGAGAAACCCTATGAGGTTTTCAGACTTGAAGACAGAGAGGAGACTCTCTTCCATTCCCAACACTTAAGGGGCTGGGGTGGGAGTAGACTAGGGTGCTCATGGGGCCTGAGTCTTCATTGCCCCCCAATCTCATTCAATGGGCTGGAAATGGACCCCTCCCCCACCACCACACACACACAGAACCTAATTGCCCAGATGTGGAAACTGAGGCACAAAGAAAGAGAAGTGGCTTGCTGAGGTCCAGGGCAGGGCCAGGATGGGGACCCAGGGCACAGAAGGCCTACACCACGCTCTTCCTGCTCCGCTAGTCCATGCGTGCGAGTCAGGATGCCCATATTCCAACATGAAGAAAGACAATATTAGGGATGCAGAGAGCAAATCCCAGGGTAATGGAGCCTGGTGTTTGCAATAAAAATTTAAATGTGCCGTCCTGGTGGCGACAGTGACTTTTATCTGATCAGCCTGTCAGTGCTTACGAAGGCCGGCTCTGTAAATGGCAAAACCAAATTGAATTCATATTTACTGCCCTTGAGTCTGTGGGGTTTATTGCTTCCAAAGGATTAATCTCTCCTTTCTCTTTCTCCTCTTCCTCCTTTTTGCTACTCCCTCCCTCTTCCTCCTTGTTTTTCTTGCACTTCCAAGTGGCCTTATTATCTGCCAACTCCTTGGGAAAGTTGACAGCAGTGAGGGGTGCTCTTTCTGGGTGCAGATTATTTTCCATTGGCACCTCCAAGTAAACTCTCCACAGTCCTGCCGTGTGGCCCTGGAGGCAGACCTGTGTGGACAGCCTCGTGCAGGCCCCCTTGCCCTCTGGCTTCCTGGGTTTGGCTGCTGGAAGGTCCCAGCGGGAGGAGAGAGGGCAGCGTGAGTGAGAGGCGCTTACTTCCTTGGCCGGCTTCCTCCCAGAGGGCAGTTCATCAGTGGATGTGGCCTCTACTCAGGGCCACGACTCCTGTTGGGCCACTGTTCTCCCGTGGCTGAGACAGGCCCGGGTTCCTGAAACTGCGCTCTGCCTTCGCCCCTTCAGGCCTGGGGGCAAAAGGGTAAAAGCCTCCCCTCTGTTGCCAGTCCCTGGGTGCTAGAGCTCCCCTACCCCTTCCCACACCCGCCGTACATTGTCCCTTCACTAAACTTCCTTCAGGCAACCCTTCCACAGTCAACTCTTTCCTCCGAGGACCCCGAGTGATAATGCATCTCCGCCCCTGGTCCCCAGAACTGGGAGGACATGGGACAGCAACATACCGAAGGAACAGGCAGGAGGACCTTGTTCCATTTGCTTATTACAAAGTGGGAGGAAGCCTTTTTTTTCTTTTATGGCTTTTTCTTATGCCTTATGTCTGCTAGGGAATTTGTGGGGGTTATAAAACAGCAAAGGTAGCCCCGACTGATAAGTGTGTGTCACCCTATAAGTCTGGGTTGGCCATTAGCTGAGGATTCTGTTCCAAGGCCAACGAAAGACCAGACAGACCTTGGAGGTGCAACATGGGATTCTTTCTGCCCACGTTCCTCCTTGTGGCAAGCAGCCCCGGCCCTGCCACCGCCACCACAAACAGGCGAGATGAAACGGGCAAAAAAAACTCCCATCAAGGAGCCAATTTGATTGTCTAAATTCTTTCTGTTTTAATAATCAGAGGTGTTATTAGGAGCCCGAGATTAAATATGCCATGCTTGATATCCTAGCAAACACATAATAGCAGGGCCGGGTAATAACTGCAGGTCTTCGTAATGAGACCTCCTCCTTCCCAGAGCCGCCTGTGAACTTCAATGCGATCCTGCCTGGGGCTACCCAGCTGAAGCCCTCTGCCTACCTGCTGGACAAGGCTGCTTCTGGGAGGCCGGGCCCTCACTGGGGCCCGTAAGAGTGGGGTGAGGAGAGGGAGCAGAAGAACACTGGTAATGCTAGCGTCAAGTTCCAGGGGCAGTACTGTGGGCAGATGCTGGGGATATAGGGATTAGACACAGCCCTGTCCACCTGGAGCCCTGGCCTGAGGGGGGAAGACACAGCCCTGCCCTCAGGGAGCCCCAGTCTGAGGGAGGAGACACAGCCCTGCCTCAAGGACCTCAGTCTGAGGGGGGAAGACACAGCCCTGCCCTCAGGGAGCCCCAGTCTGAGGGGGAGACACAGCCCTGCCCTCAGGGAGCCCCAGTCTGAAGAGAGACAAAGCCCTGCCCTCAGGGAGCCC
This sequence comes from Leptonychotes weddellii, assembly GCF_054177405.1. Lineage (NCBI taxonomy): Eukaryota > Metazoa > Chordata > Mammalia > Carnivora > Phocidae > Leptonychotes > Leptonychotes weddellii. The sequence goes on along the minus strand of NC_138376.1, from coordinate 30,166,020 downwards.
CAGTCTGAAGAGAGACAAAGCCCTGCCCTCAGGGAGCCCCAGTCTGAGGGAGGAGACACAGCCCTGCCTCAGGGACCCCAGTCTGAGAAGGGAGATTTAACTCCTTTCTCCAGTGACCTTCAAGTCTGATATCCTAGTGAGATATCGACCCTAAATTATGTTCTCCAGCTGGAGTGAACTCTAATGCTATCCAGTCATTGCCTACCCTGTAGCCTGGATGGCTTGAAGAAGAAAAGCCAATTTTAATTTTAGCCTGAGCCAAACATAATGAGGAGAGTAAATCAGAGTGTGAACCTTCCCTAGCCAAATGGAAATGAGTTTTGGATTATCTGCCGTTTTGAATTATCCACCCCACTGCTCCTTTCATTAGCCCAGGCCTAGAGAGGACCACACACTGAGGTTGCCACTCTGAGCATGGTGCCCAAGGAAAGGTCAGGGTGCTTGGGGTGGGGTGCTGGTGAGTCAGTGAACCCAGGGGTGCTCTGTGATTTCAAGCAGGGAAAGGTTAAGACAAGGACTGGGTTCTTGGACATGAATCTGCGGAGGGTGAAGGGGAACACTTTGGGCAAGGGAGAAGGGACCAGAGAGGCCCTGGTGACTGGAAATGCATCCCTGTGTATCCATACCCTCCACACTCTCCCTCTGAGGTACAGAAGGAGCGGTCATCCCGGCTTCCAGAGCAGGATCCTTGCTTGAGTCTTCAGGTGATAGAATCCAGAAAGTGCTCAAAATGGGGGGCAGGGGGCATTTTAGAGAAGGAATCTTGAAAGTCATGACTGAATCAAAGCAAAAATCTCTCTGTGTGAAACCAGAGCTCCCACACACTCACCTAAGGGCTGGAATAGAGACTGACAGGCAGGGACAGGGAGGAAGGTCAAGGCCTAAACTGATGCTGAAAGCCGCCAGCCCCGTGGGCTGTCTGTGTCCCCTAAGCAGGGACAGATCACAGGCAACCATGGAGATTAATGCATTTGTAGTTGACAACACGGCAGCAAAACAGCATTTGTTTCCATCAAAGCCGAACAAACAAGCTTGCTCCCTCTCCCTTCCTCACACACTATCGGCCCACAGGCAGCGTCATTCACATCCAGGCCCCCATTCGTAAAACCAGGCCCTCCTTCACTCACACAGCCCTCCATTCAGGCAAACACACCCCGTTCACTCACTCACTCACTCACCTCCATTCATGCAACACCCCCTCACTCACACATGAGGCACCTCCAGGCACGTGATCAGTCAGACGTGCCCGCTTCCTCACACACACACCTCTCCATTCACTTTCCAACCCTGATAACGACACTCCACATGCGTGTGCACATGGGCCTCTCTCAATCACACTCACTCACACACTGGCTCCCAGCTGTCTTGAGACAAGAGGGTGAGTGCTCCACATGGCCATGGTCGTGAATACACTGGGTGGAAAACAATTGCCATTCAACTCTTAGGACCAGTCCTTTGTGTGGGAACTCAGGTCTCCTTCTTCCCCAGAGTTGCTGGTTTTTTTGTTTTGTTTTTGTCATTGACGAGAACGTGTGTGATTTTCATATCATTTTTTATTTCCATATATGTGACATTTCCACAGTGGCCCAAACTCGGTTGGTACCTTACATCATGAGAGTTATAATTAAGAAGTGGACCTTGAGCTGGATTCCCCAGAAGTGGACCTGAAACAAGGATCTGAATGGAAGTGGCTTACTTGGCTCGTGATTGCAGGAAGAGAAGTGGGGGTGGGGAAGGGAAGACAGCCAAGCCAATATGGGGTGTGAGGAGCAGGTGACTCCAAAGGGCATTGCGGCTCACTGTCACCGGGGACCTCCAGGAGACTGAAGAACGTGCCTCAGAGTCATCTCACCAGTGGGGGGAGGGAGTTGAGGTATTTATCCTCCGCCCCTCTTTTGGGGAAGCATTGGTTGGAGCCTGCTGTCTGGGGCATTGCTTCTCCAGCATGCCCGGCCTGCCCCAGACAAGGGTGAGCGTGTTCCTGCAAAAAGTCAGCGTGTGCGGGGTGGTGAAGGTGCCAAGGGGTACAACTGGTCATGCACTCATTTTCAGTCAGTCACTCATTCATTCTATCTTGACATATCACCGACGCCTCCTCTGTGCCAGGTACTGAGCTTGCTCCTGAGGATTCAGAGCTGAACAAAACACAGTCCCTGACAAGAAGGGGTTCCCAGGTGAATGGGGTAGGAGACAGCAAAACACATAATTACATTGCAACACAATAAAAGCTACCATGGATGCATTAACACGGAAGCCTAATGCTGTCATTGAGAACAGAGAGGAAGCAGCTCTGAGCTTAATAACTTGCTTACGATAACAACTGCTTATCTTGCACAATAGAAGTTTAAACAGAGCGTAAATGGGCTCATTCTGCCCTTTTGATGTTTTAGACATTATTTCCCCTTTTCTTTCCTGTTGCCCATGCTGTCTCAGACCCTGTTTTAAACTAGTTTATGCCGAAGTTTGGGGATTCAGGATGTGGTCTCTGCCCCCATGGTTTTGTTTGGGGGACAGCACAGGGACTGTTTTTGCCCATCTTGTTTGAGGGTCTTCTGTAGCCAAGAAACTAGGATCTTTTAGAGGGGAAGGGGCTCCCTTGGGGATTTAGCTTCCTATCTCTCTTTCTCTCTTGCCTCTGTCTCTCTATCTCTCGCCCCCCCACCCCCTTCAAACCAGAAGCTGTGACTCCAACATCAAAATAGGAGCTGCCTGAGGTCAAAAGGCTGTGCCTCTCCCATCAAACTGGGAACTCTGAGGTCTTGGGCTCTCTCTCTCTCTAGCACAGACTCATGAAGCTTGCTCCCTGCCCTCTTTTTGAGGGTTCTGGAAGGATCTCTGTGCAGGGCAACATCTGAGAGGGGGTTGAGGAAATCAGCTCTCTAATGCTAATTCATTTTTCTTATCCTTAGAAGGAGCTCTGGTCTGTTATTTCCTGAGGGTCTGGGAGGCAGAGGTGATGGAGATGGGGCTGAGAGGGCCAAACATGGGGCTGGGGGCAGGGCCACCACCTGCCAACTCCTAGACCAGAAAAGCAGCCCCATCAGCTCTTGTCTTGAAGTCAAGTTTCCTTTTCCCTATCCCCTGGCTCCAGAGCTGGTCCCCCCAGGGCTCGCCTTGAGTGGTATGATTTATGGGGAGCAGCAAGTGCTCTGGGAGGGCAAGTCTGGAAAGAAGGCGCAGGGGCTACCTCTCCTGACAGATCTGAACCCCTCCCACTTTTATTAATTCACACTTTCCTGGCTGGGAGCACCCTGGAGGGGCCATTTCTCTTTACCTGAAGCAGAGACTGGCATCTTACTTGATTTACAGGCTCCAGGGGCTGGTGGCTCCTTGGCTGGTTGCTAAGGTATCTTTTAAATGGAAATCAGGGTGGAGAGATATCCCATATATCGTGCCAGCCATCTGCTAAGTGTTGCCTCTTCTGTCTGGAACAGCTCGAGGTGGTTCTGACAGGGAGGCAGGGCCCAGGGGCTGGAGGGAGTGGGGAGGAAAGTCTGTGGTCTCACCATCGAGGGAAGGAACAGGAACTTCCCTTTTCTGCCGCCATGTCCATTAGTTTTCTGCTTTCTGTCCTCGCCTTTCTTTGTCCCTTTTGTTTTAAATATAAAATCCCATCTGGAGACTCTGATTACAAACCATCAGCCTAGTTCCACACGTTATATTTGTTGCCAGTACATTTAAGTGTGTGCATGCATGCGTGTGTGCGCACGTGTGCTCGTGTGTGTTTGTGTGTGTGTGTGTGTGTGAGAGAGAGAGAGAGAGAGAGAATCACCACCATGAGGCCTGACAGGTGGGTTTTTCTGAGCCAGTTAGGCCCCTGCTTCTGAGAACACCATCCCTAAGCAGCAAACTCAAGTGCCCAAATTTAGTCAAACAGCTGGGCAGTCACAGGTCACTAAGAATCCCATAGTGGTGGCAGCCACTTTTTCCCTGTAGACCAGGCACATGCAAGCCTCTGCGGGGGGGCGGGGCGGGGGGGGTGCTGCTCTACTCCAAGGACAGCCTGGAGCCAGAGAGAGTCATCAGTTCTTCTCGGAGTAGCTGGGAGAGTTTGGGCCAGCCCAAACCTCTTTGAACCTCATTTCCTAGTGGTTGAAATGAGGATAGCAATACTCAAGGCCACAAGGTATGGGAAGGTAGGTTGTTTACTGTGCAAGGTTGTCCAGCAAAAGGGGCCCTACAAATGCCCTGAAGGGACACCTGTTCCTGATTGCACAAGAGTACCTTATGAACCAGTTGCAGCGCTCACGTTGCAGAGATGCCGGGGAAAACTGCCTGAAGAAACCCAGGGAGGGAAGAGACACTGTTCCTACCCAGAGACGCGTGGATTCTTGCGAGCACAGCAGATCCAGGGAAGAGTGTTTCTCCTCCTCTCCGGGGTCCTCTGTCTGCCTCCCCAGGCAGCCCCCTCCCCTCCGCTCCCTTAGCCCAGGCTCATAGACATTCCGAGCAGACGAACTCTTGTCCTCTGCAGATGGATTCCTCTGCATGAAGGCTGATGCTGACATTTGATACCAGCATCCATTTCACAGCCTCGCTTCTGATCCCCCGTGCACCTCTCTCAGCTTTGCTCACAAATAATCCCGGAGCCCCTCCCACCAGCTTTCATCTGCTCCTTTTTTCCTGAGACCAGACCCCTACTCCTAATCTCCAGCTCTCCTTGCTCCCCTCTGCCACCTCCCCCATTCGGACATGTTTAGAGGGACCTTGTTGCTCCTTCCAGCCCAGATCTCTGCTCAGGAGAGGGAGCCCCCAGTCTGGACGTGCACTAATTACGCACACCCACATGCTCCCCATCGCCTCCCTCCCAACCCAGGGTTTAGGCTGCTTTTTGTTTGGCTGTGAGAGTAATATATTAAGTGGCAGTTCTCAGAATACGATTTTAATTAAGATTCAAGAGTCACTTCTCTGTCAGTAATCTTCCATGCTGATTACTTAAAATATGTTTACCCAGCTCTATAATGTCACAGCCTTGAATTCATTAGACATTTGTTAATCCTTAACAAACTTTTAAAAAATAATTTCCAAGGACAGAACTGTTTGAAGCAATGGGCCATGTACAGGGCGTGCACCCCGGAGTGTCTGAGTCTTCTCTGCTTGCTGCCACCGCCAATCTAGCAGAGGGCAGGCGGGCAACAGGACCGAGGACAGCCAGCCCCAGAGGATGCTGCAGGATGGGGCAGTCTGTCCACAGTGCACTGATGCAGCCCAGACGGCCAGCCTTCCAGGGCAGAGGGCAGGGTCGGAGAGGGCGGAGGGAAGAATCTGGAGGGACGAACTGCAGAGATCTAGCATGGGCCACCTGCAAGCTTGGCCCTGGACTCACAGGACCCTGCTGAGCACTACCATTTCCTGTGTGCGCCGTGATGTGAAAATGCTGGACGTGCTTCTTAGCCTTAGGTCACTTCAGTGTTTACCGATGAGAGCTGGTAAGGAGGATGGCTTTCTCTCAAGGCCCTAGGCTTTCAGCACACTACCCCCCTCTCTACACGTGCACACATGCACACACACAGCTGCCTCCAGCTTAACTAGGGAGGGACATCCTTGGGTGTGGTTGTCCCTGGATCCCCAGTGGGTAGAGGGAGTATTGTTCACCTCTACTTGAGGAGACATGGTAGCCAGAGAAATAAGGACTCCCTGACTCTACGACCATGGTGTCATGCTGGGAAGTGCAGCTGATGCTTGACAGAAGATGCCTCTGAAGTTTCTCTCCATAAAGATAGTTTTCTCAGCTGATCAACCGAATGAACCCTGGGTTAATACAGACCTCAGAACCTCAGCGACAATGCCAGAAACTCCCTTTGCTCAACTCATACTTCATTCATTCATTTAATTGGTATTTACTGGGCACTTGCTATGAGTCGGGTGTGGTGTAGGTCCTGGGGGTACTGTGAGGGGTAGACAAGATAGCTAAGTTCCCTGCCTTTTGGCGTTTACAGTCTAGGAAGGCAGATAGGTAAGGAAGGAAAGCATTATAATGAAAAGTGCAGTGAGCAATCTGTGGGACAAGTATAGACTAAGGGGCACATAGCAGCAGAGCCAAATTTGGTCCAGGTCGTGGGAAGGTTTCCTGGGGTAGGTGATGTTGGAGCCGAGACCTGAAGAGAGAATAGGAACTTGGCCAGGCAGGAATGGAGGTAGGGAGAGAGGCCAGGAAGAGACCAGAGCATGTTGGCAGTCTCGGAGGAAGATCAAGCATTGCATTTATAAGTGAGAGATGTTGAGCCTGGCTGGGACACGAAGAGCAATGGAACGGAGAGTGGTAAGAGATAAACCAGGGGAGTGGCCAGGACTAGCCCTTGAAAAAAGAGAAGATTCTTATTTGTTTTATCAGGGCCCCAGCTAAGTATGGACTTAAAAGGCCCGAGCACCTTTGAGCACAGAGACAGTGGCAGGTGGGAAGCTTCCACACGCAGACACCTCTGGGTTGGATGCTCCTGATAGGACCTGGGTCAGGGTGGGCCAGTACCCCTCAGGTCTGTGAGAGCCAGTGGGGACTGGCAGGGTGGGTGGTGGCTCATGGGAGCCCAGAGCAGAACTGTGTGGAATTAGGCACATTGGCAAGGGCTTTCAATGAGGGTGACCGTGATGAAGATGAAGAGGGAAAAAAATCCTCCGCAACAGAGGTTGGCAAACTTTTTCTGTAAAGGGCAAGACAATAAATATTTTTGGCTTTGCTGGCCACGTTATATTTGCTGCAACTACTCACTTTCGCCATTGTGGCGTGTGCGTGTGCACGCACGCTCACGCACACGCACACGCACGCACACACGACATATCCATAGACAGTATGCAAATGAATGAGCATGGCCATGTTCTAATAAAACTTTATTTCCAAAAACAGGTGGCAGGCTAGATTTGGCCCTCAGCTATAGTTAGCCAACACCTGCTCCAACAACGTTGTCCAATATGGTAGCCAACAGCCACATATGACCAATGAGCCCTTGAAATGTGCTCTCAGTATTAAATACACACCCGATTTTGAAGACTTACTACGAATAAAAGAATGTTAAATATCTCATTGATAGTTGTATGTAGTGAGTACATGTGAAGTAATATTTTGGATACAGTGGTTTAAGTAAAATATATTATCAAAATTTATTTCACTTCTTTCCCTTTTTAAAATGGCCATGAGAAAATTTTAAATTACATGAATAGCTAGTAATCATCTTTCTATTGAACAGGACTGATCAGAAACAGCACTCTCTCCAGATGAAATACAGATTAAGTCTCTGACCCTGAAGGGTCTTAGGTGGGAGATTTACCCTGAAAGAGATGCAATAATGAAATTCATATCTTCACAATAAAGTAATATCTGATTGGAATAGGTTTTTAAATTTATGTTGTATCCTTTTAAATCAGCCAGTTTTTTTCTGCACCTGTGCTTCTCAAACCGGGAGCTCTGGAGCCCTACTTCCTCCAGATATTAATGGTTGTTGCTTCCAAAAAGGAATATCTTGGGGGCACCTGAGTGGCTCAGATGGTTAAGTGTCTGCCTTCGGCTTGGGTCGTGATCCCAGGGTCCTGGGATCGAGTCCCGCATCGGGCTCCCTGCTCAGCGGAAAGCCTGCTTCTCCCTCTGCCTGCTCTGCCTGTTTGTGCGCGCTCTCTCTGTGTGTCAAATAAATAAATAAAATCTTAAAAAAAAAAAAGGAATATCTTTAGCTCAAAATGGGGGAAGCAATGCAGAATTAAACACTAATCCATTTTCTTTACTGCAGCAGAATTCCTCAACCCTTCTGCACTTGCTAATGCATACGGAGCTTTTGCAAGAGCAAGAAAGACCAGTCAGTGCGTCCCCAACTCAGTGGCCTTAGAAGGCCCCCTTGCAGCACGCTGCTCTGGGTGATGCTACACAACCGGTGTGCAGGGTTTTCAAAAGTCCAACTCCATTGATGTTTTTAGCACCACATAAATAGAACTGCGGTTAGTGTAACATGGAATAGTGAGGAAACTGTGAGATCTGGAGGCACAGAGACCTGATCCAGAGTCCATTCCTTCCTTCCCTAGGTATTCCTTCATGCAAAAGCACTGACTATGTACCTGGCAGTGCCCTGAGTATACAATGGTGAATAAAAACAAGTCCCTACATCTTGGGGCTTTGTTGCCAGTACAGAAGACAAGCAATAAACAAGACAAGCAGGTGAAATAAATACACAGTAAGGTAGATCATGACGAATTCCCAAGGAGAAAACACAAGGCAGGAAGGAGGGTTATGCACAGCCGGGGTGGGGCCTCAGGGAGAGGGTGACTTTTGAGTGAACACCTGAAGGAGGTGATTCAGAGGTGGACAAGTCCTCATCTAAATACAAAGATAAGCCCAGCCTTGTGAAGGGTGTTCCCAAAGCCCAAATGAGATGAGGTACATGAAGGTCTGGGCAGAGGACACAGCACATATAGGGTGCTCAGAAGAAGTTAATGCCTTTGCTTCCAGCCTCACCCCCTTCTTCACTTCCCTGAGCTCCCAAAGGTTCACCCACTATGTAGATTCTCCATGGGGAAACTTACCTACAACCAGTTCCCCAATAACCTTGGCATCTCTGGGGGCCAGTTCTCTCCTTGTCCATGTCCTTGTTCCTAAGGAATGCTGGTCCAATTTGATTTCATGCCAAGTCCAAACCAATTAAGGAGATAAAAGTGCTTTAACGTACATCCAGAACACACTTTTCAAATATGATTATTAGGGCGCCTGGGTGGCTCAGTTGGTTAAGCGACTGCCTTCGGCTCAGGTCATGATCCTGGAGTCCCGGGATCGAGTCCCGCATCGGGCTCCCTGCTCGGCAGGGAGTCTGCTTCTCCCTCTCCCACTCCCCGTTTGTGTTCCCTCTCTCGCTGTGTCTTTCTCTGTCAAATAAATAAATAAAATCTTTAAAAAAATATGATTATTAGATGAACCACTGGTATAGAATCATCCTTCCATTCGTTCAACACATTGATGGAGCACCTACCGTGTTCCGAGCACCATGCTAGATGTGTGGTATATAGCAATTAACAAAACAGACAAAAGAGCCTTCTGTTGTGGAGCTGGCATTCTAGTGGGGGAGATAGGAAATATTACATAAACATAGTTAATAAGCAAATTAAATAGTCTGTTAGAAAATGATAAGAGCTAAGGCAAAAAAATATATATATATATTAGAGGGATTGACTGGGGGAAGAGGTTAGACTTCACAAGAGCACAAGCCATTCTCTGCTGCTCCATAAGGCAGGGGTTAGGGCGACAGATGAAGCCCTGGTGGGGCATTAGGAAGTTGCCTCTTGACCCTGACCTTGTGTCCCTCCCTTCCAGGCACCGCGGCCTGAGTGACCAGACCATGGAGACCCTGCTTGGTGGCCTGCTGGCATTTGGCATGGCGTTTGCCGTGGTCGACGCCTGCCCCAAGTACTGCGTCTGCCAGAACCTGTCTGAGTCACTGGGGACCCTCTGCCCTTCCAAGGGGCTGCTCTTCGTGCCCCCTGACATCGACCGGCGGACGGTGGAGCTACGTCTGGGGGGCAACTTCATCATCCACATTGGCCGCCAGGACTTCGCCAACATGACGGGGCTGGTGGACCTGACCCTGTCGAGGAACACCATCAGCCACATCCAGCCCTTCTCCTTCCTGGACCTCGAGAGCCTCCGTTCCCTGCACCTCGACAGCAACCGGCTGCCCAGCCTTGGGGAGGACACCCTGCGGGGCCTGGTCAACCTGCAGCACCTCATCGTGAACAACAACCAGCTGGGCGGCATTGCCGATGAGGCCTTCGAGGACTTCCTGCTCACGCTGGAGGACCTGGACCTCTCCTACAACAACCTCCACAGCCTGCCCTGGGGCTCCGTGCGGCGCATGGTCAACCTCCACCAGCTGAGCCTGGACCACAACCTGCTGGACCACATCGCCGAGGGCACCTTTGCCGACCTGCAGAAACTGGCTCGCCTCGACCTCACGTCCAACCGGCTGCGGAAGCTGCCCCCCGACCCCATCTTCGCCCGCTCCCAGGCCTCCGCCCTGACGGCCACGCCCTTTGCTCCACCTTTGTCCTTTAGTTTTGGGGGGAACCCGCTGCACTGCAACTGCGAGCTGCTCTGGCTGCGGCGGCTGGAGCGGGACGATGACCTGGAGACCTGCGGCTCCCCGGGGGGCCTCAAGGGCCACTACTTCTGGCACGTGCGCGAGGAGGAGTTTGTGTGCGAGCCGCCTCTCATCACCCAGCACACACACAGGCTGCTGGTTCTGGAGGGCCAGGCAGCCACGCTCAAGTGCAAGGCCATTGGGGACCCCAGCCCCCTCATCCACTGGGTGGCCCCCGATGACCGCCTGGTGGGGAACTCCTCAAGGACCGCCGTGTACGACAACGGCACCCTGGACATCCTCATCACCACGTCTCAGGACAGCGGCGCCTTCACCTGCATCGCGGCCAACGCCGCCGGGGAGGCCACGGCCATGGTGGAGGTCTCCATCGTCCAGCTGCCACAGCTCAGCAACAGCACCAGCCGCACTGCTCCCCCCAAGTCCCGCCTCTCGGACATCACGGGCTCCAGCAAGACCGGCCGGGGAGGTGGAGGCAGTGGGGGCGGGGAGCCGCCCAAAGGCCCCCCGGAACGCGCTGTGCTTGTGTCCGATGTGACGACCACCTCGGCCCTGGTCAAGTGGTCGGTCAGCAAGTCAGCGCCCCGCGTGAAGATGTTCCAGCTGCAGTACAACTGCTCCGACGATGAGGTACTAATCTACAGGTGAGCCGGGGCTGCCGCGAGGTGTCTGGCTGGGGAAGGAGGAGGGGCTGGGGAGGGTTGTGAACCGTTCCCACCCGTGCCCCTTCTCCCCAGAGGTGTCTGGGGGAGTCGTGGGGCGAACTGTGCCCTCTGTGCAGGTAAGAGGACATAGAAATCACATCGACTAAAGTGTAGGAAGAAAGGAACCCTGTGGGTAGCCCCAAGAGACGTGTGTGTAAGAGGATCAGGCCTCCCAGGGCGCAGCTCTGGCAGGTGGGCGCATGGCTATGAGCCTCTGAGGAGTGAATCTGGCCTTCACCTGGACGCACATTCAATTACGCTTAAGGCTTTAAGGTCCGGAAGAGTAGAATTCGGATCGCGGCCCCCGCCACTTGCTAGTGATTTAATTCTCCCAGCCTGCCTGCTTGTCCCGATCTGTAAAATGGGGAGAATCCATACCTGACTTAGGCCAGACACTTGATTGCAAGTAATGGAACCCAATTCAAACTGGCTGAAGAAAGAAAAAAGGAAAAAGGAGAGGTAGGGTGTCAGCTCATGTAATATAAAAGTCAGGAAGCTGCTTCAGGTTCAACGAGATCAAAGGTCCCCCCACCGACATCCTGTGTTCTCAGAGTTTCTTACCTTCACTAAGTTCCACTTTCTTCTGGTTGGGCACACCCCCACGCAGTCTCTTCTCTCCAAACAGCCCTAGAAGACCCATTCCCAGCTGGTCCCACAGGAGCCCTGGATGAGCTCCGATTGGCAAAAGCAGGTCACGGGAACCCGGATATTAGAGGTGGGGTCATCCTCCCCCCCGCCCCGTGCTGACATCTCTGGACACCAGTCTCCTTTATCTGGAAACAGACAATGATGTTGACCTTGTAAATTTATGTGAGGGTCAAGGGGTCATTTCCTGGGCCTGGTAGAGAGGGAGGTTAAGACTAAAAAGCTGCGCTAGAATCGCCTCCATCATTCAGAGGGAAGAGCTCACAGAGTGATAGATCCAGGCCTCAGGGTCCAGGCTCTGACGGCAGATGAGTTCCTGTCTCAGCCAGCCTCGGTTTGCAGTAAACGTGAAGCACATGGCCTAGAATCTCACTGCTCAAGGAATGCCTGGTTTCTTCCGGAAATCCTCTATGTTTTCTTTTATGCATTTATCTTATTTTATTTTTTCAGAGAGAAAGTGAGTACTGGAGACTAAGTTGGGTGGTGGCGGAGGGAGAGGGAGAGACAGAATCTTAGGCAGGTTCCACGCTGGGCCCGATGCAGGGCTCGATCTCATGATCCTGAGATCATAACCTGAGCTGAAATCCAGTCAGACGCTTAACCAACTGAGCACCCAGGTGCCTCTCTTTTATGCATTTAAAATGGTTATTCTGAGAAGCAATCCCATATGCTTCATAGACACCCAAAGGGTCCATGGTGCAGGAGTGGTCAGGAGTATTGAGAGTTCTTCCGGCTCCGATCTCAGCTGATGAGTCTCTGTATGGGAATGTGTGAGGGAGAAGAGCTCGTAAGGAAGGTATTCATTCACCAAATGGAGTCCCTGAGACTGAGGGGGTGCATCATGGAAACCAGCAGAAACCAGGGTATTTCCCTGGCCGGGCATGTGCTTGGTTTGTCTGGAGAGCAGCTTCGCGTCTCAGGATGTGCAGAAAGCAGCATTAGAACCTAACTTAAATGTATGCATATATACAAATATAAAGAGATCTATAGATATATCATTAAGCCTAAATATACATGTATGTATTTTTCTAGTTATAAAAGTAATAGTCTTTGTAGAAAATTTGGAAAGTAAAGAAAATGACAAAGAGAGGGGCGCCTCGGTGGCTCAGTTTGTTAAGTGTCCCACTCTTGGTATCGGCTCAGGTCATGATCTCAGGGTCATAAGTTCGAGCCGTGTGTCCGGCTCTGTGCTCAGGGCGGAGTCTGCTTGGGACTCTATCTCCTTCTCCCTCTGCCCCCCTCCCCAATAAATAAGTAAATTAAAAAAAAAAGAAAAGAAAATGACAAAGAAAGAAATAAGAATTACCTGTAATCCCACCAAAGTTAACCAGAGGCATTTGGCCTCTCAGTTTGTTTTTTTTTTTTTTTGGCCTCTCAGTTTTATTTCAATTCAAAACAATATTTATGGTCAATCTAGTTTGTATTCTTTGCACTCCACATTACAGCTTGCTTAGTTCCCATGGTAGTAAAATATTTTTCACTTCTCTGTACCACAATTTCTGTAACCAGTCTTCTATTGTTGAACATTTAGATTGTTTCTCATTTTCAACACTGAAAGTAGTGCCTCGATGGATTGTTGTACTTAAATATATCTGTGCAAGTTCAGTGATTTCCTTAGCTTATTTTTCTAGGGGCTGAATTACTGGTTTAATGCGTAAATTATAATCTTTATACATTGCATGTAAATATTTATTGACCCCTCACCAGTGGAAGGTGACAGTGCCCATTTCCACCACACCTTTGCCAATGACAGAATATATAATTATTTTCATCTTTGCAAATTTTACATGTGAGAAATGGAACTTGTTTTAATTTGCATTTCTTTGATAACTTGTGAGGTTGACCTTTGGAAAATAAGTTTATTTCTTCACTTGTGAATTTATTATATGGTCTTGACTTTGATAAAAAGTGTAAAGGTGAATGCTACCTGCTCTGAGGCTCGCACAGGCACAGGGCGGAGGGAAGGCAGTGCAGTGGGTGATGGGGGGGGGCTGTTGGTGTTCAGGTGGAAGCACGCCCATAGGGCGCCTCTCCTTGGGGACCCCAGAAGCACAGGCAGGGGCACAGAAGGGGTTGGGGCTGGGCTCCTGACGTCACTCAAGATGGGGATTCAAACGGCTTGCATTCGGTGGCTTAGAACCTGGAGACACTAAGTTCATAAAAATAATTGAAATGAAAGCATCAGAAACCTTGGAATTAAAAAAATAATAAATAAAAAAACCCCCGCTGACTTCCTCTGAGGGTGGTCATGGGGACCGGAGGAGACAGAGCTCAGAAGCCTCTCCAAATAGCGTGAGCACACAGCTCGTGTTCAAGGTACGCGCATCATTATCATTATTGTTAGTAAAAGTAATAGTAATGGTGACCGAAGACCATTATCTTGTCTGCCAAGCTTGGGGGAGGAAACGGAAGAGGAGGGCTGAATACACAATTCGGTCTGTAGCAAGACAGGGTTCCGAAATCTTAGAGAACAATTTCAGAGTGAGACTGTATCCAGATGATAGGAACAGCCATCGTGGGTCACCATGGTTGCCTGCTTACTCTGTGTCGGACCCGTAGCTCTACGGGCAGTGTCCGAAGTAGAAAGGGCCGAGAGAATTAGAAAGCTCTCCCTGGCTCAGGCAGCCAGAAAGAAGCAGGAGTGATTTGAATCCAGGCCCTTCTGGAGTCCGCGCCTAGCCTCGGCCCTGTGGCCATGCCTCCCGGCACCCCGACAGCGACTCTGGCTCGGGAGAAATAGGACACTCCAGGAAGGAAACTGAATTTTTAGAAAATGAATTGTCCCCATAAGAAAGAAAAAACACCAGTGGCTGCACAGTGGCTTCTGACATGCGCAGACTTTAGCAGGAAAGTGTACAAAAGAAGGGAAGAAAGGCCCATATGGGAAGATGAGGAGGAGCATGCGCTGTGCAGAGAGAGCAAAACACAGCCCAACGGGGCTTTTTAATCCGTGTTCGTAGCAAAAAGGAAAAATGACAACAGCCTGCTGGTTGAGAAGGAGGTTGCAATGAGACTGGACAGGAGCCAGCAAGCCAGCCTGGCCATTTCTGACTGGCACCCACCCTCCCGGCAAGGAGCACAGCGGCAGAAGGGAGGGCACAAATCTGAGCTGAGAGCTGACTAGGGCTTTATGCGGACCAACTCATTTAGTGTTTACTATCCCCAGGAGGTGAGAACTATGATTATTCCACTTTCCATATAAGAAACTTGTCCAGAGTGTGTATGATACAGGGGTAAGAAGCAGAGACAGAATTAGGATCTTAGCAATCCAGGAAGGGCAAGCCCTATACTGCGGAGAAGGAATGGAAGAATGTGGGTCCTGTCCACAGGTCCCCAGGGTCACATCCAAGGCTAAAGGAACCATAGATGAGGTTCACAAGCTGTGGGCGTGGTCCTGAGGCAGCACGGACAGAAAGACAAGTGCCTCAGATGGGAAAAGGGCGGATATTCTGTTTTTCCAAGAATAGACCGCGTAAAGCATAGGATGCAAGGCTGGCCATGGAGTCCCTGCCAGATTCTAGAAAGGATTTTGCAACAGATGGCGGTAAGCCCTCAGAAAAGAATGCTGATTGCCAGGCCCCAACATGGGTTCACGAGGAGAAAATCCTGCGCAATTGCTGATCTGTGTTCAGGAGACACTGTGGACCAGCAGCTCAGACGGGCGTGCCTCCCTGTCATTCACGAGGTCAGCATCGTCCTTGTACAGCGATTCTCCATTAGATCCCACCCCCATGTGTCCCCACAGGGAAGTGGATCTGAATCTCGGGGGTGCTAAGTACCCTTGGAAAATGTCCTAGGAGTTTCCATTGGCTATGACTTACTACCATAAACAGAGCTTATCACAATTTTACAGGACATTTGACAAAATCTCACCCTGTGTTGGGACAAAATGGAGAAATGCCTCCTGGTGAAATGCACTTGAAACTGGTCAAGTAACCAGACTGATACATTGATGTGAACATGAAAGAAAGCCTCCGCCTCTTGCTTCCTCAGCTTCTGCCCCCATTTCTGTACTGCTTGATCCATTTTCCTATTGTCACAGATAATAACACAGAAAATGTGTATTCCCTTCCCTTTGGTTCAAGGACTCAACTGGACAAGCGCAAGGTGGGGAAATCCTGGCTTGACTGGAATTTTGTGTGGCCTAGGCTCTGAGTTTTAGTTGATGTCAAGGACATTACGGCCACGAAGTGATGGAGCTGCTAAGACTCCTATGGTGTTTGGTTTTGTTAACAGAAATAAAAGGTTCAGCTAGTGAGAGATTACGATTCTAACCACTGAATCATTCAAGCTGGTCAGGGCAGTGCTGTGGAATGTTCGATACAGGATGGCACGGTCTTAAGAGTCATTGCCATGTGTCCAGAGATCAACTGATGAGAATGGGGTTCTGGAAGCTCATGGGAGATGGAGGAAGGTTACCTTGGAGATGAGGCGACTCAGAAAAGAAGACCTACCTCCCTTAACTTATTCAAAGAATTTAGGAGCAGAAGAGTGGAAAACACATGCACTTGTGCACACACATGCACATATGAAAGTAGGCATCAGCCCATTACAAGAGAAAAGTCCAACAGCAACAGCCTTATGTACCTCTCTCATTACTCTCCATCTGGCCATGAAATTTGCTTTTGTATCTTTCTTTCTCTCCAGCATGTACTTTCCATGTGTACTCATCTCTGTACCCCCAGCTCCTAGTAAGTCCTGGCCCATGACAGCTACTGGGTCGACATTCAGTGAACTGAACAGAATGGAAATGAGCATCAGAGCTGCCCAACAGCAGAATAATTAAGAGCTGCCACAAAGTAGTGAGCTGCCCGTGCCAGAAGGGTTCAAGCAGAACCTGGTTGACTTCGTGCCAGGGGCACTGAGTGGGCAGCCCGACTTTAGGCAGGCAAGGAAACATTTGACTTACATGATCCCAGCCCTGATGGTCTCTGATTCTGTGCAAGACCTTTACAATCCCATGATTAAGGCAATATATTATTACTCTTGCTAAATCCACCTGCTTTTACCAGCTGGGGCCACTCTGACATCTTACTTCCCAGGGTTAGAGTGCCCTCTCTCATAGGGGTTTGAGCCCCAGGGCCCTGAGGTCACAGACAGGGACTTGGGCAGAGGCTCAGATTGTCCAACCAGAACAGGATGCGAGTCATCGATAGGTCACCATTGATCCACATCTGGGGTCCACAGAAGCCCTGGGGAGCCGTGAGCAGGTTCTGAAAACATCAGGTTCTATTCCACATACCAAGAAGAGGGAAGCACCATAGGTAATCCCAAATCATGGATAACTGAAGATTTGAATTTGACTATGAAATAGGGTCTTGCTTTTTTATCAGATAATTAGCTCCCTAATTATCTAATGGTTCTTGCAGACCTCCAAGGCATTTGTCTTCCCTGCGTACACACGGCTGAG
The DNA here is from genome assembly GCF_054177405.1 of Leptonychotes weddellii. NCBI lineage: Eukaryota > Metazoa > Chordata > Mammalia > Carnivora > Phocidae > Leptonychotes > Leptonychotes weddellii. The sequence continues at coordinate 30,149,191 of NC_138376.1, read as the reverse complement.
CTCCCCAGCGGCCTGGCATGTTTCCCATGTGACTGGGGAGGGCTGACTCTCCCATCTCTCTGCCCCAGAACCTGCCCTTTCAGGAAGTGGCCAGAATTAATGAGGACAGTGTCAGAGCAAGGAGGGGTCACAAGGGGAAGAGGGAGGGTGGCAGGAGAGGAGTCAGAAAAAGGGGAGCCTCCCTCTTCTCTGGAGAAGGCAGCAGCCCGTCCTGGCTCAGCCTCATCCCTGATGTGACACGGAAAGTTAAGTGCCCTGCATGTCATTATCAGCCCAAGTGACATTCACAGACACTTGTCTCCAAGAGTCATCAAGAACATCTGTCACCAGGCATGATGTCGGAACTGTCCTCAGGAGGGCCAGGGGAACAGCAAGCATGCTTTTAAAGCACAGTGTGGAATTAGCCAGGATGCAGTCTTGCCTTTCTCTTGCTTATTATGCTGTGGTCATCCGTAAGTAGGGCAAGTGATGGATTGTGAGAAGAGAGACACTGAAGTTGTGGGGAGATAACAGCCACTCCATGCCCCACCCCCCTCTGTCTGCAGGCCCCCCTTTCCATGTCGTCTTCTTCAGTGAATGTCAGGCATTACACCATCCCCCCATCCTGGGGAGCCTGGACCACCCCACTGAGTTTTGCAGTGCTGGGGAGGGGGCATCTTCTACTGTTGGTCTGCCTTCCATCTAGGGAAAGGATAAGAGGGCCAATTCGGTCAGGTCCCACCCCATCAGGATCTTACCAGTCAACACTTAAGTGGAGATCTGTCTCCTCCCCATGAAGAGACAGCCGTCTCCACCATGGGATGGAAGGGAATTAACTAATGAACTTGAGATTTTATGGATATGGGGAGAACCTGGTAGGGACAATTGTACCCTAGAGGGAGGGGGACCTGCTGTCTATGCAGGGGGAAGCTTCCCCAGACAGCCCAGCTTCTGTTGAAGGGGTTGATTGAGCTCCCACAGGCGAAGGAAGAAAAAGATGTAAAGGAGGAAACCGGGTGGATGGGTCGGGAGAAGCTCCCCAGCAGCTTGCTGGTCAGAGCCAAAATCAAAATCAGCCTGCCTTGGATTTTATATTTTTCTAAATTTTGTTCACACTATTAAATTACTGAAACCTGACATCCACAAGGGAGGGATGGACAGGACAAATATTAGGCTCATTTTATAGATAGTGAAACTAATTGTCCAATGCATTGAATAGATTTCCCAGGATTCCAAAAAATACAGATGTGGTCTCCTATGTTCGGTACCAGGTACCACGCTGTGGGGCACATCTCACTAGCAGCACACGGGTTTTTGTTAAGGCTACAGACTTGGGCTACAGACTTGGGCCAAGGAGCACCAACTGTAACTTCTCCTGAGAAGGATGGGGTAAATCACTGGGAGTCTGCCAGGTTGTCTCTCGCAGCTTTAGTTTCTTCCCACATTTCTAAGGCCTAGAAGTGTTGAGGGAAAAGGAACAGGAGGGCCAGGGAGAACCTTGGGTCCCACTCAGAAATAGTAGCAAATCAAGGCAGGATGAGGATTTCTATGTGGTACCAGGTGAGCCACTGTGAAGTAACTTAGTTGCTAGAGGCATCCCAGAGGAAAACAAGTCTGGAGTCATAAGTCCAGAGTGGCAATTAGGATGAACAAAAAATTCAATGACTTAAACTCATTAGCGTTTATATGTCTTTCATGTAAAAGAAGTCCAGTGAAAGAGAATTTAGGTCTGGTTTTCTGGGCAGAATGGCCACCAGGGGCCTAGCTCCTTCCAGCTTTCTGCCCTGCCATCTTCAGCACAGTTTCTGTCCTCAAGGTCACCTCATGGTGCAAAATGGCTGCTAGAGCTCTAGCTGTCACATCTCTCTTCTATACACAATAGGAAAGATGAAAAGTAGAGAGCAAGAAGGCAAAAGGGCAGTTCTCAGTAGTCCCAGCCAATAAAATCTGCTCACATCTCAATGACCACACCTTTCTGCAAGGGAGGCTGGGAAATGTAGTTTTTTTTAAAGCTAGGTACAATGTACACCCATTAATATAGAAAAGATAGGGAAGAAACTAGCACTTCTAGAACCTCAGTTTGCGCCCCACCTCCACCATGTACTAGTCCTGGGACCATGAGCAAATCATTTCATTGCTCTCAGTCTCCATGTTCTCCTCTGTAAATGGGACCAAAGATTCCCCTCCGCATAGTTCCTGGGATTGTGGTGAAGACTGAATGAGATTGTGTATTTGAAAACACGTCTTTCATAGTCAAGTGTGTGGTGCTGAACACATGTAAGTACTTACTGTTATTAGGAGCCTGCCTGCTTTCCCTTCTTGCCCCTCTTCTTGGGCCTCTTCTTCAAGCTCCCTCTTATGGCTTCAGTCTTCAAAGCTGTATTCCAAGAGAGCTGTAAATTTGGAAAATAATCTAACAGGGTTTTAAGAGATCAAGGTATAAGATGTAAATCCTCTCAGAAGTGTTTGCAGTTCAATTGGGAAGACCCAAAGGAATGAATCTCTAATGGTGGAATTTAAAAACCCACAGCACACTTGTGCATAGGGAAGACATTTTTCAGGGGTGCCTTCCAAGAGCATTTCAAATCATATCACTACCTTCTCATCCTTCCTTTCCTGCTCTGCACAAGAAGATGACACCACTCAGATTCAAAAACCTTCAGGGCATCTGCTCAGAGGTGACTAATTTCTCTACTTGTCATTCCCTCTTCACTCTCAAAAAGTTCTTGCTGGAGACATCTCCGAAGATGGAAATAATTAGCAGGAGTAAAGGGATTATAGTGTATATCCAGTCTGCCTTGCTTCTGAAATGTGGCTCTTCCCCCTATTGGTAAGGAAGAACCAGAGAACCAGCCTCTTGTTAATTTTATATACCTTTGGTTAGTCCATGAGTGGAAGTGGGGGATATCATTTATTTCACACCAGGAAAACACCAAAGAAGGTTCCTAGAGGGAGGGGCTTGGCTGGGAGGAATGTGTGGTGCGGGGGGTCAGTACGGCTGGTGACAGTCATCATAAGGCCACCAAACCCTCATCTGACAACTTGCCCAGGTGGGTTCACAGCAGCCAGCTCCTTTTAGGAAGAACCAGGGCTGGGCAAGGTGTGAAACTCAGGCATCCTGACCCCAAGCCCCAGGTTCCCACCTCCCCAGTGTTCCCTGATCCTGGCTGCACGCTGGAATCTTTTGGGGAGTTGTATCTTCCCTCCAAGAGAGTCTGAGTCAGCTTGGGGTGGCGCCCAAGCATCAGTGTTTCTGAAGCTCTCCCAGCGACTCTGACGTGTATTCAGCATCATGCCACATGCCGGTGAAATCAGATGTGTGGGCAGCACTGATGGGCAGAGCCGCTGTGCATCCCACGGGTGGGGGGGGCTGCTCTCTGAACTTCCGGCCTGCTCATCTCACCTCTCGGAGACTTTGCTTCCTCCTTAACATTGAAATAAAAATTCCTTAGAATGGGGTTATCTCCCAAAAGATAAAGTACGCACAGGCAAGTAAAGCACCTTGCACACTTCAGTTGCTGGGGTCCTTTGTTCTTGCCCCTCGTTTGAGCCTGAGGGATGAATACAAGGATGGACTTGGGGGCCCCAGATGTGGGCTCTTATCTTTCCTGCTCTGAACTTCAGGCTTCCCATCTGCAGAATGGGAATAATAGGGGTCCTGCCTACCTTATTAGGTAGCAGCGAAATGCAAGATGTCCGGCGTGAATGAAGAGCATCTCCATAGAGCGCCAAGTGCTTCTAGTGGCAGAGATTGGACTACAGTGCATGAATCAAATTTGGAGGGTTTTTGTTTTTCCTGTCATGGAACAGAATCCCAGCCAGAGGAAGTTCAAGGCTGGTATGGGAGTTCCATGGCTTTCAAGGACTGAGGCTCCTTCTGAAGGTCAATGGCATTGTCCTTACCACGTGGCTCATGTCTCCTGTGCTCACTGACAATTCCACCTGGGGACTTTCCGGGAGCACAGGTGGTAGTGCAGGGGACCATCCCCAGGAGCCCCCCGAGCCTCTGACACTGGGAGTTGGAGAATTCATACCCCAGCTTCCTCTTCCTTGGAGGACAGGGGAGGAGGACAACCGAGGCGTGTTCTGTGCCTCCTCCAAGAGGGTCCGAGTAGGATTGAGCCCCAGTTGCCCACAGTGGGACCATGCTTAGTGGACCCTCCTGTAAGGACTTCCTTCCCCATCTCCTGGCCGGACTGTCCTGGGTCCACCTCCCAGATTAACTACTGGTACTTGAATCCTTGTCTCCGGGTCTGCTTCTGGGGAACGTCACAGGCACCACCTCCTGGTTGGGTTAGCCCCCAGAAGTCCCACCCGATGACTGCCAGAGGCTGAGAAAGGTAGTTGTGTGTTAGGCACATCGCTGCCCCAAATAAAATCAGGGCTCTGCTGGGAATCTGGGAGGGGGAGAGGCTGATGGGGAGGCATGCAGCCACTGCAGAGCTGTATGGGTGAAAGCTTTGGTGTCATTAACGCTTCTTGGCACCTGCCCACACAATCCCAGAAACCAGTAGCCAACATATAGCTGAGGCCAGCCTGGGAAAGAAGATGATCCAGGCTGTTTTTCTGCCTCTCTCTGAGTGCTCTTTTCTCATCTCTGGAGACAGTGAGACAGAGAGAAGCGAAGAGGGATGTCTTAGTTCTTGTCAATTAGGGTTATGGTCTGCCATTTGCGCATGTGATGGGAGTGGGCACCCTGTGGGGGACAGAAGGGTTGAGGACATGAAGTCAAATTAATGCCCATCATCTTCAAAGTCGCTGAGGTGGTGGGGGGGCAGGGGGGGAGTGGGCAGAATCACACAAACCACAAACTACAATGTGTCAACCCAGGGTGAAGGCAGGGCCACGGACGTGCAATACGGATGAACAGCTCATTAACAATTTATGAAGGGGAGCTATTTCTAGCTGGGGTGGGCTCCAGAGATGGGCTCTGACTTGTTCTGTGGCTGCAGGGCTGATGCTGTGGCCGGGGTTGGGGGGGGGGGGATGTACTGATCCAGATGTGGGAACTGACTTCTATCCTGTCATAAAGGAGGTAATTGTTTGGAAATTAAACATCACGGGGAACTATTAAACACTTAACCTTGTCACATGGTAATTAGTTAGTGATGGTACTAAGTTAAGGGGTCTTTCAGTGTAGTAATTAGCCACCTAAAAGGTGAAACTCTAAATGAATTGCTTGGTGAACTTTATCCACTTGAGCTTTTTCATAAGCTAAATGAAGTGAATTCAAATGACTGGGTGGAAGGGGGAGTAGTGGGGTGTATTCTAGAAGGTAGGGCTTCGGGGAACAGGTGGGGTGGAATGTAAGGTGTATCCTGGGGAATAGGTGGGATTTGGGGGGAAGAGGGAAAGGCGTAGCTGCTCTAGATGGAACCAGTAAAGACAGAGACAGAGGCAAGAGTGATTGGTCCTGGTCAAGGACTTATAAGGGCTGCTGGTGTATTAGTCAGCTGCTGCCACAGTAATGCTGCGTGACAAACAACCTCAACATCTAGGTGGCTTACAACTACTAACATTTCATTTTCTTATTCATGGGTCTGCAGGTTTGTTGGAGTTCAACCAGTCTTGGCTAGCCTGGGCTGGGTGGGGCAGGGCTGGGCAGGACTGGGTTGTGGTTTAAGTCCTCCCTCCATATCTCATTCTGGAGCCCAGCTAGGGGCAATGGCTGTTCGGAGTATGTTCTTCTCAGGGTAAGAACAGAAATGCAGGAGGTCAAGCCCAACAGAAGAACCAAATGCCAATCTTGTGGCATCACATGTACTAAATCCCATTGGCCAAAGCAAGTTACATGGCCAAGCCCAAAGTCAGGGGGCAAGGCATGCACTTCACCCACCATCGGGCCATGGTAAGGCTGGGGAGGTATCATTTTCTTATAGGAAAGTGAGGAAACAGGACCAACAACTCAATCTAGCACACATGGCCTACCTACCAGAGGAGTTGTCTCTAGGGCAGGTTCTCACACTTGAGCACGCATCTGACTCATCTGGCATACTTGTTAGCACACAGATGCAGGACCCTACTGGGTTTCTGACTCAGTTGGTCTGGAGCAGAGTCTGACAATCTGCTCTTCTAATACATTCTCCCAGGGATGCTGATACTCTCACTTTGGGGACCACACTTCAAAAAGCTCTCATCTAGGAAAATAATAGCTTTGTTTAAAGATGGGAGAGGTCAGCTTGTCAGTGTCCTTGAATGTCACACAAAATAGCTATATTTACTGAGTTCTTACTACCTTCCAGGAACTGTTCTGAAAGCATTCTGTGTGTTCTCTTCATTGGTATGTGAACCCTGTATGTGTGGCGTTGCCATTTGACAGACAAGGACTCTGAGCCACAGCAGGTGATGTGACTTCTGAGGCCCCCAGCTTGGAGGTCGCAGAGCTGGAGCTTGTAGCCAGTGCTCTGTCCTGCCCTGAAAGTCAGCCTTCCTCCTGTTGACAGTGGGGAGCCAGGTGAGTTCTAAGGAAAGGAGTGACCTGTGGTGGAGAAAACTCTGGACTTGGAACTGGATGGTCTAGGCACAAACCACACTTTGACTTGCAGTAGCTAGATTTTGGGGTAGCTAGATCTGTTTGGGGGTAGACTGTCAAGACCCTAGGGTTAGAACAAGATAGGCAAAGTCCTTATATTCTTATGAGAGAGATGGACAAAAAATTTAACATGTGCCTTTGGAAGAAAAATAATTAATATAAGGGGACATAGAATGAGGGGCTACTGCTTTATAAGGGTGGTCATGGGTGGCCCCTTTAAAGAGTGACATTGGAAGAGAGACCTGAATAGAGTGAGAAAAAGAGCTCAGCAAGGGGAAATAGCATGTGCAAAGGCCCTGGGGTAGGAACAAACTTGTTAGAGAAACAGCAAGGACTCCAGTGCATCTGGAGGCAGAGTGACAGTAAATAAGATTAGAAGACTGGACTGGGCTGGATCATGTGAGGCTCCATAGGCCATGGTGAGGCCTTGGATTTTATGCTGAAAGAGGTGGGAGCCATTGGCGTGTGGAGTGGGAGGTGTTGAATGCAGGAGAGTGGCGTGATGTGATTAAGAGAGAAAATTCTGTATGGAGGTTCCTCAAAAAGTTGAAAATAGAGCTACCCTATGATCCAGCAATTGCACTACTGGGTATTTACCCCAAAGATACAAAAGTAGGGATCCGAAGGGGTACGTGCACCCCGATGTTTATAGCAGCA
>NC_138376.1:30132764-30141523 GCF_054177405.1 Leptonychotes weddellii | reverse complement strand
ATCACTGTCCCAGCTCCGCAGTCAGTGTCCCCCACCCTCTCCGCCCCCAGCCCTCTCACTCTGATAGGGAGTAATTATTTATGTTCTTGTTTAATTAGCTCATTAGGCATGTGCTGCAGGATTTCTGATAATAAATCTTCTCCTCTAGTGGCTCTTCGGTGCGTTTTTGCTGGCGCCGGGCCACGGGGATAGAGGCGGCAGTTGCAGGTGTGAGGCTAGCTGGGGCTTGGGGCTCGGTGACCTGGGTTCTGACCCCTGGGAGGGGGGCGTGTGGACAGGTGAGGAGGCTGCCGAGGCCCTGGGCAAGGAGACAGGATCTTGGAAGCTGAGACGGCGGCAGCAGCCGGCACTGAACGCCAGAGAGATATTTTTACCACCCGTCAAAATGCCACTGAGGCTGCTTTGCTCTCCTCCCCCAGCCTTTGATTGTCGCTCCAAAGAAGGTCTGAGTGAAACAGTGAGACTTGGAAAATTCCCGGCCGGCTAGGCTGGTGCCCAGCAGTCCTCTCCCTCTGGCAGGGGCTGGAAGAAAGCTGGTCTACTACAGCAAAAGTGAGTGGGTGGGAGCTACCAGGAAAGCACAGGTGCCAAGATTTAGACCCAAACCTCACACACACACCCCATTCCGTCTAGAGCGGGCCTACGAATAGGACCCCACCCAAAAACATTTCTTTCGTAGAAGATCAGAGGGCCTGAAATTCCACTGTTGGAGATGCACTTCTTTGCACTTATCATAGGCAAAAACCTAGGTGATACTGATGTGGTTTCCTCCAGGACTGGTCAACAGAGGATATGGACCTGAGCGGGGGCACAGTGGAGGTCCCAGCAGCAGGAGGAGGGAGGGGCTCAGGGATGGGTCATAAGGTGACCTCAAAGCCCAGTTCCCCTGTGTGGACAATATTGCCAAGGACTTGAGAGAGCTCAGGGAGAGGGAGGGAAAGCCAAGGTCTTGGGACCAGTCCAGCTATTTATTGGCCGCAACTCTCTTGGATTCTGTTCTGTCTTTAAATGAGCCTTGTTCTTGCTACTCTCATAGACTGAAGTAAGTCCAGAGTTAGAAAGGGACAGTTCAACGTCATCCAGGCTAGCTCTCTCCTTTCTTTGTGAATACTTATGATGCCCACCCCTTCCCCTATCTATCACCCCCACCTCACCTCCCCCCACACCATTAGGATCCTAACTGGCCCCATATGGGAATAGCTTGCATACACAAGAAACTACCCCCTCCTTTTCTTTCCCAAGAGCCCCAGCTACCGTTGGATGCTCTCGCTGAGAAGATTTCCCTTATTACAGGCCCCCAACTCCTTCTGCCTCTACTTCTTGCCCTTCCATTCTGCCTTCATCCTCATCAGGAATAAAATGAATTCTGGTTTCAAAATAGGTCCATTTAATGTTTGCAGATATTTCTCATGGCTCACTGAATCCTATTTTTTTTTTTTTCCAGATTCAACATCCTCCTTCCCTGCCTTCTTCCCTTCTTGCCTCTCCCCTTTAGTCATTGAAGAGGTCTTTATTTCATGTGGCTAATGTCAGGCGTGGGCCACTCACAGGGAAAACGGCCACTCACAGGACACGCCTGCCCTCCTGCAGTTCACATTTCCCAGGGAAGCGGACATAAAGGAGTACCTTTATGAGGTGCTTGAGGAGTACCTGACTCAGTTACTGTGGCTGGGATAAGTGCCGTGCAAGCATCATGGCAGGTCCTGGGAAGGTTAGGGAGGGCTTTCTGGAGGAGGTGACCCAGAAGGTCAAATAGGAGCCCAGTCAGGGAAGAGACACAGGAAGCGTATCAGGTACAGGGTGGTGGTGCTTGTCTCTGGAGCAGGAAGGGGGCGGGGGGGTACATTCTCTGGTGCCTCTCCTGCTTCCTTGCCTTGGAAGCGTGCCAGGTTGTGCCATCCTTCTGCATGTGTGGGGTCTAGTGGGTGGTCTGCTGGATGTGGCCTGGGATGGGGGTAGCCCCTCCTGGGCTGGGGGTACCCCTCATCTGAAGTATGATCAGCCCTTTCTGCTCCTATTGTCCCAGTGCCACACAGACTGGATGCCCCTGACAAAGCTGCTCCTTTCACATTGTTCTGAGGCCATCACATCCCCCACCCACCCCGCCCTCCTCCCTACGCTCTTCCCAAGATAGAATGACCCAGGGCTGCCTGGTGGCTCTGTGGGCATGCCTTAGTTACATGCCACAACCAACCATCCTGGGGGCAAGGCCTCTAGCTCAAACCTCCTTACTGATCTCTGGATCTGCCATAAAAGAGTTTTTTAAAAATTTACTTGTCTCCTGTGTTTTTATGTAGCAAGTCATCTTATATCTTTGGTTAGAAGTAAGTGGATTATAAATCACAAAACCAATTGATGGAAATTAGGTCAAAAGTGCCAAGTAAATGCAGGTGGTTTTTTTGTTTTTTTTCCTCCAGTAATGATGATGATAATAAGAGCCAACCTTTTGGAGAAATTATGACATGCCAGGTACTATTCCAGTGATTTCCATTTATTAGCTTATTTAGTTCTTTCAACATCTCGATGACAAAGGTCCTGTTATTCTCTTGCTTTTACAAATGAGAAAACCGAGGCACAAAGATGTTAAGTAGCTTTCCTGAGGTGTTCTGCCTGGGATTTGAACCCAGGCAGGCTGGCTCCAGGATCTGTGCCTCGCTGTCTTAACAATATGCAGCTAGCATCTGAGTGCTTGCTGTGTGCATCCCGCTGCACTGGGCATGCATACAACTACAACAACAACTTTACAGGGTAGGAATCTCCAGGATCAGAGAGGGTAGGTAAGCTGCCCCGGGTCTCCCAGCTTGGACACGGCAGAGCCAGCATTCAAACCCAGGCCTGCCATGCTCCAGATAGCTCCCGACCACTCTTCTTCCTCCCAGGATGTGAGTTAGGGTAGAGAGGAGTGAGATGGATGTCTTGGGGTCACAGGTATTGTATTCAAACTATGGCTGGGACAGTGAGTGGAGCATGTGATTCTTGATCTCTGGGTCGTGAGTCCAAGCCCCACGTTGGGCGTGGAGCTTACTTTAAATAAACAAACAAACAAACAAACAAACAAGAAAAAAAAATAGAGACCAGTGACCCTATTTCCTTTCTAGATCATCCGCCTCCCAGCCACCTAATCTTTTCACAAACCCAGAACCATCAACCCACTGTCACTCAGAACCACCATGAGGAGCAAGGGGAAACATGAACACATCCCACCTATCCCCACGTAAGGAACGAAACAAGGAGACACAGGTGGGGGCTATAGGGAGGGATCTCAGCCAGACAAGTGGAAGGACGTCCCAGCAGTGCTGGTGATGTCTAACAAACAAAACCATTGTTTCTTTGAAAGCAGAAGGAGGGCCTGGCTGTGTAAAGGGCCTGGAGGATTCTGTGGGAGGCCAGCAAGCTGATGCACGCCTCTTGCCCCTTCTGCATGCTGAGGAAGGTGATGGCCAGCCCTGGGGCATTCTCATTTATAACTTGCCATTTGAACCGCGGCTGTTTGGCCTCCCCATCACTGCCTCCTCCCAAGACCGAAATGAAACGCAGGTCACGGGTTCAACCCTAGTGATGGGGTGTCCTCAGGAGAGCGGGAGGAGATTTATGGCTTGGTCTCTGCCCTTAATGAGCCGTCATCCCCTAGAGCCACTGTGACCACGTCCTTCCCGGCTGGGTGAAGCCCAGAACCAGTGCCAAGGGGCAGGCGGTGTGCAGGGCCGGAAGATGGTGCCATGAATTTCTGACAGCCACAGGACTCCCTGGCTCATGGACGGCCGGCGGAGGGAGCTGCCGATGGATCACAGCTGGGCTGTTGACCTTGGGTCTTAAGCAAAGTGAAGAATAAAAGGTCACATTTATTCCATCAGAGCCACAGGAACTATAAAATACCGGAGTGTGGATAAAGACAGTGGTAAATCACTCATCACTCTCGGGAACTTGGCTGATCTGTCTTCTGGCCCCATCACCCACAGTGCAAGCTGGGGATTGGTGTGCTCAGCGATGGAAGACCCCGAACAGTGCTCTCTTGGAACACAGAGGTGCCAAGAATCGCTGAGATTCATAGGTTCCTGGAAAGTAAGATGTCCCTCACTGCAAAGGTAACCTTCTCAAGGAGGTTTCTCTGGTCATCCCCACTTAGAGCTAAGCCTGCCTTCCCTCCACCAACACTTTTACCTTCTTTTTTTTTTTTTTTAAAGATTTTATTTATTTGACAGAGAGAGAGACACAGCGAGAGAGGGAACACAAGCAGGGGGAGCGGGAGAGGGAGAAGCAGGCTTCCCGCTGAGCAGGGAGCCCGATGTGAGGCTCGATCCCAGGACCCTGGGATCATGGCCTGAGCTGAAGGCAGACGCTTAACAACTGAGCCACCCAGGCGCCCCATCACACTTTTACCTTCTTTTAACCCGCTACGCTTTTCCCTTTTTTCCATAGCATGCTCCATCTTATGACACATTCACTCATTTACCAATTATGTTTATTATTTACTCCCCCCTCCCCGCCAACGCCCAGAATGTCAACTCCACAAGGCAGGGACTTGTGTCTAGTGGCCACCGCTGTATCCCCAGTGCCTGGAGCAGTACGGGCATATAACAGGTGCTCTGGGAACATTTCTTGGATGAACGGACCAGCCTGGAAAGACCTCAGAAATGGTCTAATCCCAACCCCTTGCTCTGCCCAGGGAGAGCAGAGACCCAGACAGGGGACACGGGACGTGTCCTGGGTCCTATAGCCTGTTAGGGGTCCCCAGGCTGGGAGAAGAATCCAGGCATCCAACTCCTGGGTCAGAGCTGGGGTCCTGTGTGGTCTGAACAGAAACCACAGCCATCAGAGGATGTGCTTGCTGGTCACGTTCTGCTAACTACCTATAGGATCGGGAGCCGGCAGCCTGGGGTGGGCAGGCGGGGGCTGCCTGGCTTCCTGTCTTGATTTAAAAAAAAAGGAACGAATAGACTGATAACTAACTCCCTAAGCCAAAGGGGGTCCACTAATACGGGCTCTGGGACTGTGGGAGGTCAGGGAAATTTTACAAGGTAGGTGGGAGGCCTGTGAGCCCCTTCCCCTCTGCCGGGCCCTTCACACAGATCACTCACCTCCTTCTGACTCCCAGCTGTGATGGAGTATAATAATAATAGCCAACATTTAGTGAACTATGTGCCAAGCACTGTTCTCAGTGCTTTTAGGTATTCATTCATTTAATCTGCCCGACAACTCTATGAAGTGGAGAGCTTCTATTATCGTCCCCATGTTACAAATGAGAAACCGGAGGCAAATATGCCAGAATATAAATGCTTCCATTCTGGGTGCTTGGGCTGCATCGGTGAACAAAACAACTGAGGATCCTTGTCCTCATGGGGGAAGCAAGCAACAAGCACAATAAATGAGTAAATTATCTAGATGTGGGGAGGCAGTGAGTGCTTTGCAGGGGAGAGAGGAGCAGGGTAAGGGGCTTGAGGCAGTGGGCAAGGTGCAAGCTTACACAGGGTGGCTGGTGTGGGCCTCCCCGAGAAGGTGAGGCCTGGTAGAGGCTCGAAGGAGGTGAGCCAAGCCGAGGTCTGCAGGAAGGGCGTTCCTGGCAGAGGGAACAGCAGAGGTCAGGCCCCAAGGCCAGAGCAGGTGTGAGGAGCAGTGAGGGGCCTAGTTGGCTACAGCGGGAGAGCGAGGGGCAGAGTCTAGGAGATGGGGCAGGGAGGGAGTGGGGCCAGGTCCTGGGAGCCTTGCAGCCCCCCTCAAGGACATCTTCTTAAATGAATTTCTGACAGCCACAGGACTCCCTGGCTCATGGACGGCCGGCGGAGGGAGCTGCCGATGGATCACAGCTGGGCTGTTGACCTTGGGTCTTAAGCAAAGTGAAGAATAAAAGGTCACATTTATTCCATCAGAGCCACAGGAACTATAAAATACCGGAGTGTGGATAAAGATAGTGGTAAATCACTCATCACTCTCGGGAACTTGGCTGATCTGTCTTCTGGCCCCATCACCCACAGTGCAAGCTGGGGATTGGTGTGCTCGGCGACGGAGGACCCCGAACAGTGCTCACTCGTTCAAACGCTCACATAGGTTCATGGCCTCAAGCCAACACCCTCCTCTCTGCTCGCACAGCAAGGGGGCTTCCATACCAGCCAATAGACCCACACTCAAGCACACACTGGCCAGTGGACACACACACACACCAGCCAATGGACCCACACTCAAGCACACACTGGCCAGTGGACACACACACACACCAGCCAATGGACACACACTCACATGCTCACACTGGCCAATGAATGCGCACACTCAGGCACATGCTGGTCAACGGACACTCACTTACGTAGCCACCCTGCCAGAAGCTTCATCCTCCATCCTACCTTGTGTGTAGGGAAGAGGGACAGGAGGGGGTCCTCATGAGCCTTGCTCCATCTGCAGCCCAGCATGGCCTCTCCACAGCCGGACCAGGAAAATGAGGAAAGCATGCCAATTCCTGGGGCTTCAGACACATACACCCCAATAACAGTGCTGGAGAGACGCCCAGAAAACCATAGACCTAAGTCTGTGATGTACTCAACCGTGATTTACTCACATGATTACTTCCATATAAGAAGATCACAGACCCACATGGTCATCCTCCAGGGACACTGAAGTTCGTTTAGTGGCTCTATTCTGTGCTCATTGTCCCCATAGGAACTGCTACCCAGGCCTGCGGGGGGCTCGGGAGGGAGAGGATAGTAATCCTGCAACTTTTAGGTATTCCCAGGTAGAACCAGGACAGGGTACCTCTAGACCAGGCCGGCCTCACCTGAGAGCTCCCAGCTAATGAGTAAATCCCACAGTAAGGTTCATCTTCTCAGCACTGAGCCCCTGAACCCCCAGGCGACCTACCAGTGCCCCCAGACAGCTCATCTGCCTCTGCAAGAGCTCCTCCTGGGAGATGGACGGGTTGGATGGTGCTAGTGTTCTTTATGAAAAAGATGACAGTGATGATAAAGATCGGTAGACAGACAGATACATAAAGATAGATGGAGAGATAGAAAGATAGATACATAGATAGATAGATAGATAGAGATAAAATAGGTTAAGCATTCACCATACTCCTACCTGATCTACTGAGTATATATTGTATGCCAGTGTTTTGCATACATTATTTCTAATACTCATATGACCTTGCAATTTAGATTTGCACACAGCTTTTACAAACAAGAAGAATGAAGTTCCGGGAAGTTAAGCAGCAGGGTAACGATGAGGCAGCCAGTAAGTTGTGAGTCAGGATTTGAGCTCACAGCCCAGGTCACTCGGATGCCAAATCCTTTGTGCTCTCAGGGTTGGGAACCTGGTGCTCGAGCTCCCACAGCCCTTTGCTGGCTGTACCCCACCTGCCCTCCTCCTGCCTCCCCCTGGCTCCTGTCACCTCTCTTCTGGTGATATTCTTATAGAATCCTAGAATGTCAGAATTGGGCACTGAAGCACAGAGAAGAAAAGTAGCTTGAGAGCCACACAGCCAGTCCGTGACAAAGCCAGGGTTAGAGCCTCGTCCATCCAGCCTGGACCGGAGGGCATTTGATGAGTGGGGACAGCTCTGTCCCCCCATCCTCCCTCCCACTTGGCTGAGTGGAGTAGCCTCCCCACCGTGGGGAGGTCTCCCTCCAGAGGTCATTCTCTCCCTCCCTTAATTCCTTCCCAGCCAGCCTGCTTGTGAGGGGCAGCGGTGTCCTGGGGAGGATCAGCAGAAGTGCAGCCCAGAGAAGTGCTGAGCAGGCTCCTCCAGGCCACCGGCTGGAAAGGCTATCTCTCTGCTGGGGGAGGCAGGAGCAGAGTGATGCTGCCGCCTGGCCAGCCAGGTGTCCAGCAGGCCACTTGGTCATGGGGGCCCGCCTCCAGCCACGCAGCTTGGAGCAACCCTCAAGGAAGTTTCTCCGTCACTGGTTCGTGCACGGGTGCTGAACGACCCCTCACATTTGTGACCACTTCACCACTTACAAGCTGTGTCCCAGGAGACTCCCATCTTCTTAGGTTTGCCCAAGAGTCCTCTGGGGGTAGCAGGATTAGCGTTCCATGGGACAGACGACAAAGCTGAGATTCGGACAAGCGAGATCTCCTTGTTCGCGATTGCTCAGCTAGCCAATGGGGGGGCCAGGAATGGAACCTGATCTCCAGACACCGAACCCCAGCATCAGCATGGCTGCTTCTGACTGCACACACACACATTCTAAGCACGGTATCCGGTACTGAACCAGTACCGTTTAATGTTCACAGAGATACCATGTGATCAATATTATGAACCCATTTTGCAGGCAAGAAAACTGAGTAAGGCTCGGAGCTGTGATGTGAAGGGACTGACCTACGCTGCACAGTCAGTGAATTTTTCCCACACGGCACAAATTCCACCTCGGGGTTGAGAAAATTCCCGTCTTCGAGGAGCTTCTCGTCTGACAGAGAGAGGGGACTATAATAGGGGGGAAAGGCAGGACCCCAAAACTCAGCCATGAGATGACTGAGGACTTCATTTCATCTTGATTTCTTCTATCAAGGGTCAGCGTTGGTGTCCCCCCCGTCGTCAAAACAGAACGTCGTGCTTCCTGTTCAGGCGTCCTGCCAAGCGTTTCACACACTTTACCTCATTTCATCCTGACGGTGTTCCTACAAAGCAGGTACCAGCATTGCTATTTAACTCATGCAGAGAGGGTGACATAATCTGCCTAGAGTCCCAAAGCTAATCACTGGCAGGGGGGGAGTTGAACCCAGGCCCAGCCAACACCACGGTGGACACCGTGAACCACCGCGTGATTTTCTTCTGC
>NC_138376.1:30082806-30132664 GCF_054177405.1 Leptonychotes weddellii | reverse complement strand
CAAATAAATAAAATCTTAAAAAAAAAAAAAGTGCCACTTAAAGGAGGCAGTTATAATACATAAACATTTGGTGATGAAATATGTCATGATTTTCTTTTATTAGTCTGGGACCAGAGTCAGAAATGTAATGATCAGGGGCGCCTGGGTGGCTCAGTTGGTTAAGCGACTGCCTTCGGCTCAGGTCATGATCCTGGAGTCCCGGGATCGAGTCCCACATCGGGCTCCCTGCTCAGCAGGGAGTCTGCTTCTCCCTCTGACCCTCCCCCTCTCATGCTCTCTGTCTCTCATTCTCTCTCTCAAATAAATAAATAAAATCTTAAAAAAATATATATATATACACACATATATATATGGAACATGAAATTGACGATTTTAGGCATTTTTGAGTGTGCAGTTCAGTGTCACGAAGTACTTCCACACTGTTGTGCAGGTGCGCCACCCATCCCCTGACTTTCCATCGTCCCACACTCGGACTCCGCACCATTCGCACACCAGCCCCCCTTTCCCCGCCCCCCAGCCCCTGGCAGCCACCCTTCTTTCTACTTGCTGTCTCTCTGAACTTGACCACTCTCAGGACTTTGTGTGAGTGGAATCGTGCCGTAGCTGTCCTTCTGTAGCTGGCTGATTGCACTTAGAGGAATGTCCTCGAGGTTCATCCATGTTGTAGCCTGTGTCAGAATTTCATAAAAATATGCAATGCTTCATGAATTATCATGTCATCTATGTGCAAGGGCTGTACTCATCTTTGTATCATTCTAATTTTCATACACGTGCAGCTGAAGCGTGCACTGTGATAACATTTTTAAGGAGGTTGGTGTCACAGGTGACTTTACCCCTGGGTGGTGCCCCCATGAAATGATGGATCTGCCAACCGGGGGACTTGTCGGATCAGGTACATCATTGGGCGGCACTGACCTGGGGTCTGACAGTTGTTCGGGTGCATTTTGTTTTGTGTTTTTTTTTTTTTTTTAAAGATTTTATTTATTTACCTGACAGAGAGAGACACAGCGAGAGAGGGAACACAAGCAGGGGGAGCGGGAGAGGGAGAAGCAGGCTTCCCGCTGAGCAGGGAGCCCGATGTGAGGCTCGATCCCAGGACCCTGGAATCATGACCCAAGTCGAAGGCAGACGCTTAATGACTGAGCCACCCAGGCGCCCCTGTTCGGGTGCATTTTGAACGCAGCTGGTGGGGAATCTTTATTTTGAACACTCCTGTGTTTACAACAAGGTATAATTGGTCTGACACCTTCTGTGTTTTTCTCTGTAAGTGATGAATTGTTAGTGAGCAAGCTTTTCTCAACTCCTCAAGGAGAAAAAAGCCAACTATCATCATCATCCTCCTCTTTGCTGGGGTACCAAGTGGCCCTGGGAAGGGAGCCGAAGGGGCAGCCCTGCTTCTCCCCACTGCCTTTAATTTTTCACACTCACGCAGGAGGCTGGTACAGCTATCCCCATCTCACACGTGAGCTAAGAGGTTCAGAGACAGAAAATGATCCAGAGTCACACGGTTGGGGGCAGAACCGACCTTCAAAGAGAGATTTCTGTCTGATTCCAAAACCCACACTTTTTCCTCTGAGACATGCCAACCCAGTCCTTGGGGGCTGGGAGCTAAGGACAAGTGAATACAGAGAGAAGTTTCACATCTGTTGAGACTTGGATAAAGGGAGACAGAAAGAAAGTTAAAGACACACAGAAAGAGAGGCCTGCTGTGGGCTGGGGAGCCCGCCTGGGTGGTTGCAGTGGCAAGAAATGAGCCAGCAATGGTAGAGACGCTGCTCTAGGGGAACAGAATGGTAACAACGGGGCTTCATAGCAACCCTGGGCTAATCACAGGGCATTTCCACTGACCGCAGGCTCAGTGGGAGCCACGGATGGGATGCTGCTTCCAGAAAGTCCAATGCAGTCTTGGGCGGGAGTGGGGGAGGCTCAGGGGAAGTCTGACGTCTGATCAGGGAAGGTGGCGTCTGACCCCTGTCTCGGTGCTCAGAACGCCCCAGAGAGTCACAGACTGGCATGTGACCGGAGGCGAGCAGCTGGGAGACAAGAGGAAACTGGGGCCTGAGGAAATGTCAGAAGGAATGGGAATGTTAATTCTGGAAGAGTGGAAACTCAAGGTGGGATGGGAGAGCCACTGCACAATTTGAGAGAAGCCCCGACATGGCCAAAAACAAGCAAACAAACAAATCAGCACTTTGTTCTGCATGTCCCCTGGGGTTGGCTTGGAGCCCGTGGGAGAAGCGGCAGTTATCAGGACACAGACGTGAGCCGGGATTCCCCTCCACTCGAGGTTGTGCAGAGCTGGACAGGCTGCCCGGCCTGTCCCTGACCCGTGGGAGCGCGGTGCTGACAGCCAAAGGAGCCCGTTGCAGAGGGATTTGTACCCCTCTCAAGTGGCGCTCCTGAGGTCTGTGTGTGGAGATGGCAGGGGAGGCGGGACAGACCAGCAGACATCAGGGAGTCAGCCAGACAAGCACCTGGGCCGGAGGGCAGGCTGGGCCAGCGAGGGCACCAAGACAGACCCCCGGGTCTCAGACGGCTGCCCCTGCGCTGGGCTGCGTGCCTGCCTCCCTATTCGGAACTGAATCTAATTTCACGCCGGCTGGGTTCATCGGTCCACCCGCCTTGGGACCAGATGACACCCTCAGTCACCAGCTAGCATATGCTGAGTGCTCACGAGGGACCTGGCACCGTTCACACGTCAGGAGCTGACTCATTTAGTCCTCATAACGACCCTGTGAGGGAGGCCCTGTCATCTGTCCCCCTTTACAGAGAGGTTGAGTGGCTTGCCCCGGGTCACACAGCCAGTAAGTGATGGTGCCAGGCTTTGAACCTTGATGATCCAGGACCAGTGCTCTGGCCCTGACCTTCTGGCTCCATCCTCTCCGTGAAGGAGCACCGTGGAGTGGGTGAAACTCTCTCACTGGCACTGTAGTCCCGGCCAAACACAGGGCCTGGCGATTTCCCCCGCCCTTGCCAGGCAGCTGGATGGCTGGATGTGCCATGCTTCCCGAGTCAGGGAGCAAAGGAAAGGTCTCCCCAGGTCAGACCCTCACCTGTCACCAGGTAAGCCCTTACTCTGGGAAGGTGAGTGCAGAAGCAGCCTGCTGGGGCTTGCCTCACTTTGGCCTGATTTCCAGACATCTCTGCAATCACTCAGCCAGGGTTTAACTAACGCTGTCACCACGTGTCTTCCAAAAGAAAAAGACTCTTGGAGTCACATGGAGGGTGGGGAACACACGTCTCTGTGGTGAGTGTCCCAGGCACCATGCTTCCCTGCCGGCCCAGCCAGGACCCAGGCACAGCGCAGGTCTCCCGCTTTTTAGCTGGTGTGAGGTTTGCCAGCCACAAATCCCCGAGGCCTGCATTTCCAGCGTAAGAGATCCATTTCTTTTGGTTCAGCATCGCCAGCTCCTTTATATAATAGATCCTCAAGAGGATCTTACTCTGTGCCAGACACTGACCTAGGTTCTTTGTGAATCATGACTCATGTAAACCTTATAATGACCCTATAAGGCAGAGCTTCTAAGTGTGCCATTTTACAGAAATTGGGTATTTTTAGGCCACTAAGGCACAGACAGGTTAAGAGATTGCCCGTGGTAAGCTCTCATAGCTGGTAAGTGGTGGAGCAAGCATTGGAACCCAGCAGGCTGGCTCCAGGGTCTGCTCATCACCACAGCACTCTGCTGCCTCTGCACCTTCTCTTTCTTTCTAGTGGTAGGTATTCCTGGGAGGGGTGATATTTATCATTGGGGATTTTTTTTATATTTATCGGAGATTTTTTTTAATAGAGACTTATGCAACAGAAGTGTAACTAATAGAGGGAAAGTGGAAAAGCAAGCATGAGGATTTAGAAACAGAGAACCAGAGGGGGACGCAGAGCCTCCGTTTGGCAAAGCAGAGATTCAGAGCAGTCTGGGGGCATGTGAGCTTGAGCCAGGCCCAGGGGAACCCCAAAAAGACCCCACTGAACCTGAGGTCCGAGGAGCCAAGAGAAGCTGGAAGAACCAAAATGAAGGGATGAAGCTGTCCAAAGTCACTGTGAAACTTTGTGGGGAGAAAGAGAACTCAGAAGCCCTCTGGAAACCTCTAGGAGTGGTCCCTGAGCTGGAAAGTGTTCCCTGGCCTGGCCCCATCAGTTTGGGGTGCTGGGGCTCATACAGGAAAGGGCCTACCTCCTGCTGGAGTGCTCAGCATGCTCTAGAAGAGCACCATCCGATGGAACTCTGGGACGGGGCGGGGGATGCTCAGCAGCTGCCCTGTCCCATGTGGTAGCCTCTAGCCACATGTGACTAGAGTGACTGGGGAACTGAATGTTTAATTTGATTCAATTTTAATTAATTTGAAGTTAAATTTAAATAGCCACATGTAGCTACTGTGTTCAGTGGTGCAAATATAGAACATGCATTTCCTTCACCTGCCCAACAAATGTTTTTAAGGGCCTCCTTTGTGCCAAGTGTTGTTCTCAAGGCTGGGGAAATATCAGCCAACAAAACAGGCAAAAAACCCTGATCCCCAGAAGGAGAGCTGAGATTGATTCTATTGCAAGGAGAGAAAGATAATTAATAGTAAGCATAGTAAATAAGCAAATGATAACATCTTCCAGGCAATAACAGTGGAATGGAGGGGGAGGGAATGGAGCAGAGTAAGGGGTATGGGGGAGCCAAGATAGAGATGAGAGGAAGCACACCATGTTAAATAGGAGGTCAGAGAAGGTAACATTGGAGCAGAATTAAAGGAGGTGAAGTAGTGAGCATAGGGACTCTGGAGGGAAAGCACTAAGGTAAGGGCAACTGCCAGCGCAAAGGCCCTGAGGCAGGAGCACCGTCGGCAGGTTTGAGGACTATCAGGGAGGCCAGGTGCTGGTGCAGAGCAATCTGGGTAAGGAGAAAGAGAGGAAATAAGAGAGGTGAGGTGCAGATTACATGGGGTCTGTAGGCCACACAAGGACTTTGACACATGAGACAAGCCTCACTGGGGGTGTTGGGCAGAGGAAAGACTTGATCTGACTGGCTTTTACAAGATCCTCTGGCTGCTGGTGCAGAAGAGGCAGAGGGAAGAAGAGCAAGAGAATTTACCCAGAGACCAGTTCAACAAGGGCTCTGATCCCCCACCTGGCCTGCTCTCCTGAGGGCTATGGGAATGGATAGTAGGGGCTTTGTCTCAGAATCTCAATAATCTTGAATGTGACTTCTTTACTTGTTGACAGGGTGAAGTAACTGTCAAGAAGACAGAGGGCCTTGGGACACCCGGGGGACCCTGTGTTCTCAGGAGGGGCAAAGGCAGAAAGGGAGCGACAGAGCCTGGTCCCTGGCCCCTGGCCCTGGTCAGAAGTTGATAAGAAACTTCTGATTCTTGGAGCCCTCGCTCAGTCACCCCAGCTCCATGATAATCTCATTCCCTGTTATCACTCAGGGCCATGCACTTAGGGAAGGCCAGCATCTGGCATGAGACACCAGAAGAGGGGATTCGACAGCTTATATTAGTAATTCCAATAATTCTAACTATTCTCTGATCCCTAGATCAGAAACAACAAATACAGGACACAGGTTCTTCCAGACCCATACCACTCTGTCCCACTGAATTTGAACACAGCCTCAGAATCCTCCTCAACCCTGCCGCCCAGCAAATACTCTGAGTTGGAACACAACACTGAACATATTTACAAGTCTTCCAGAACCTGGCTCCTGGCTACTACTTTGGTGACCTCATCTCCTACCACTCTTCCTTTCCATCACTCTATTCCAGCCATACCAGCTTCCTCACTGTTCCTGCCTCAGGGCCTTTGCCCTGGCAGCTCCCTCTGTGAGGGAACTGCCTGCAGATATCCATGTGGCTCCCTCAGTATCTTTAGACCTCACATGAACCTCAGGAAGCAGGCAGACAACCCTCATGGCTCACCGAAATCCCATCTCTACCCCTAATTAGCTATGCAACCTTGGGGCAAGTCAGTTACTCTCTCTAAAATGGGAGTATAATTATGAAAGGTACTTTTCGGGGTTATCGTAAGCATTGATGGAGGTAATGTGAGAGTGCTGGGTTCAAATCTTATCCAGGCACAAACATTCTAAGAGACGTTGGGCAAAAAACTTCTCTGAGTTTCAGTTTATTTATCTGTAAAATGAGGATCATAATAGTATACCTCCCTCATAGAGTTGCCATTAGGATTAAATTAGTTTAATACATGTAGCATACTCAGAAGAGTGTTTGACATATGGTAAGTGTTCAATAAATATCAGCTGTCATTGTAGTAATGCATGATTTTTTTTTTTTTTTTTTTTGTATTGCTGTCAGTTTGCATGACTCTAAGACTGGCTTGCTGTTAAAATCTGACTCTGCTCAATTCAGTTCCAGGCAATTCAGTAGAAGGCAGATCATGCTCAGGGGACTGGCAGGCCTGGCTTACAGCACTGGCTCAGCCACTGTCCAGCCCCGTGCACTTGAGGGAGTGACCCATCTGCCTGAGCCTCAGTCTCTTCATCTGCAATATGGGGCTAATTATTACCACTTACACGGGCAGAGCACAGAATCAAAGAGAGCGTGACGGTCAAATGCCCAGCACATGGGAAGTGCTAGGTAAGTTGTACGTCAGAGAGAAGCAGCCGAGTCTCCCCTCTACCTGGCAGTTTGTGCGGGGGAAGCAAACAGGCCCCTCTGGGGGCTTGCGGGAGGAGGGAGAGGCTGGGGAGCCAGGGCCGCTCACCTCTGTTTAATGAGGCTCTTTCATGTGCCCCGAGATCTCGCAGCCTGCCAGAGAGGTTGGCAGGCTGGTGGTTCTGAGAAGAGCCGGTAATGAGGGTGCAGAGCTGGGGAAGTGGAGTGGGGCAGCTTGACGTGGCTTCTGCAGATCAGTGCAGGGGCCCAGCCGGCAGCCGTGGTGCATCATGGATGAGGGGGCGGGCATGATGTCTTCTTCACCTGGAGACACAGTCACCTCTGACTTCTACCATCCCTCAGGCCTCGCTGTCACCTGCGTGGTCAAGACAGGTCGCCGCACCCCGTGTTTGGCCGCAGAAGGGAGGGAGAATATGGGACAAGCAGTTCTCTTTTAAGGCCTGGCCCAGGGGTGGCCCACATTCCATTTGCCAGAATGTATCACTTGGATTCCCTTAACTACAAGGGAGACAGGGGAATGTAGTCCGGAGTGAGTCCAGGGAGGTGGGTAGTGGACTCTGGTAGTCAGCTCCCAGGCTTTGCCCTGAGGCCCCGGCAGAGACTCAGGATCTCTCCCATTCCTGTTCTTGGATGCCCTGGTACCTTTAATGGTAGCTATTAGGAAGGATCGGGCCTGGCCTGCAAGGGCGCACAGGAGTCTCCTCAGAAGTGTCAGGGGACACGCAAGAGTGCCTGGGACGGTTGAGACTGGGCGGAAGGGGAGCAGAGCAGTGACTAACATTGGGGGGAACCAGCACCTTTGCACACCATCTGTATGTGAGCACTGACACCCCCCCACCCACACACACAGATGCACCTCCATGTCCGCACTCACACTCCCCACACACGTATCTACGTCACATCCATGAAGGTGGTCAGGAGGGCACACGATGAGCCTCAAGCATATAGAAGAACTCCTCTCCAGAAAGACATCCTGGGGACCGGCCAGTGTCTGCGAGTCACCATTAGCCAGCCATCATATTTAAAGAAGATTCTCTCCCATTTGTATAGGCCTTAACATTTAACAAAGTACTCTTGCATTCACTCAACTGTAAGGTACATATTTACTCAGCAGTGGCTCTGGGCCAGATACCATGATTGGCAGTGGAGCTACAAGGTGAGTAAGACGAGGCCCCTGTCCTCAAGGGAGTCTCGGCCGCGCATAAACAGAGGAGGGCTCTAAGGCAAGGGTGTGCGAGGGCGGGGGCAGCTCTCAGTGGCTCAGTGGGGTCCAATGTGATGTCTGGGTAAGGCCCCAAAGGACACAGTCACCTGGTGGAGAAAGAGATAGGAGGCTTCCAGGAAGAGGGGCTGCTAGATGCCAAGGCGTCGTGGTGTCTTATGTGGGGAGTGGGGAGAGAGTCGGAGAAGGTGGCCTAGTGCTTCCTGAAGCTGGAGTTCCATCAGGTTAAGGCCAAGATGTGCTGAGGCTGATGTGAAGCCAGGACAGTCTTTTCCCGAAATGCAAGGGGAAAATGATAAGGTAGAACATTCTCATCACGGGAAGGTTACCTCCCATGCCACTCAGGAATCAGACAGGAAAAATAAAAACACGCTCTAGATCTAAGAGGGAATTCAGTACAGGGGTTGGGCCACACAGGGGATGGAATTGCTGGGGCTTCAACCAGGGGGCAGGGAGGCATCATAGAGGTGAGCGACAGCAGGAAGCCGTAGCCCCCTCCCACCTCCCCCTGGGTGGGGAGCACAGGAGATGACATGACCAGAGCCAAAGATCCAAATCCATCTTGCAGGAACCAGAACCCCAGGAGCTGGGATCACAGAGGGGGGCCCAGAACCTGATGGGAAGCCACCACATGAAGCAGAAAAAGAGGAAGAAATAGCTGGCTTCTCCCCCACCTCGGGCCCTCCAGCCTTCTTCCAGGGCCCTCATCGGCCAACTCTTCCCGGAGGCCCGAGGCCAGGGAGCCTGGGAAATGTAGTTCCTCTGCACCCAGCGTGGGGACAGGTGAAAGGGAAGACGACGTGTGAGCAAATAGTCGGGTAACAAGTATGCTCCTGTGATTCCTTCCTAAACCTCTGGCATCAGCTGTAGACATCCGCTGTAGATTTGTCTGATAGTATTAAGCTGAATGAACGAATGCCAAATGAATATTAATAGGGGAAAAAGAAAAACAACTCAGAAGCAGCCACTTACGTTTGTTTTGTTTTTCCTGGGTAAGTGCTTGGGGTTGCAAGCTTTAAATTGTGCTTTAGAGCACGTGAGCTTAATTAAATTTAACATGTTGGAGCAACTGAACTTAAAATAGCAATTCATGTTTTCTGCAGAGATGTCGCCTGTGTATGTGATAGAAACCTATCAGGATTTCAGGGATGTGTCTTTCACAAGGAGGGCTGTGACCCAACGGTTGTGCCAAATATTGCCCATTGCCTCCCCAGATCCCCTCCTCTGTGCTGCTGTGTGCCCTGGAAGGCTGACCAGTGTGCCACCCGGAACCCCGGCTTTCGGTGGGGTTCAGCCACGGGGAGCAACAGCAGAAGATTGAGAGGAGGGAAGAGAGTGAGGTCAGGGTCTGGTGACCTCCCCTGGTATGCTCAGGGCTAGATTGGGGAACAGTGTGGCTGCTACCAGCCCTGGGTTATGGCATGTTCCCTACGGTCCCCCATCCCCGAATCTACCCCTTTAGAACAAAGTCCTTTGCAAGCAAAGGCTTTAATCACCCCTCTGTGAGTATGCCTTCCGCCCCTATTGGGCCCAGCTGATTCCGAGGTGTTTTCCTAAAGATTGTGGGCAAAGTGCGTGGGTGGAGGGACAAGAAGGTGATGGGCAGCCTGGTTTGGGAGCCCCGCTCGGGAGCTTGGACTGACTCTTGTAGGTCACGGAGAGCCCCTGAGGAATGTTTCATTGGGCGAGGGGCGTGGCCAGAGTTGTTTCAGATGGTGCGCTCTGGGGTTGGTGGTGCTGAGCATGGATATGAAGGGAGCCCAGGCAGAGGCAGGGAGGCCTATTTGGAGGCTTCTGCGCTCCTCCACACCAAAGATGGCAAGGCCTAAGCAAAAGTGTGAGTGTGGAGATGGAAGGCAGCGAGAAGTCCAGAAGGTGGAACGTGGAACGTGGATAGGAGTGAAGTGGGGCCCCGGGCTCTCCAGATCCAGCCTGGAGGATCAGCAGCTGGTTGTGCTGGGGAGCATGAGCGGGTAGACAGGGCCATGCGGGCAGGGATGAGTTTGGTTCTGTCACTAGAGTTTGAATAGAGCCCATTTCACATGACTTTCTCGTGCAGTTTGTCCTTTTGGTTGCCCGGGGTGGGAAGCAGCCTTGCTTATGCCTAGAAGTGTGGGCTCTGAATCCCTGCGGATCCAGATCTGGTCTCAGCTCCCCCACTCCCCCGAGGGAAAGTGACAACTGCTTAGCTTCCTCCTTCCCTAAATGGGAATGATGATAATGACTTCCTCCAGGGGTTGTCAGGGGGGTAAAGTGAGATAATGTGCAAAACTTCCAGGCACAAGATTAGTGCTCACGCTGGTTATTATTGTTTTTGCTAAAGGTGGACTTGATTGTCAAGGCTGTTTGGAGCCAGCTGGCTCTGGCTCGCCCATGAGTACACACACACACACACACACACACACACGCCCAGGAACCCGGAGCTACTTCCCTGCTCTTAATCCTGGGAAGAAGGCCCTTTCCTCTGGCCATGTTTCTGACACGCCAGTTATAGCGGGAAGCTTCTCCCAGCCTGCTCTCTCTCACCCCTGCTGCCAAGGACCAGCCCGCCCTGTTATACCTGCATCAGCAGCGCGGCCCACTGTGGCTTCATCATATTCTGAGCTGCCCGGACTTGGGAAGCAAAGGGGAGAGAGGCCAGGCAGGGTCCCGCACACAGTCACCCCGAGGCCTCAGGAAAACAAGATAGTGTCTGAGAGGCGGGATGGCACAGCGGTCCCCTGAGGCCAGACTGCCCAGTTCAGATCCCAGCTCTGTCAATTACTAACTAGCTGGGCGTCCCTGGGCAGCCAGCTTAACCTTTCTGTGCCTCTGGTTCTTATCTATAAAATGGAGATGATGATTACTATTATGAGTATTCATCCCGTTAAAGATCTCCGAACAGTGCCTGGCACACAGGAAGCCCTCACTCGACCTTAGCCCCTCTTTTTCTTTATTATTAATTAGCAGTAGCGGCAGTGTCTGCTTTCCAGACGACAGCTAAACATGGATAAAACTTCTGGGCTCGTGGTCCATCCCCTGTGTCCTAGGATTGTTGCAAAGGTTAAGCACAACACCGGATGTGAAAACCCCATCACAGAACAGGTGTTCAGTAGGCAAGCTGGCCCATCCCCTCCTCCAATGGATGTGCTCTGACATTGCACACGCCCCAGCGGGGTACTGGGGGGCAGTGGTCTGGGGTCAAAGCCCAGCTGTGTATCTTTGCTTCTTAGCTCTGACTCCCCAACTGCAGAGTAAGGATCATGGTAGGGGCTGCCTCAGAGAGTTGCTACAGGACCAAGTGAGCTGATAGCCATAGGGCCCTGAAAATGGGGCCTGGCACACAGGTGACCCTTGGGGTTTGCTCCTACTGTCGTCACTGTTCTGGCTGTGGATTGCTCCTGCCTCTCCAACTTCTCTCGTCAGCTCTGAGGGGGAATGAAGTGGGCTCTGCCCAGTGGGTGACCCAGCAGGCCAGAGGTCCTGCTGGTGGCGGCGTGTGAGCCATGGTGGGCTCCGAGCACTGCTCTAGGGAAGGGGTGGCTGACAGGCCACAGGCTGGGACAAGCTTTTCAGTGAGATGAGGAAACATGCCCCGTGTTTGTTACATGGTAAGGAGCAAACCCAGACTACGGATCTAGAAACCAGTGTTAAAGTCCAGTGGCCCATCTTAGCAGTCCCAGCTGTGTGACTTCAGGCAAATCACTTAACCTCTCTGAATCTTGGCCATTCCTCTTCTGTGCCACGAGAGCACTAGTCCCTACGCTCTCAGGATTGCCACGATGCCCAGGTGAAACAGATAGACCTAAGGGGCTGGCCCACAGGCCCTTGCGGACCCCCCACACCGCCCCCCCCCGGCCCTGGCCCCACCTCCCCACCTCCCCACCTCTCTTAGCTGTGGGCTGGGGGTGGGGCCAGGGACCAAAGTTTCCTCCACTGTGGCTTCCCCCTCCACAGAGCAAGCTGGGAATGTGAGGAGGGAGGCAATGGCCTCTTGCGCTGCCCACTGACGGGACGTCAATAAATGCTTGTCAGCTCCAATCCTGCGTGAGGGAGTTCCCGGGTGGAAGTTTGCAGGCTCCGGTACTTCATATTTGAGATCTCAATTAAGCTTCCTGGCTCTGGGTTTGCGGGGTTGAGGGGTGCTAATGGAGCCCTTGGGTAGTAGGGGACTGCAGAACGGAGGGCCCTTTGGGAGGAGGGGCGGTGGGAAAGGCTCAGAGGGACATGGCCCCTCCAGGACGAGGTGACTATCTTTGCAGGAGTGTTTATGGGGTGACACGGGCATTGTCTCTGGAGATACCACAAGGCACCATACCTGGACGGGGCTTTAGAGATCAGGGTGTGTGCCCAGGCTTCCTGAGGGTCCCAGCGAGAAAGGCCCTGGACAGTAGATGGGCCCCAGCGTGGGAGACTGCAGCCCCACTAGACCCTCCCCTAAGGTGGAGGGACCAGTCGAGGCCTCCCCGAGCAGAGACTCTCTTTCCCCAGGCCTCTCTGGGTGAGGCTGGCCTGCTATGCCTGCGAGGGAGGAATCATCCTTTCTCTCTGGGAAGCAGAATCGCCCTCCAGTCTTCAACATAGCACTGTCCCCCTCCCCTCCCCGCCTCTAGCTGTCTTCTGCTTAGACCCCTCCAGCCCAGTTTGCAGCAGCAAACATTCTCCTGCCAGGCCTGAGAAAGCGATTTGCAGAGAAGGATGGCGTGGGCTCCGAGGGCAGAGCCTTGACTGTGACTCCCCACAGTGCAGGCTCCTGGCAGGGGCTCAGGCAATGTCCATGAATCTCCAGGACACAGCAGGGGTGGATGGAGTCTGGGGTGTCTGAAGCGGGGGCCCTGGCAGGCCCGGCTTCCACCACCTCCCAGAGTCTGAGGGAGACAGGGCGGGAATCAGGCTGGGGGTCCGTTTGTCTAGACTGGGCTTCTGCAGGCTTTAACCTCTCTGCCTCTCCATGTCTCTCCCTCTGCCCCTCCTGTCGTCCCTCTCCCATCTCTGCCCGAGGCGCTCCCCTTCTTCTGTGTACCTCCTCCTCCCTACCTGCTCTCCACTCTCCCCCCCTTGTTCCCTTCATCATCACATTCCTGATGTCTGTTTTTGCCTCTTTGGGGCCCTTGGGCACCTGGTCTGCATGTGCATCTCTCACTGACCCTCCCACCCCTGAATCTCTCTCTCGCTGCCCTTTTCACCCCCACCTGTCCTTCTCTGGCTTCTTACCTGGGCCCCTCTCCTCCCACCTCTGGGACTCCTTCACCACCTCCCACGCCCTGTTCGTGTCCCCTGCCGTCCCTTCGTCCCTTCGCTTCCTCCTCCTCTCTCACCACCCCTCCTGTCTCCTTGGTTCCTTTTCCCATCTCTTCGCCTGCCCCTCTCTCTCCTGCTCCACCTCATTCCCTCTGTGTCCGTGTGTCTGTCTCCCTACTGCCAACCTCTCCTGTCTCTGTCACTCTCTCTCTTTCTGTCTCTGCTGACCCTCACCATCTTCCCCCTCTGCATCCCCCCACCCCAGGATGATCCCAGCCTCCAACAAGGCCTTCGTGGTCAACAACCTGGTGTCAGGAACCGGCTACGACCTGTGTGTGCTGGCCATGTGGGACGACACGGCCACGACGCTCACGGCCACCAACATTGTGGGTTGTGCCCAGTTCTTCACCAAGGTCGACTATCCCCAGTGCCAGTCAATGCACAGCCAGATCCTGGGCGGCACCATGATCCTGGTCATCGGCGGCATCATCGTGGCCACGCTGCTGGTCTTCATCGTCATCCTCATGGTGCGCTACAAGGTCTGCAACCAGGAGGCCCCGGGCAAGCTGGCGGCTACTGCGGTCAGCAACGTGCACTCGCAGACCAACGGGGCCCCGCCACCCACTCTGGCCAGTGCACCCAGTGCAGCCCCCATGCAGGGGCCACCCAAGGTGGTGGTGCGCAGTGAACTTGTGCAGTTCAGTGCCAACCTGGCTCGGGGCAGCGACTCCTCTTCCTCCAGCTCCCTGGGCAGTGGGGAAGCCGCAGGGCTGGGACGGGGCCCCTGGCGGCTCCCACCCCCTGCCCCCCGCCCCAAGCCTAACCTTGACCGCCTGATGGGGGCCTTTGCCTCCCTGGACCTCAAGAGTCAGAGAAAGGAGGAGCTGCTGGACTCCAGGACTCCAGGCGGGAGAGGGTCTGGGACATCGGCCAGGGGCCACCACTCGGATCGAGAGCCACTGCTGGGGCCTCCTGCCGCCCGGGCCAGGAGCCTGCTCCCCTTGCCCCTGGAGGGCAAGACCAAGCGCAGCCATTCCTTCGACATGGGGGACTTTGCTGCTGCAGCTGCGGCAGCCGGAGGGGTCGCCCCTGGTGGCTACAGCCCCCCTCGGAGGGTCTCGAACATCTGGACAAAGCGCAGCCTCTCTGTCAACGGCATGCTCTTGCCCTTTGAGGAGAGTGACCTGGTGGGGGCCCGGGGAACTTTTGGCAGTTCCGAGTGGGTGATGGAGAGCACGGTGTAGGCCGGGGGGGGCCCTCCTGCCGCTCACCCTTGCAGGGTAGATGAAGGGGAAAGAATCTGTACTGGCAAGTCTTTGTGGAGTTTCCATGGTGATGTTTACATCTAGGGACAGTTTCGTCTCCCTGTCAACGCCCCCCCCAACCCACACCACCTTCCAAGCCTGTCCCCCACCACCCAGCCGGGGTGTGCTCAGGGAAAGTGGACTCGATCGCTAAAATGTCGGACTGAGCCCTGAGTGTTTGGAAAGGCGGACTCCCTCCTTTCTGATCACGAATGTAGCGTGTAAGCAAGTGGCTTTGGATTGCTTATGGTTCCAGCATTGTTTTTATTTCTTAATTTATGTTTCCCACTTCCCAGACTCCTCCTCTTCATTCACACAGATGATGGAGAATTTACTCTTCATGTGAGAGTGGTTTCCCAGCAGTCCTGGTAGTGGGAGATTATGGTCCGTTGACAAGAGAAGGGAAAGATTCTGGTTCCACACTTGTTTGGAGGGAAGATTGAGGCATCCCCTGTCCAGACTCTTCCTTATTCCCAACTGTCCCCATGCTTGGGAGGGATGGGCAGCCACCAGCATACCTGACCCAGCTTCCTCTGCTCAGACATCATGCCCCACACCCATCACAGTAGCCTAAACCAGAAGAGTAACTTCCAGAACTCCTTATGTGTGGGAAAGGCAGAAGGGCTTTATGAGGCACAAGGGCATAAAGGGTGTTAACTTTTGGAGTTGCTGTAGGATTTTTACCTCTTTGGGGGAGGAACCTGGGACCGAAAGTCCGCATAAGCATGTGGCTGGCCAAGAGGACTTCTCTTGACGAAGCAGAGCGGGGTGGCAAAAGGAACACTGGACTTGGAGTCCAAAGCTCTCAGTTTGGGTTCCAGAGCCACCACTGAATAACCAGCTGAACACGTTGGGCAAGACCCTTTTTCTCTTTGGATCTCAGTCTTTTAATTCTCACACTACTGGATTGTACCCAGTCTTTGATTTCCTTCAAGTTCTAAGGACTAACGAAGTCTTCCATGACTCTAGATATTATGGTCTCCAGATCAGCCGTACCAGCAGCACAAGCTGGTAGAGCGTCCCTTTTCTTCCTACTGGACACAGAGGGAGAATTCTAGAGGTTTGGGAGGGGGAAATTGGAATCTTTTTAGAATGGTAGAGTTTTGAAGTTTGAAGAGGTGTTTGCAATCATCTCATCCTTAACCCTCTCTCCCTCCCCCACCTGCCCCAGAGTATAAAGGACTTGCTCAAGGTCGCACAGTGAGTTAGTGACCAAGTCAGGGCAGGTGCCAAGGTCATCTCCTGGGATGGTGTTTGGGATTCACTATGCTGTCTTCACCCTGGCTCAGGCATTTCTGTGCCCAAAGTCCATCCCTTGTTTGTTCCTGAGGAAGGTGGCTCAGGGTGGGACATGGGGGATGCCTTTCCTAGATGCCAGCTTTGAGGAGGATCCATCCATGGAAATGACAGAGGGCAATGGGAGGGGTGCACATGGGTTCCTTTCTACCAGGGGATGAACCCCCACATTCCAGACCATGTCAAGAGGGGGCAGAGGACATGTGGCCAGGAAGAAACTGTTTTAGAAGCATCTGGAGGACTTTCCCCTGCATCTCTCTCTGTCTCTCCTGGTCTCCGTCTCTTCTAGATCTCTCCTCACTGCCAACATACTACCTCTCCCTCAGTCTCCCCAACCCATTCATTGCTCTTCTGAGTCTCTGCCATTGATCTCTAGCTTCTCTCCTGTTCTTTTCCCTCCTTCCACTTGCCAACCACACCACACACGATGTCCAGGTGAGTCCACTTCTGCTTAAGGGTTCTGATGGGCTCAGACCTGGAGCTGAGCTGGCGGCCCCCAACCCCACCCAGAACACACAAGGAGCTGGTAGGGAACTGTCTATGCAGGATTGCCTTCTGGCTCCAGCCCCGGAGCCTCCAAATCCCTCTTCTTTGCCCTTCTCCCTCCCACCCCTCCTGCCTCCTCTCACCTTCCCTCCACTCTCTTGTCTTCATTCTTGTTCTTCCTGTTGACCCTCTGCCTTGCCCCATCCCTTTCTGGTCCTGACAGTCATTAGCAGCCCAGGCCGGTCTCTTCCTAAGACATGTTAATTTTCTAGGCGAGTCCCAGGGCCATAGCACAGGCCTTCCCCAGTCATGGTGGCAGCCATGGAATTGGGTGACTTGAACGGAAATCTCTCCCTCCCTCTCTCCCTCCCTCTTGCCCTGCCCGAGTTTCTCTTCTCTCCTTTTCCTCCCTTCACCTTTCTCCTTCAGTCTTTCTAAATGTAGCCATTGAGGAAGTGACCCCAAATACCACCTTTCTTTTTGCCTTTGGGTTAGGACACCCAGAAGGAAATGGTGGACACGAAGGGGAGGACCGAACTGTATATTCCGGTCAGTGGCCCCGAGGTCTGTCATGACATGATATGTACTTGCACTTGTGTTTGTCATGTTTCTGACTGGGAGTTTTGGAAAGCTATATCTGTGTGGTCAGAATATAAATGCCAACTTTTTTTGCTAAAAAAGAAATGTACAGTAAAATGTACAGTTTAAAAAACAGAACCAACCACACTTCTTGGGAGAGAGAAAAAAAGAACATTCTCATATCTGTGAATGTCTGCTGTTCATTTCTCTGGAAACTGCGGTTTTCCGAAGGTGGCTTTGAAGTGGCATTTTCTCTTGCACCTGTGTTTGTTACTGCCCAGTTTGTTACTGTTTGCTTCCTGCCAAGTTCATGTATAAGATGGGAGCCTTCTGAAATAAGAGAGAATGGGGTCGTCCTTCTGGAATAAAGGACAGTAGAGGGATCTGGAGTGAAGCTCCAGGCGAAGAAGGAATGGTCCATCCTCAGCTGCCCTGACTGTTCCACCTGGTATCTCATAGACCTGCCCTGCCTCCTTTTTCCAGTACTGTGGCCACCACCACACTTAGCCACTAGGGGCGCACGGACATCTCCCACCCATCCTGGTTGAGCCTTGGACGACACTTTTTCAAAAGGCTCTTTTACTGGGAGAACTGGGACAATGAACCAAAGCGTAAGCCCAAGGTATAGAAATGAATAAACTTCTCTGGAAACAGCTTCCAACCCTAGCTACATCTAGTGGCTAGATTAGCACTGTCCAATTGGAATAAAGTGTGACCTACACGGTCATTTTAAATTTTCCAGTAGCTGCATTGAATCAAGTATAAAGAAACAGGTGGAATTAATTTTAATAATATATTTTATCTAATCCAATATAGCCGAAAGATTATTATTTTAATGTGTAATCACCATAAAATTATTAATAAGACATTTTAGTTTGGGATTGGTGGGAGGAGCTCCCCCCCCCCAAAGTTTTGGAAATTGAGCATGTGCTTTACACTCAGGGCACATCTCAATCCAGACTAGCCACGTTTAAAGTGCTTGAGAGCCACATGTGGCTAGTGCTGGTCACCATATGGGACAGTGCAACTCTAGACGGAGAGTGATTGACTTGCCAGCGCACCTTTTGGAAGGGGAAGGAGCTAACAGTTATTGAGCACCTACAGTTTCCAGGTCCTGTGCTGCTACTTAACAGGCATTTCTCACAACAGCTATCTGGACCTGGAGCTGAGCTGGCGGCCCCCAACCCCACCCAGAACACACAAGGAGCTACCCTACTATCTCAAAGTAGATATTATTATGCTGATTTTACAGATGAAGGGCCTGAGGCCCAAGAAGGGTTAAGTAACTTGCCCAAGGTTACACAATATGTCTGGTCGCAAAGTCTTAGCTCTTTCCATAATATCACCCCCTATTCTTTCTTCCTCCCTTCAACCCGTTATGGATTGTATTTTAGACTGATGGAAGTACTCAGATTTACAACCTAATCTGGAAGCTCTTGGTTTGGCCTCAAGGTCTGGTAAAATTCTCAGAGTGTTAACTCCAGGTAAGGGCCCCTTGGTTAAGTGGTTTCCTCTGACCTCACACTGGCCTTTCTGGCCCTTCTTAGAGGCCTGTAACATATTCCCTCCCCTGACCGGGAAGATTCCCTCAGGCTTCAGAAGGTCCTGCTCAGACCACCCTTATGATCAGCACTTCTCCTGGCCTGGAGACTTCTAGGAGATCCCTTGCTTCCACACCCAGACTCATCTAGTCCCCTGTGCCCTGAAAGCCTGTGACTTCATCCCCATAAGATAGAAAGCCTCATACCAGCTCACTCCAATGACCAAACCCATCTTCCCACCATTTCCTATTCCTAAACTCTTGTCTCTATCAGGAGAAGCGCTCGCCCACCCAGATCCTCTTTCTTGATTGAAAGAAGCTTCAGTTCTCTGCTCTTTGGCAGAGAAGAGGTAGCTGATACACGCTGAGCCCAACCGAATTATTAAGCTTTCTGACAAATAGTCCAACCCCCTTTTCCCAAATTCTTGATAACAACATTCCTCAGTTTCCCCTCAGAGGAGATGCTTTTCATTTTGCCATCATAACACTGTTGAAATTCCAAAAGAACTTATGCACATTTTTTTTTAAAAGGGAAAAAATTTGGGTGCCTGGGTGGCTCAGTTGGTTAAGCGACTGCCTTCGGCTCAGGTCATGATCCTGGAGTCCCGGGATCGAGTCCCATATCGGGCTCCTTGCTCAGCAGGGGGTCTGCTTCTCCCTCTGACCCTCCCCCCTCTCATGTGCTCTCTCTCTCTCATTCTCTCTCTCAAATAAATAAAATCTTTAAAAAAAAAATTTTTAAAGTTTTAAAAAAAAAAGGGAAAAAATTTTCAGCCGGGTAAAAGGAAGGTCATTGTCTCAGGTTTCCCCCTTCCAAGACAAGTAGTAACTTTTCTCCCCAGGTCTCTAGGTACTGATTTTCCCGAAGCACAGCCTGGGTATTTCAGTGTCTTCTATTCTCTGTTCTCTGTGTGTCTGCAATGAGGGTCTCAGGGCTTGAGCCAGCGAGGCGGGGCTTCCTCTGTTCTTAACAGCCACTGTGGCCTCTGCAAATTGCTGCCGGTAAAATCGACACACTTACTCAAAAGACGAGACTTGGCAGACAGCAGTCAAATCCCCACCACGCGGTTTTAAATAGCACACCTCGATTCTCAAACCCAGCTGCTCCCCATGATGCAGTTGGCAGCAGGAAGTTTGTTGTGACAAGGCTTCTCCTGGGTAAATACCTGAGGTTTCTAGCTTTGCAGAATAGAATCGGACCCACCCAGGTTGCTCTCCCAACATCTACATGGAACACTGCTGCCTTCACAGTTTAAAGATACCTATTTATTTTATTTTATTTTATTTTATTTTATTTCATTTCATTTCATTTCGTTTTATTTTTTTGCTTTCAGACTTTAAACTGGAGATCTTAGTTTCTGATCTTTCGTGATCTCATTTAAGGTTTCCCATGTCACAGCCAGCCAGTGTTTACTACAAGGCTCAGGAAATCCCCTTCCCCACAGCCTCTAGCAGAAGGAATTGCTATGCTTCCCAAAAGACCGAAGAGGGGAGCTGGCTTTTGCATCTCAAGCTTTCCTGTGATGCCCATCATAGCCATGTAATGTCTTCTGACAGACCCAGCCGTCTTGCCCTGTGTCCTCGTTTTGGATGCTTGGCATCTTTCTTCACCGACTTTAAGCAAATGGGCCAAGATTGCAGGCTCTTGCCTGGTTATTTTCCTCTTCTTGTTGGGATCCTTGAGCTTCTGGCTCCTTTAGCCAACAGTCGAATGTGGTCCTGGTGAATGAGAGCCACTATTCTCCCCCAGCATCTTGTGCTGGTGTCTGTGTGGCTGGGGCAAGGAGACCTCATTATCTAATCCCTTTCTGAGACGTCAGTGCATCCTGCGGGCACCCGTTTGGTTTCTTAGTGATGAGGGGGTGAAACTGGAATTTCACCCATCTCCATGGGACCCCCAAGTCCCTCTGGCCCACAGCCAATCAGCCCACCGACCAGCCTCCCATGGCCCCAAGTCGCTCCGTCCAGCTGCCCGTCTGGTTAAGTGATGATGAGCATACCTCCTCTTCTTTCGCCACCTCCTCTGTACCAAGTGTTCATTGGTGCTCCCTGGCCACCCAGCAGCGACTCGAGCAGGGGTGAGTTCGCTTTCCCTTGACACCCCCTGTGCTGTATTCGAGATGTCTCCTGTTCCCCAAATCGTAGTTACCTCTGTTAGCTGAACTTCCTGATACTGTTCCAACTTTCTCATGAAGAAAAACCTCAGAGCCTCATGCCTCCATCACCGACTCGGCACACCCTGACAAGAGGCAGGTATCTCGTTCACTGTCTGAGAAGGAATGTTATGAAGAAGAAGAGAGTGAAGTCCTCGGTTATACCTAGTAATCCTGAATGTTTTCCTCCTGGTTCCCTGTCACATTCTACCCATTCCTCCGGGGATCTCTTGAGGATACGATTCTGCCTGTCTACCCAGGATGGGCTAGTTGCCTTACTTACACAGACTAATCACAGGGAAAGTTTTATCCCTTCATTAGGTTGACACAAGATTAGCATTTTCCAAGTGGATATTGAACGCAAAATTAAATTGCTAATAATAGCTGACATTGAGATTTTCCTATGTGCCATGCACTGTTCTAAGAGCTTTGTGTAATCTCACTTTATCATCAAAACAACACAATGAAGTAGGTATTATTATTAACATTCCCATTGGGGAAGCTAAGGTAGAGAGGAGTTAAATAACTTGCCCAACATCACATAGTTAGTGAGTGGCAGAGTTGGATAAACATTCAATAAATGGATTTGCACTGAAGTTACCCGCAGAGCTGCAGAGGCGAGTAGAAACGCAGTTTTCTGGGTTTCATGTCAAAGGCCTGAATCCTGGTGTGTGAACCTTGAATTTGAGAAGGCCAAGCCCAGTAGAAAAAGTGAGAGAGGTGGAGAAATCAGCGCCGGAGGATTCAACATGCATTTGCTGACCTGCTGTGTGCCCCACACTGTGCCTGGTTTTAAAAAGAAATCAAAATAAAAGTGAAGGACACTGTGCATGCCCTTGAGGGCCTTACATGTTTCCCGGAGGGGCAGGGGCATGAGCTAGTTTCTAGATCTCTGATTTTGCAAAGATGGGTCCATTTTCATTTATTTCAAGATAATGTATAGCTTTGGGGAAGCTACTATCCCAGAGGAGATGGATGGGTGGATGGATCGGCCAGGGCCACAAGCCCCAGGTGGCACCTTTGGCTGGAAGAATTTACTAGATTTTAAGCTTCAAAGAAACTCAGCATGGGGAGTGATGGGCTTTGTGCCAAATAGGAGCCAGATCAGGACTGAAATCCTGTGCCTGGGCAAGCAGGGGTGGATGGAGGCAACCAGCTGTCCTGGGGGGCTTTAAGGCAGGGTGGGTGGGAAGTAGGATGGAGAGAACAAAGGAGGTCTGGAAGAGGGCCAGTTGCAGAGAACTGGGGGCGGGGGCGCGGTCCTGAGTAGCCCAAGGCAAGTGCAATCCTTCCTGTGGGTGAGGGGCCCTTCAGGGGGAGGAGAGCTGGATACAGAGCCATTTCTCAGCCTTGGTTTCCTTTCTGATGAAGTATCAATTGTTAAGTATCGACCTTGGTAAGTACACCTGGGAAGTACATGTAGTTTTATAGATTACACATCAGATTGGAAAAGGCAGAGTATAACAGTCATTATTATTAATGATACGCATCACTGAAGACATTAATATAAATTACAGGGAATTAGTGATAATATTAGGTATCTCAGACTCAGAGAATCTCAGGGCTGCCAGAGCTATTAGGAGCCATCCACTCTAGCCTC
Source organism: Leptonychotes weddellii (assembly GCF_054177405.1). Taxonomy (NCBI): domain Eukaryota; kingdom Metazoa; phylum Chordata; class Mammalia; order Carnivora; family Phocidae; genus Leptonychotes; species Leptonychotes weddellii. The sequence goes on along the minus strand of NC_138376.1, from coordinate 30,110,652 downwards.
CCTCAATGGGTATTAGAATCTTCTGTTCAATATCCATGAAAACTGTTGTTAATCTTATTACAAGCAAGACTGTGCATGATGAATTTCAGAGTTCACCCCAGGCAGGAAGTGGCTCCCCATACTCCAATCAGATCAAGGCCTGATGGTTATGACTCCGTATTCCTGGTGGGCTCGTGTGGAGCCATCATTCCTGCCTTCACAAGAAATCCAGAGGCCAGACAGAAAGCAGCTCTCAGAGTGCTGTGGCCAGAATCATGGTAGGAAACCAGGTACAGAGCCAGGACCTCGGCTGAGAAAATCTCCGAGGGGGAGGATGCTGTTCCCTTTGCCAAATCAGTGTTGGTCTCCATGACATTGAGAAAAGGAAGGAGGCTGGAAAAGGGCAGAAAGCACATGGCAGCCTCTGCAGCCCCTGATGCTCCTTCATGTTCCGAAATCTACAGTCCCAGTAGCAGCAAGGAGGACCTGGAAAATCCCCTGGGCTCCCTCGCTTATCACTTCCCCAATCCTTGCTCACCCTTTAGTCTCGTTCCAGGTATGGAATAATAGCCAAAATCTAACAACGGGGCTCTGGAATGACCCAAATGCTTCCACCAAGCCCCCCACTGGTTTCCTCCATTTCTCTGGGTTAACAGACGTTTTCCCTTCTAGGCTGTAAATGCTCATGGGAAGACTCTGCCAGATGCCAGGTAAATCACCCAGTGACAGGCTGGCTTACTTGAGTTAGGAGTGAGCACTTCCCAAGGTGTGGTAGGAGGACCTGGGGCAGTCTATTGAGTAGCCGTCTCCACCTCTCCTTAATATCCTGATCCCTGTTAGCACAAACACCATCCACCTGCTTGAGGTGGGGAGATTCAAAGTGACTCCGTTTAGTCTTTACTTCTGAATCATCACATAAGTCCCCAACTGGAATGAAGAAGGAATATTAGAGAAATGGCCCACCCCATCTGGTGCTACACAGCTGGGCAGGCCCCTAGGGTAGAGCTGACACTTCACAGTTGCTTAAGGGAAAAGTGGGGTGCAGCAGAACATATGGCAGGGGATAGGGTGACCCACACACAAAGAGCCTGGCTTTCATGATGAAGGTAAATGGAGATGAGTGTGGGTCACCCCAGAGGTCTGGGAGGAGGTGGAGTGGGCCTCCACAGTCATCAAGTAAAGGGGCCCAATTCTTCCTTGATCATCAAAGTTTTTGTGGAGTTCTGACGAGACTCTCTCTTCTGAGGAATCTTGCGAACAGTTTTAGGTTAGTTCAGCCTTGACCAATCTTATTAAGGAAGCAGAGGTTGGGACTTCTCTGGGATTTTTTCTCTTGAGCCCTAGGGCCTTCCATCTCCCCTGAGGTATGGAAAACAGGGAATGGGGGTCTGTGTCAGGCATAAGAAAACAAGATGCTCTTGCCCGAGCCCCTCTGCCTCTGTTTGGGGTAGAAAACAAGATGGAGCAGGCTGAGGCAAGAGTATCGGATTCCAGGGGTGGTTAACTGGGCTTTCTTCCCTACGCCCAGCCTTGTCTGCAGAGTTAGAGGGGGGTGGTGAGAAAGCTAAGTGGGGACGTTTAGTCAAAAGCAGGGCTGGAGAGCTTGTACAGCATCTCCTGTTCCAGGTAAATCCTTTCACATGGATTATCATTCCTTCCATTCCTTACCTAACAACTTGGATTTACATACCAGGGCTTTCCCCATTTTACAGATTTTCCAACCTGAGAATGCAAGTTGTTTGTTTTTTCCAAGTTCTTACAGAGTTTATGGAGCAGAAGAGGGTCTCAAATGAAACCTTCAGACCCCAGAACATGTGTTCCCATCACTCCCACCCCCACCCCCACACACACTCAGCCATTACAGTGGTGGCTGCCTGCTACAGCAAAATAGAAGTGAGGCCCAGAAGGCAATAAGAGGAAGGAAAAAAAATATCCACATGGCGGGAGGACAACCAAGCCTGGGAGAGGTGAAAAGGGATATAGGACCCTGGAGAGTTGCAGCATAGGGCTGAAAAGGGTGACTCTGCCAGGAATTCCCCATGGGCATCAGGCTCTCTCAGCCCTCCAGTGCCAGGCCAGCTGGAACGGGGTCAGAGACCTTGCTCCACTGTTGGCTAAGAAGGGGGGAGGTGAGAGGGATCAGGCAAGCATGAGTAGGGAAGAGGTGAAGGGCAGAATCAGAGGAACAATTGGGAGATCACAGCTGTGCCGGTCCAGGGTATAGGTCTAGCCCATCTGCCATCCACATCCAGAAGAGGGCAAGAGAGCAGAGGCCTGGGATGGGGCTCCATCTGGAGCGTCCTTGTGGGCCTTCTACATAGTGAAGCCAGCAGGCAAGCGGTGTCCACCGAGAAACTGAGGGTGTTTTCAGGATTTGAGTGTTTGTGCTGTATATGCCTTGAGGCTCTTGCTCTTCCCTGTGGGAAGGCAAAGACTCCTGACCCCATATAAGAAGAGAAGCTCATTGGGAAATCATGGCTGTGTCTATACTTGCACATCAAGATTTAGTAAAGAAGAAAGGGCTGGCTTTTCCATGAATACCAGAAGCTCTAGGGCATGGCCCCACCATCAAATCCACTTGTCTCTTCTAGGTCTCCATGAAGGCATGACTGGACACTACAAGAGTGGAGAATGACTGAGGCTGATGAGCCCCTGGCCTTCCAGATTATTCCAGGGTAAATTTATAGAGGGGAGAGCTGTTGCACAGAAGAGTAGAAGTCTTTCAGAAAGTTTTATGGAATCTGGGTTGGCCATGAAACATCTAGAGAAGGGAAGACTCAGGACTCTCCCCTCCTGGTTGTGAGGCACCATGAATAGTAAAGCTCTTTGCTGAAGAGTCCTTTACACAAAGGACTGTCCAAGCAGGGAAGAGGGAACTCATGTGATTTTCTGAACAGTGCAGTAAGCATCTTGTATATTTCATGTGCTATTCCTCATAATCCTCACAAGGATTATGACACAAAGGTTAGATCATTCATTTACCACTGAGAAAACTGAGACACGGAAAGGATAAACAACTTGCTGTAGGTCATATAACTAGTCAGGGGAAGAGCTGGGTAATCAGTCACTTGATAATTGGAGTTGCCCCAAGTTTACCTAAGAACTGTGAAGAACATTAGAGTCTCAGTGAATTACCTGGAAGGAATCATAACGTGTGAGCGATGAGAGTTAAAAGCGAAAATATAACATTAGAAAGTGGAAGACATGGAGAAATCTATTGAACAAATATTTAATGACTTTCCTGTGCCTGTCTTAGTGCCTATGAGAAATAGAAAACTGCCCTGAAGGTCTTAAACGTCCTGACAAACTGAGGATTAAACAAGACCCAAGTCCCTATTTGCTTTTTCTTGTTTTCTAAAATGCGGGGGTTGGAGAGAGGAGTAAGCCAGCAGGCCCAACAGGGCTAATGCACTGCAGACCCTCTCCTTCAAGGGAGTTGAATCTTTTTCTTGTTTTCAGTATCCTCATCTGTAAAATGGCCAGGGTATTTCTCTACCTCCAAGAATTACCTTGTTTGTAAATCACAGAGCTCTATGTAGCTACGCAAATAACCCATAGCACTTGAGAAGTCACCAATTCATGATGATTAATGACCTGGATCAATGATAACACTGGTATAAATTACAGAACACTAATGATTATTATATGGGTATTAGGTCCAGAGTCTTAGGGCTGGAAAGATCAGAGGTCTCCAAATAAGCCCTCCTCTGCTCATCAATATCCCTGCCAGGTGGTATTCTGATTACAACTGATTCCATACTTTTAATTTATAAGTCCCCCAAGGAAGAGAACACACAAACTCATTCCCTGTGCTCCGATGAGCTCCATGCTTGATGATTGTGGCTCCAGCTTTGTACAGACTCTACCATTCCTGCTCCTTAGGAGACACCAGAGTCATTACAGAAAACTTCTAGAATATTCTGTGGTCATCATTGGAGTAGAATAACACAGAGCAAGGGCCCCAAGGTGGGGACTCTTAGGGAAGTCTGTTCTCTTGCCAAATCAGCTCTGGTCTCCATGGCACATGGGCAAAACAAGAAAGGAAGAGGGGGCAGGGCACTGGGCAACCTGTGAAGCCCCAGTGAGTGAATGCTTTGTTTTCTGCAAGGACTTTCACTACCAACTGTGAGACCCAGGAAAGTTGCCCACGACCTGCCAGGTGCACAGCACAGGCCCATTGACAGGATACCTCTACTCTGTGATCAACAACCCCCTCCCACCAGGAATTTGTTCCTTATTAATTCTCCCTTTATCCTTAATCAAGGACTAGGAGAACAAAGTTACAAAAATAGTAACTAATAAAATTCCAGGACCTCAATATGAATCACTATTTACCCCCTTTTACATCCTTCCTAATGACATTCAAATGGAGAAATTTGTTCCTTTGGTTCTTGCCCTATCACAATGTAGATGTTCAAAGAAAACCCTGCCAGGTGTCTAGCTAACCAACTGGTGTCTGATCCCTCCCTGAGACAGTGACAAGCATTCTTCAAAGAGGGAGGTGGGCAGAGCCAGGGATACCCCTTATAACAGCCCTCCCCCCTCTTCCCCTCATTGTCCCCTTCTCTGTGGCACAAACACCATGCACTGGTTTTGGATGGAAAGAAAGAAGGACTATCCAGTCTTCTGATTCAGCACACCACTCACAAGTCCCGGCAGTCAAGGACATAAAGCCTTTATTAAATTGGTCTACCCAATCTGAGGTCTGACGGCCTCAGTCACCTCTGGGTGTCTGGCCAGGCCCCTTGACTCCACAGGCCTCCTTCGTGGAAGGGCAGTTTTGAGGAACAAGATAATGCACAAAAGAGGGAGAATACACCCACGTAAAGAGACAAATTTCCATGTTGATGGTAAATGGAAGAGCCTTTGGGTCTGAGCTGAGCTCTGGGACAAAGGGGGAGAAGATGAACTGATATGAAAGCCTAGAGTGGGGTTCCTGCTCATGCCCAGCCCACTTTACTGAGGAATCCTATGAGCCCTGACCTTTGAAGGAACCGAGACCGGTGAGGGCTAGGTCTTCTCCTGCTGCCTGAGCAAAGCTCAAATCTCCTCCCTGAAGGGACAGTACTGAGTATCTTGAGGGGGAGAGGAGTGTGTGGCACCGGGAACAAAAGCCCCAGGTCCTACTAGCAGATCCTTTTCCAGATAGCTAATACTTCAGTAAAGGCTGCAAAAGGAGGAGCCGGGCATAGTCCCACTGTGATGGGGACTCCTGAAGGGTGGCTTCCTAATTCCTAGAAGATGACCATGTGCACAAATAGACAGCCTCCATGCTCTTGGTTATGGCTTGACTGATGATCATGGGCAGTGACCAGTCCTGTGAAAGCAAAAGGAAATCAGGAGAAACTTGATACACGGAAAGGCGACAGTGGGGGCAAAGCTGACACCGTTAAAACCACAAGTTAAAACTACAAGCAATCTGTAGTACACTTGCTTTCAAAAGACATTCACGTCACTCCCATTCTCACCGAGACTCTTGACCTCGGCGGTGTTACCGTCCTGTCATGTTTCAGGTGAGAGGACACGTTCACAAGGCGTTAGTGTGTTTCCCATGGCCCCCCCGCCCCCCCTCCCCGGCCTTGCAGAGGAGATCTCCTGCCCCCACCCAGGTCTGCAGTTCCGTCCAACCCAAGCCCCCTCCCCTCGCGGTGGGAAGGGAGGTGAGAAGGAAAGGAGAAGGAGGAACATCCCGCAAACCCCCTCACCCCAGCGCCTCGGGACGGGGGCCGGGCCGGCTGGGCAGCTCCGCCAGGCTCATCCCGCTCCTTGAGTCCGGCGCTCTCCCACTGCCTGCAGGCGGCGACCCCTCGGGAAGGGGAACGGCATCCTTCCACGAGAGATAACAATACACAGGTAAAGGGAGAAAAGAGGGTGGAAATGCGAGGGTGAGCCCGCGGCAAGGGGAGGGGGCTCAGCAGGGGCTTCGAGCGGCCCCCAGCCCTGCAGCGCGGGGCAGCGTCCAGAGGAGGAGGACAGAGCGGTGGTCCCGGGGACGAAGGCCGCAACTTCTGCAACCAACCTGGGGTAAGCGAGGGGGTGTCCAGTTCCCCACAGCTTGGGCCTCGGGGATTTTCCTGCATCCTTAAAGCAGTTCTGATCTTCCTTGGAGAGGGGGATGCCCCTAAACCGGTTTGTCAGCTACAAAGTCAGCTCAGAGCCATCTCGAAGAGACTAAGCAAGGCGCTGCCCGAAATTAACGGCCAATGGCTCGGGCTCCTGCCGTTGGCCACGCCCGTCGCCCCGCCCCCACGCCCCTCTTCCAATCAGAGGCCGAGCTCCTCCCCCGGACCTCCCCGCCGACCATCGTGGGTCACGTTCGCGGACAGGAGTGGGGGAGGGGCGGCCCCGAGTCCGCGGGGTGCGTGGGCTGCAGAGGGACGCTGCTCTCCGGGAAGGTGGTGGCGGGGGCAGGGGGGGACGGAGCCCCAGGACGCCGGAACGGGGGTCCGCCCCGGTCTGGCCTCCGAGGGCAGTGCCCCTTGCTTTATATTTACCAGGCCGTGGAATCACAGGCTATATGTTCTCCCAGAGTCCTCACTTCATTTTTATCCTACCTCAGAGGAAAGCACCATCCAGAAGGCACTTGGCCTGACGTCTCACAAGAGTTAGGGGCAGTTCAGACCCTCCTAACGTCAATTTCTGGCATTTTCCAACCAACCAAAGACCTCTCACTTGAGAGAAATGCTTGACCAGCCTCATCCAGCTCGTGGGGCCCCAGACCCCTAAAGAAAGCTTGGCCGTTGTCCCCGGCTTCCTCTCTCCCCTGCTGCAGGGCCTGGGAAACCGGGTTCTCGCTCAGACCCTTAGCATCAAGGATCCAGCCAGTGGGAGAGGGATGCTGAGCTGATGAGAATGCCCCTGACCAATGAGAAGAGAACAATGCCTTAGAGGCCAGCTGGGAGGAGGCTCACTTGTTAATATTTCCTGGGCACTTATTTTGAAAGACTCCCTCCTGGAAAATTCAGAATTCATCATCATATTTGAGCATCCCATATTCCTTTTTCAAAAATGCACATAACGTAAAGTTCACCATCTTAACCATTTTAAAGTGTACAATTCAATGGCTTTTACTACATTCACGATGTTGTGCAACCATTACGACTATTGGATTCCAGAACATTTTGTCACCCCCCCCCCAAAAGAAGTCCCATACACGCAAAGTGGTCACTATCCATTCTTTTCTTTAGCCTAGAGCAACCCACTAATCTGTTTTCTGTTTTGATGGATTTGTCTATTCTGGATACGCTGTGTAAATGGGATCACAGAATATGTGATCTTTTGTGTCTGGCTTCTTTTACCTAGCATAGTGTTTTCAAGGTTTCTCCACGCTGGAGCATGTATCAGTGCTTCATTCTTTTTAAGGCCAAATAATATTCCACTACATGAATATACCTTATTTTGTTTATCCATTCACATTGATGGACATTTGGGTTTTTTCTACTTTTCGGTTATCATGAATAACTCTGCTATAAACATTTGTGTACACATTTTTGTTTGAGTTTTTGTTTTTCATTTTTTTTTTTTATGTATACCTAGGAGTGGAATTGTTGGGTCATGTGGCAATTCTATGTTTAACTTTTTAAGGAACTGCCAAAATGCTTTCCACAGTGGCTATATCATTTTACATTCCTACCAGCAATATATGAAGGTTCTGGCTTCTCCTCATCAATACTTGTTATTTTCATTTTTAAAAAAGGATATAGGCATCCTAGTAGGTGTGAAGTATCTCATTGTGGTTTTGATTTGCATTTCCCTTGTTGTTGTGTGTTTGTTTCATGACTTTTTTCAACTGGTTTTGTATAGTGTGTGTCCTTTGTAATGTGTGATCATTAAAGTCTATTCTGTTAGATTTATGGTCAGCTGATGATTTCACAGAAATGTCCTTAAATACTTGGGACTAAAAACAAAAACAAAAACAAACAAAACAAAAAACCTCCTAGTTTTAGTGGGTGGTGTGTGTGTGTGTGTGTGTGTGTGTGTGTGTGTTGGGACATGCATTCAACACTCAGCCACACATTTTACAATTTTACCTTAGCCTTCACTTCCTGCTTGTGCAGAGCCCAAAGATCAGCCAGGGACAAGAGCTTAGGGCCTTCTCAGGTGTTTTCTGATCATGTTCCCAGACCTGGATATGTGCATAGCCTTCTAGATTCCCAGAACTATGTGGCAGCATTCCAAAATCCTTATTCTTCAAAGAATCTCATTCTCCAGCCTTTCCTTTTCAGGCTTTTAGGTTAGACTATTATTTTCCCCAACTGTTAGTCCTTGCCTGAGGAAGCAGCAGCTAACACACTTGATTTTAAGTATTTTTGACAAATTCTCCCTGGGTAGCTGCTTCAACCCTGGGATAGTTCTTGAGTTAGGTGAAATAGAACAAGCTTTTTGAGACAGTTCAAGAAGCCACCAAACAGGTCAAAACAAAAACTACAATTGTTTGGAATAGGGTCTGTTCTGTTCCCTCTGGTGCCAGGTACATACTGCTGTCCTCAGGCCACTGCCAAGCTGGGGAGTGGGATATAGTACCAGGTAGGTTAAAATGTCACATTTCATTGAGACTCGTATGTGTTTTTCTCAATTAATCATTCCCGTGCTTGCTGTATGATATTGATTAGATTCCAGAGTCCTGAAAATGTTGATTCTCACAGTTTTTGTCAGTTTATTCATTGCTTTTATGGAGGAACAGACTTTTGGAGTTCCATACTCCACCATTTTTGCTGATATCGCACTCCCTATTTCTTTTATAGGTAACTATTCATTAGGAGCTAAGTTCCTGAGAAGCTTAGTTACTTGCACATGTTTTATCCAGTAACACTAAGATTTGGACACAGATCATCTGACTCTAGAGCCTGTTTTATCCAATTTTAACATTTATTCACTCATTCAAGAATATTAATTCTAACATCTACTAAGTGCTAGGTATAGTTCTAGAAATTCAGGATTACCTCACTGTACAAAAGAGCAGATTCCTGTCCCTGAGATCTTGTATTTTTATGGAGGTAGATTCATAATAAACATTTAATAAATATTTGATATCATAACTTAAGTGCTTTGAAATAAAGAATTGGGATACTTATTTTGAATAGGGACTACTATGGGAATGATGTGAATATAATTTTTTAACATTTATTTTGTGTTGGTTGCAAATTTTATAGAAAAGTTTCAATAATAGCACTTGATTTCCTAAATATGCTTAAGCAGATCTATTCATGGTTAACATTTTGCTATATTTGCTTTATCTCTCTCTCTCTCATTTGATAGTAAGTTGTATAAAATTGTGCCTGTTTACTTCTTTACAATTAACTATTTTCAAAGAATAAGGACATTCTCTTATATAAGCATGGAATAGTTATCAATTAGGAAAGTTAACATCTATGCAATACTATTATCTAATCAACAGCTTATATTCTGATTCTAAAGTATGTCACGTCCTCTCAATTGATTGTTTATCATATGAAACACATTCTCTATCCCTGGTAATAGTCTTTGTTCTGAAATCTACTTAGTTTCATATTGGTATAGCCACTCCAGCTTTCTTTTGATTAGTCATAGCACAGTTTATCTTTTCCCATTTCTTTGCCTTAATTTATTTGTGTCTGTATTTAAAGTGAGTTTTGTGTAGGCAGTAATAGTGGAGATTGCTTTTTTATCCATTTTAACAATTTCTGCCTTTTTATTGGGGTGTTTAGACCATTTACATTAATGAGATTATTGATATTGTTAGATGTAAGTATACCACCTTGCAGTTTGATTTCTATTCATCCCATATGTTCTTGATTTTTATTTTCCTCTTTATCTTGCTTTCTTTTAAATTAATTGAACATTTTTCTCCATTTTTTCTCTTTTGTTGGCTTATGAACTATAATTTTTGTTTTGCCATTTTAGTGGTTGTTTTAGGATTTATAGTATACATCACTAACTTATCACAATTTACTTTCAAGTGATTTTATACTACATCATATATATTATAGGAAGCAACCTCTCCATAGTATATTTCATTTATCTCCTAGTAGCCTTTATGCTATCTCTGCCATACATTTCACTTTCACATATATTATAAACTCTACACTACAATGTTTTTCTCTTAAACGTAACTATTTTTAAAGAAATTTAAATAATAAGAATAAAATCTTACATATTAATCCATATAGCTATCATTTTCGTGCTCTTTATTCCTTTGTGAAATTTTATATTTCCATCTGGTATCATTTTCCTCTGCCTGAAAGACTTCTTTAACAAACCTTATAGTGTGGCTCTGCAGGCATGAATTCTTTTAGCTTTTGAATATTGATGCTCTTTTCATTTTCTTCTTATTTTTTTTCTGTGTATTTCATTTTGGATAGTTTCTATTGCTATGTCTTAAATTCACCAATCTTTTCTTCTCAATGCTAATCTTAGTTCTTAGGCTCATCCAATGTGTCTTTCACATCAAGCATTGTAGTTTTCCTTTCTAGGTATTCAGTTTGGGTCTCTTTTGCATCTTCTATGTCAATATACTAACTTTTTGAACATATGGGTTATAGTTATAATACTGTCTTAATGTCTCTGCTAAATCTAACATTTGTGTCTAGTTCTGGTTGTTTTAATTAATTGACTTCCTCCTTATTATAGGTTACATTTTCCTGCTTTTTTACATGCCAGGTAATTTTTTATTGGATGCCAGATATTATGAATTTTAACTTATTTTTGTTCCTGAGCTTTGTTCTGAGATACAGTTAAGTTACTTGGAAAGAGTTCAGTCCTTTCAGGTTTTACATTAAATATTTGTTAGATAGAGCCAAAGCAGTGTTTAGTCTAGGGCTAATTATCCCCCAACTCTAAGGCAAGATCCTTCTGAGTACTCCACACCATTCTACATGAATTGTGAGGTTTTCTAGTTCAGCTGCTTGGAGCAGACACTATTCTTGGCCCTGTGAGTGTTTCTTCTGATCCTTTCAGGAGGTTCTTTCTGTGGTTTTGGGTAGTGCTATGGTCTGAATGTGTATTTCATTCCCAAAATTCAAATGTTGAAATCGTGGCCCCCAAAGATGATGGATTAGTAGGTGGGGCCTTTGGGGAGTGCTTAAGTCATGAGCATGGAATTCTCATGTGTGGAATTAGCCTTATAAAAGAGGTTCCAGAGAGGTCCCTGGCCCTTTCCACCATGTGAGGACTACAGTGAGAAGTCTGCCACCAGAAGAGGGCCCTCACCCAACCATGCCAGCACCCGATCCCAGACTTCCAGCCTCCGGAACTCTGAGAAATAAATTTCTGTAGTTTATAAGCTGCCAGGTAATGGTATTTTGTTATAGCAGCCTGAATGGACTGAACAGGTGGTTTCCTCACACATATGTGCTGACCAGAATTCTGTTGAATGCTTGAGAAGGACCCTCTGCAGCTCTCCTCTCTCTTGTACTCTGTCCTGTGAACTGCAGTTCCCTTGATCCCCTCAGCTTCTCAAGTCAGGCAGGTAGTCCACTGGGCTCCTTGCACTGGGTTTGGAAATCTCTCTAGGCACTAACCTGACAAAATTGTAGAACTCATCTCATTTGTTCCCAAGTCTTCAGGATCACTGTCCTTCATGGTTTGATCCTGGTATTGTTTCATATATTTTGTTCAGACTTTTCGTTATTGTTTTAGGAGGGAGAATGAAGTCAGTCCCTTTTTCTCCATTTTTGGAATGGCTTTTTAAATGTTTGCTGTTTATTTCTACTTTTACTGCATTGTGATCAGAGAATTCAGTTTGTAATATTCCTACTATGAATAGGGAACCTACTTATGTTTCCCTTGTGATATAACATATGATATATATATATTATATAATATATAATATATGATCAACTTTGATGAATATTTCATGGCTGCTTGAGAAGAAAGCATATTCTTTATTAAAAGGTACAGCATTTAATACATATTTATGAAATCTAATTTAACTTAAATGTTGGTTAAGTCTTCTCTCTTCATACTTATTTTTGTTCACATGCCCTTCTTGGCCTGAGAGTGGTGTGTAAAACTGTCTTATCATTATTATTTCTATTTCTCCTCATATTGCTGTCATTTCTATCATAGAGAAGTGGTTTCTGTGTAATTTGGTACATAGATATTAATAACTGGTATAGTTTATTGTAGATTGTGGCTTTTTGCATTGTAATATATTTTTATTTGTCTTGTTTGATGCTTTTTGGCCTAAATTCTGCACTGTCTAATATTAAGCTTGCTACCCTTCTTTAGAGTTGTTCTATTTAGCTAGCATAACTTTTCCTATCCTCTTTTATTTTTTAGCCTTTGATTCACTTTGTTTTAAATGTTTCTTCTATATATAGAAGAGACTGGAGTTTTGCTTTGTAAGATATTTTGAAAATCTATTTCTTTTACTGGGCAAGTTAATCTCCTTCACATTTATTGATATGACTAATATATTGGTGTCAATTTTATGTGATGTTTACTTTGTTTCTTTCTCTCCATGTCTCCTTTGCTTTTTTTTATAAAAATTGCTTTGATATTTACAAAAGTGTACATTTTTGCTCTAATAGTTACCTTTGTACTGATATCGTTTAAAATATCCTGATTTACCTTTTTTCTCACTTAACTATGAACTATCTGCACTGTCTAGATTGTCGATTCTAAATGGTATCATTTGATTCCTATCTGTTCCCTATGCAACAATGACCTTATTCTACTTTGGTCTTTCTGTCTTCCTTCTTGGCTCAAATTTTAAGTTACATTCTTTCTACTTGGTCAGAACATAAACCATTTACAAATTATTTTCCACCTCTGTCCCATATCCTTGTTTAACTTTTATATCTACATGCTCTAAATATACTTTAAATACACTACACACACACTCATCATCAGTCTTTTGCCAAAAGTTCCTCCACCAGTCATCTCTTGAGCAGATAGAATTCATCCTCTAGCAGGTTATCTAAGAAGGGCTCATGTGTACAGAATTCTCTCACTCTTTGTATATATAATTTTTCAATAGCCTTGATAATTGAATGATAGTTATGCTGCATATAAAGTCCTTGGCTCACAACTTACTTCCTTTCTTTTGGTTATCTGAAAATAATGCTCCATTCTTGTCTTGCTTTGCAGGTTGCTCTTGAATATCCTGATGCCGATAGAATTTGCATACCTTGTAGGTATTATGACTATTGTGTCTGGAGGCCTTGAGTGTTGCTTCTTTGTCTTTAAAGTCTGATAATTGTTTAGGCTTTGTCTGTGAGTTGATCATTCTCAATTTTCCCAGGCACATTGTTGACCTTTACATAAATTTAGGTTTTCTCCTATTTCTATAAGGGTTCTTGAATTCTGCTTTTAAAATATTAGTTCTTCTCCATTGTTCCCTCCAATTTTCAGAGACTCCAATGTTCTTGAACATGAGAAAAGGGGTGGAACTGGTTTGAGGTAGGAGAACAGTTAGTTCATTTACTACAATGGTCAAGAAAGGAGACTGTGGACACTGATGCTGACAGATGGTCTAAGGAAGCACACTTCTAGTTACTTTGGTTTTCTCAGTGATAAGGAAGCAAGATTGAAGCTAACTCTCTAATTCTCCCCACCTGGAAAAAAGGATGGAGATGAGTCCATTTGCCATATTTAGATTTGTAGCCTGAATGTGAATCATTTACCAAAATTTGTGAACTATGTTCCCAGAAGGAGCTCTACCTGAACACCCAGAGCTACTTCCTCCTGGGATTTGTTCATATCCAGAGGGACTGAAAACAGCACGGATGGGGGATATGAATGGAGGGAGAGGCCAGGCACATCTCTGCCAGGAAGCTGGAGGATTGTCTGTGGGAGGTGTGAAGACCTGCCTTGTATTGCTTCAGGAGCAGTGAGAGAAAGACACAAAGACATGGCTTTGAGTGAGTGTAAGAAAGAACTATAAGGGGCTGGGGAAGGCTCTTGTGTGAGGCAGTGAATCCTCTCTCCCAGGGAGTATTCCTTAAGTGGCCAAACATCATGATGTCGGGGATGTTGGCTTGGAGATTCCTGGGTCAGCAGGTGATTGCCAAATAGTCTCCATAGCAACTCAAAGTTGACTATCCACTTTCTATCCAAAGCCTCCTGTCAACAGCTCTTGTCCACTCTACCTTCAACATATATTCACAACGCAACCATTTCTAACTTCCTCCATTTAATTCCCCCTGGACCAATAAATACATGGTTTTCTCTCTCCTGAATTATTTCAATAGTCTTCTAGATGATTTCTCTGCTTCCTTCTTGGCCCCCACTCCCCTACCCCAATCTATTCTCAAAAGAGCAGTCAGACTGATCCAGTTAAATTATAAGTCAGATAATGTCACTCCTCTGTCAAATTCCATATTACCCAAAGTCCTAACAATGGCCTTCATGGTCACATGTGATCTCTCCCACAGCCCCCTGCCCCAGCCAACTGTATGCCTCCTTGCCCTGTGCAACATGCTCACTTATGTAGGCCTCTCGCTATTCCTCAGACATGCCAGACATGCTCTGTCCGCCCTCAGAGGGTCTTGACAATTTCTTCTTCCTGGAATACTTCTGCCTCAGATATATAGAGAGCTCACTTATTTTCCTACTTTCTCCTTAAATTCCATTAACTATTCAAAGAGGTTCTGCCTGTCCATCTTTATAAAGAAGCACTCCCATCCTTTTGTGTTCCTTTATTTTGCACAATAGTATTTATCACCTACATATTATATATTTAATTATTTGTTTATATTCTGACTGCTTTGTCTGGCAGTGGCTTTGTCTGGTTTTCATTGCTAAATTCTCAGTGTCTAGAAGGGGCCTACCACAGACAGAACCAGTGCTCAAGAAATATTTGTTAAGAGAATGAATAAGTGAGTAAGTATGATTGTGTTTTCGTGAGGATAGAGGACAATGTAACAATCAGCCAGGACTTGTCTCCTTCCTCTTGGAGGCAGGAGAAGGACCAAGGCTTTTATAACTCAATAAGCCTTTAAAATCTTATTATGTTCCAGTTCCAGGTAGTATGAAGTAAACACATGGCCGCCTCTCTCCCTCACTGGGTATAAAACCTGGACAGAGTACATGGTGCAGCTGTCTGAAGTCTCTGAAGGGTAAGTACCAGCAAGTGGACTGGGGGTTGGGGGAACCAGGAGTCCAAGGACCACCAAGCTGGTCATGAGTGGGACATATTTTGTACTTGGGTCTCTGCTGAACAGAACTTAGTGTAGCCTGACACCTGAAGTCAGCACTTGGTGCAGAGAGAGATACAGAAGCAAACCTCTGGTTTTCGTCAGAGCAGTGACATCAGGAACTCCTATAATGCAGAACATGGGTGTAGGGGTGGGGATCCCTGGTTTTTTCCTTTTGCTTTTCTCCACTCTAGTGTCCCAGCCATCAGGGAGTCTGGCAGGAGCAGAAGGTGTGGCAAACATGGTGGCCAACATGGTGGCCAACATGGCTGTCAACGTAAAAAGGCAAGGGCTAGGACTCTGAGGAAGGGAAGCCTATAATCTGGACTCAGGGTGCTTTTTCCTCCTGCTTTCAGGACTGTATCCCACAAGCACCTCAGGACTCCTGATACCTGTCACTCTTACCTGTCACTTTTTAACCCAGATCAGTGGGGTTGGGGATACAACATGCTCTTGAGGACACAGCAGCTGTCACATTAGGGACCAGTCAAAAAGCCTGGCCCCAGACCCCCCACCCCCCATAGATATCCCATATCCAGGACTTGCCCATCACCCCACCTAGGCCCTGGCCTCCTTAGGTGAGGAGCTGGGCTGGCCCACTGGACCAGAGTGCAGAGCCACCAGCCTTCTAAAAACTGCCATAGTCTATGGGTCAGCCATGACAGCCTGAATACAGGGAGCAGGTAAACCTGGAGCCCAGGGGGAGGGGACAGAGGAGGAGCTCTGAGACCTGACCTTACAGAATGTAAGGGCCAAGCCATGGCATCTGTGATGAAAGATGAGAAATAACTTCACTCAATTGCTCAGAGGCTACATGAAGAGGAAGAAGAAGGCTCTTAGCAGTGTAGAAGTGGGGAGAGGGGCAGGGAGGAGCTTGTGTTTCTTACACAGCTCCTCCTAAGCACTTCATATGCACTATGCCAGTTAATCCTCACTAAGCCTGTGACATGGGGTAAGGCACCTATTATCCAGTGGGGTAAGCTGAAGCACAGAGCGGTTAAAGCTCTGTGCCCAAGGTCACAGCCCTGGCAAGTGACAGGGCTGAGTAAACCTTCAATAAGCACATTTGCCTGCATTGGAATTGCTATGAATGAAAACCCAGAAAATTCCTTAATTCCTAAACTTTTGAATCCCAACCCATGTGCCATGAACTTTAGAAGGCAGAAGCCAGCAGCAGTGCGAGGGAGATGTAGAAATCACAACAGTTCACATTTAGTGGTTTGCTGAATACAAGACACTCTGCCCCCTGTTGTGAGAAATGGGCCTTCACAGGTCTCCCAGAGGAACTTATCTCTGGTTGACAAGGACTGGTGTGTTTTATACATGTCTCCCCCTGGTCTCCGTGTCTCTGAGGAATGCACTGTCAGACAAGGATGGACTGACCAGAGTTCCACGCGGGCCATAGTGGTCCTATCAGCTGAGAGAATTCATGGCGCTCTCTGAGGTTCCCAGACCTGCAGGCCTCACTTATTCCAGAAAGTGACTAAGGGGAAGAGATTTTTTCTGAGTCCGACTAGGAATCCGTCAAGACAGACTGTGTTTCTGAGGGACAGGAAGCCTGAGGAATGAAGCCCAGCTTTCGGGTTGAGGGGCGATGTGGTCCTGTGGGCTTGCCAGGGAGAGCATGCCTCAGGGCAGTGAGCTGGGGGCAACCGGAGTTTCTTTCGGAGGCCCAAATCAAGGGGGCTGCTTGTCTCTTCCTGAGTGAGGGGCTTTAGCTTGGGCCTCGGTTCTTTAATTGGTAAATGGCAATGAAGAGAGATCTAGCTCAGGGGGCTGTGTCTTTATAAGCTGAGAAGTACAGAGTAATTAAATACGTAACACATAGAACTGGGGAAACGGAAGTGCTAACAGCTTCCCTTATATTAATTATGGGTGCCACTGAGCACATTGTCATCAATTACTTCATATTCATGATAATAGTCAGCATGATGTGTTCTAGAATCATGAGACTGGCACGGTCAGCGCCTCGGAGGCCTTCCAGCTTAGTCTCCCTTATCTGATTTTCGAATTCTCTCGCTACTATTCATGCCAAGGAACACTGATATTATACTGAGTAGTAATGAGCACTCAGTAATGAGCAGAATTCATCTGGGGCCTGGAGGAGGGGTTCTCATGCCCATCGTCTTCCAGGCAGCCCGAGCCATCGGATCCATTCTTGCTCTCTTGGATCCCTGAGCACAGGCAGATCCAGCATCCTTCCTGGTCTGTGGTCACCCTCGGAATATGAAAAGCAGCTCCGGAGGAAGACGTGGACTGGGAAACTTTCTGTGGCATCTGCTGTCTTCTCAGCGCAGTGCTGGGGGAAGAAGGAAGGGCAGGCAGGCCCAGGGGGGTGAGGGTGTGGAGGCGGCCCGATTCCCAGAAGGCCCAGAAGGCCCCAAAGGAAAGGAGCCCCGCTGTTCCAGTGATCAACTAAAAGGCCCAGAAAAGCTGCTGATATCACCCCAGAGCTACATGTGACAAACTTGGGGGGGTGCAATTCCCTGTGAATCCCAGCCCCTCGCCCCCCGCGATGAGGACCATATCCCTGCCACTTGCATCTGTTCCCAAGGAATCTCGCTTTCCCACAGTTGTAATCGCTAGGAAGCCACACAGTTGTAATCGCTAGGAAGTTGTAATTACTAGGAGGAATGCTGCCCACCGGCCCCCAGCCTTGCCCGGTACCTAACACTAGTAGAAGGTCCCATCCCCTTGTGTTAAAAGAATCCCCTCCACAAAATGTGAGGATGCCCAGGAAGGTGAGCCCACTCCTTCGAGGGGCTGCCACTCTGTTGTGGGGGCATTGAGGCCACAGCAGGCAGTCGGTCACTGCCGGAAGGGGAGGTGAGAGTGCCCCAGGCAGCCATGGACTAGGCCCCCTTCCCTTTGATTGTCACCTCTCCTCTCTCTCAAGCCCAGTTTGTCTGGGTGCGGTGGAAGGTAAACAGACTCCTGTCACAGCTGAAGTAGTAAGGAATAAGATAGAAAAACTCCCTTAAAGAAACCTGTCCACCCCAGCCTGCTTCAAGAGGGGCTCTGTGGGAGCCTAGGTGACCCCCGGGCCCCCCAGACATGGGGGAAGCTGATGTTCTGGGCTCAGCTTCAAGGCAGGCCACAGGTGCACCAGGACACTTGGCCAGAGTGCAGGAGCTTGTCCACTCGGAGAGCTTGACGTCAGGTGGTTGTAAGTGGAGGGGCAGAGCTGAGCTGCAGGACTGGGAACGGAAGAGGGGGAGCAGGGATGGTGGGAAGGGGCCCACTTTCTTCTTGTACCAGGACCCCAGCTCACACTGCAGCCCTCCCTTCTGAGCAGCCCTGAGGACCTTCACCCGAGAAATGAGGAGGAAGAGGAGCTAGGGGCTCTTCTCTGGCTGTCCCTGCTCTCCCTCCTCGCTCAAGTGGGACGTGGAGGGGCCCCAGGTCCTATGAGCAGGTCCCTTCCAAGGAAACAGAAGTTCAGCAGCACAGGGAGGGAAGGAGCCTGGGAAGGGTTGGGTGGGGGCTCTCCACAACTGGGAACAGTACTTTTCCACATTCATCTCTTTGTATGAGGGGGGTGGTCTCCTGCTCTGTGTTCCGCTTGACGGCTACTGTGGGCTTTGATTCCCGTGAAAGAAAATGATGATTGGGAGACACCTGGAAGGCAGGTGGCAGCAAGGAGAGACCCGGATGCAGTCTCCGTGTCAGGGCCCACCCATCTCCCTGTCCCCCAGCCAGACGGTCACCCATATTAGGTCTCTACCCTGAAACAAGGGGAGTGGGGGGGGGCTCTCTTTTGATCATCTTAAAGGAGAGGAAATGGCCGATCAGAGAGGTCTGGGTGTTTGGTCCAGGTTCCCCACGGAGCGTAGAAGAGAGCCCCTGGCTTTGCAGAGGAGATCTCCTGTCCCTAGGTTTGCAGTTCTGTCTAACCCAAGCCCCCACCCATCACAGTGGGAAGGGAGGTGAGAAATGGAACTGAGAAGGAAGCCACTGAGAAACATCCCACAAACCCCGGGGGAAGTCAGCCTCAAGCTCAGGCTGGGGGCCAGCATGGCAGCTCCGCCAGGCTTGTGGTGGGAGTCCTGCTCCTGGGAGTCCTGCGCTCTCCCACTGCCCACAGGCGCGGCCCCTCTGGAAGGGAGAATGGCAACCTTCCATGGGAGATACAATACACAGGTAACGGGGTGATGGGCATTAAGGAGGGCATGTGATGTAATGAGCACTGGGTGTAATATAAGACTGATGAATCTTATATAACTAATCTCTACCTCTGAAACTAATAATACACTATATGTTAATTAATTGAATTTAAATAATAAAATAAAATAAAATTTAAAAGTAAAAAAATACACAGGTAAGGGGAGAAAAGAGGGTGAAAATGCGAGGGTGAGCCTGGGACAAGGGGAAGGGGCTTAAGGAAGGCTCTGGGGGAGTCCTGCCAACTGCTCAACCCTGCCTGGATGGGGACACCCAAGGTCAGGCCCACAGGTAGCAGAAGGCCAGGAAAGGTGATCCCTGGGGGAGGCCTGCTTGCCAGCTCCCTGCACCCTGGGTGAGCCACCGAGGATAAGGGGAAGGGCACCCCAGTTCCAATGGCCCTGGATCCTCTGAGCCCCAGCCTTGAGGGCAGCTGGAGCCGGCGTGACCCACGGTGGCCCAGCAGTGTGACAGGGGTTCCACTGGAGGTGGGCAGGGAGAAGAGAGCTGCCTTGGGTGGTTCAAGCAGGTAGGAAACAATCACAAAAAATTTTGGCCACATCTTCTTATAGGTTATGCGGAAAATTGGTAATGCCAATTTTCAAAGAGAGTTAAGAAGAGGGAAAGGAAGGGTGGTAATCAATGCTCACACACTTTTGTTGTTTTGGTTGATGCCCTGTGCTGGGTGCTCTGCTGTGGTTTCTCGCTTTACCCTCACAATTCTCTGAAGAGGGCATTATTGTCCCATTTTACAGATAGCGTCCCAGTGCTGGAAAGGACAGGGGCAGGATGGTTACTGATGGTCCTCTGATAAGGAGACTCTCGAGCCACAAGAGTAGGCACCCTCCAGGCTGTCCTTTTGTCCAGCTTCCTACCTCTGGCCAAGGCTTCATGGCTTCCTAAGAGTCCAGGGGCAACATTGCATGGTGGGGGTTACCTGGAAGTCCAGGGGCCAGGACTGACAAAGGACAAGGACGTGGGGCATGTTGGCAATTGTGACAGGAAGGATTTCAGAGTCATGCACCCTGGTCTTCCTAAATGTCTCGGGGTGGGCTCCTTCTGTCTTCTGCTCTGGAGAGCTTTGCCCAGGCCTTTCCATTCTGTGTGCTGCTCTGGGGGCCTTCACATGGAAGCAGGGGCTTTGGGGACCTGCCAGGCCAGTGAGGACCAATCCTGCCCTGTGCCACCAGAGCCAGCTCTAGGGGATGCTCCCACCTGTCTCCACGCTCTGCTCTGTGAAGACATCATGTTGAACTTCTTGGTCTTTAACCATGAAGGGGGTTGGGTATTCTGCTCCTCCGACTGTATGAATCACCACACACACACACACACACACACACACAAGGACTTGGAACAGCCTTGAAATTAGTAAGGCCTCAGAGCCAGAGAACAAGGGTCATACCCATTAGAGTTTGGTTGTGCCTCGACCACCATAGACCATGCATGGTGCATGATCCTGCATTTCCCAAATACCTCCTGTCAGAATGGGATGCCTGAGCTTGGGTGAGGCACTAGGTGAGAACATCCACAAGCTTAAGTGACTGTTCCCCCTCTCCCTCCATCTCCTTGTCAGGGCAGAGATGGCATCCCCTTCCCCTGGATGGGTCCTGGCCTACAAGGGATAAAGTGGGGGCCAGGGGAGCCCCCTCCATCTTGTCTGATCTCAGACCTGCCTCGTCGGTGCCCCACATCTGGCCCAGCTATATTTAGCAAGCTCAACTCTGTAACTAGAGCGACTGGGTCACCCCAGCCCCACCTCCCCTTCCGAGGACTCTGCAGGGGCCAGCTTCTCACACCTTTTAATCAAGTCTTCCATTTCTCCAGGCAACCAACACAAAAGGCCTGGACCAGGTGGTGGAGATGCTCTGGCTCCTACACAGAGGTTCTATTTTCTGTTCTGCATTCTTCCAGGCTGGGTAATTATGGATCTGTCCGCAGAGACGCTCTGTTTCTTAGCATGGGCTGTTAGAGAGCCCGTCTATGTTAAGCTGGTCTCACCACTTCTGTCTGGTGTTACACTGCAGAGTACTATATCACAGACATGTGTGCAGTGTCAGTATGTTCGCATGCACACTCTAGCATGTGCATGGTGTCTGTGCATGCGTGTATTGGTACGTGGCCGGAGTGCTCATTGGTCAATCGGTATTTGTCCAGTGCCCACTATGTGCCAGGCCAGGGTGCTCTAGGTGCAGGGCGCAGCACCGTGAGGGGGAGGGGACAGACGGCTGTGCCCGGGGTTTACATTTTAGTGGCCGAAATAGTAAACCCCGAAGTCAGGTCGTTTCCTTCAGCATTGAGCAATGCTGAAGGAAATAAGCAGATCAATGCTAACGAATGAAAGGTGCAGTGGGCCAGCTAGGGGTTGCTACTTTGGTTAGGGTCATCACGCTAGCCTCTCTGGGGAGACATGGAGGTCTGGAGGCCAAGCCTGGAACAGGCAGAGGGAACAGCAAAGACAGAAGCCCTACAAAGGGATGCGTGTGGTGTTTGCAGCTGGAGAGCAGCCACAGGGCTGGGGGAGTGGGGCAGCGGCTGGTGGGATCTGAGGTCAGGAATCAGGGGCTGGTGGGATCTGAGGTCAGGACTGTGAGCAGGGGCCAGGTCCTGAAGGCTTCTAGGAGTCAGACCTTGGACTCTGCGGCCACATTTCCCGGGCGCAGTTTCCTATGGTGCCACTCGTTAGCTGTGTGACCTTGAACAAGTTACTTAACCTCTCTGGATCTCTGGAAGGGGGTGGTGATAGAGGTAATGACGGAACCCCCCTTAGAGAGTTGTGATGATCCAATGAGTTAACAGAAGTAAAGGGCTTAGAACACCTCCTGCCTCAGAGTGCATAGCTGTTCTTTTTAATAAGTATTTGTTATTATGAGCAGCCTTATTGTTATTACAAAAAAGGAGCTAAGGTTTCAAGAGATGGACCTTTGTCTGCTGGGACAAGTTCTGGTCAGAAATTAGGGAGACCTGAGCCTTACTCGTTGCTCTGTCTTCAAGTCCCTGGGTGTCCAGTTCCTCTAAGTGGGTTTCAGGGCAGTTCTGTGGGACCCCAGCTAAGCAGTTGACACAAGTAGTAACCTCTCAGGTTTTAATAAGAAGGTAAGATTGTTACCAGAAGGGGAGTTCAAATCTCATCAAGAGAGTGTCATAGGCAAGCTAAAGCTCAAAGGACACACCTGTCACCTGAAGCAGGGAAGGGAGGCAAGCAAAGAAATGAGAGGGGGCAAGCACGGGGCTGGAGGGGATTGGAAAGCAAGGCTGGCTTCCCAGAAGCCATCTTGATTGGTCTGGGCCTCACTGTGCACTATGGGGATGGCTGAGATGAAGGCCCAAGGTCAGGGAGGCACTGGGCTTTTCATCTTTCAAATGAGGGAGTTGGTTGAGATGGTTAATAAGCTCTTTTAAGGCACTCCTCTCAAAACATAATGGGAGGCTAAACGGCTGGGGGACTAGCGGGGTCTAAGGAGAACAGTCTTTGAGAATAACGAGCCCCGGGTCTGTGGTAGTCTTGGGATACAGTGTTTGGTTTCCTTTTTGCTAGCCGGAGGTAGAGAAAGAACTAAGGTTTATAGTCCTGGCTAGGGTCCCATTCTGTGATCAGACCTCTTACGTGTGTAGCCAGCCAGCTCTGGGGAGGGCTCCCATTAGAAATGCTGGCCCCTCTCCCTTGCCGGATAAAAACAGGCACTGACAAGTTCTGCACATTTACAAACACAGATCCACACCTCCACCATGGACAGGCTTCTGAAAATTTACAGGTAAATCAAATTTTTGTAAATCGAATTTTATGTTCAGTGCACTTTGGCTGCTTCCTGTTTAAAGAAGCCCAGTTGCAAGTCCTTTTGTGAAGCAAATATCTTCTCCTCCCGTAAATATCAATGTTCATATTTAGGCTTTCGAAGTATGGAAGCCCCTGTCTGTTCAGGTGTGTGCGTGCGTGCACGCGTGCCTGTGCACGTGTGTGTGTTTGTGTGTGTGCATTTGCATTCATTCTGGCACATAAAAGGATCCATGAATAAAAATGTTCTTTCTCTCTCAGGCTTTGTTGTGATATGTTGCTGGAAAAAAAAAGACTCACTGTTCAAGCAAAAGGCAGACCCTGAGCAGCTCAGATCTCTGTCTGAGTGTGCTTCCCATTCCTCCTGTGTCTGATTGCTTCTCCCCAGGTAGACCCCGCGGGAGGGAACTTCATAACTTGGGGAAAATGGAAAATCTGTCTGCTACCTGGAATGGGGTGGGGCAGGGGAGGCAGATATGGGAGCGTAGAAGGGGTAACGGGGAATTCTCCTGGAATTCATTCATAAGATTGCATGCTACCATCAATTATTCATCAGGAAACATCCAGGGAACCACCATTATGTGTTTTCTGCTTGTCTACAGGACCAGGGTGGTGGCCCTAACCACTGTGTATTTCACCGCTCCGAAGAGTGGCTTGACTTCCCCTGTTAAATTCATGGTACCTCCCTGGGCTTTAGGTCTTCTCTCCCCACCCCACGCCTCTGACCTCTGCACGGGGAAGGGTCCCCTGCCCTCCCCAGCCTTCTGTAGGCGGGCACGGGGACAGGCCTGGGAGCCTCTGGAAAGACTCTCCTCCATCATTTATTAATGGTCTCTGGTCTCTTCCCTGAAATAATTAGGGTTGGGATATTTTATTTTATTTATTTATTTATTTTTTATTTGTATTTTTTTTAAATGCCTTTTTTTTTTTTTAAAGATTTTATTTATTTATTTGCGAGAGAGAGAATGAGAGACAGAGAGCATGAGAGGGAGGAGGGTCAGAGGGAGAAGCAGACTCCCCGCCGAGCAGGGAGCCCGATGCGGGACTCGATCCCGGGACCCCAGGATCATGACCTGAGCCGAAGGCAGTAGCTTAACCGACTGAGCCACCCAGGCGCCCCAAGGGTTGGGATATTTTAAGTGCCATCTGTACTGCTTCACAAGTGAGGGCACTGGGTAGTAATCTGGAGGCCCACCAGAGGATGGGAGGTGAGTCACGGTATTGGCTGCCACAGCCTCAGGGCGAGGGAGGGGCGGGAGGGAGCAGGCGCTGGGATGTGGGAAGTGCCGGACTCACAGTTCACAGGGAAAGTGTTAAGAACCAGGCTTCTCCTCTGGGAGCAGGAGCGCGGGAGACGAGATCCTGGCAGAAAGCTGGGTTCTCACCACAACAGACACCCACAGGATGTCCCAGGAGCTGCCTCAAGAGCATGCAGATCTGGGATCAGAAGCCCTGTGTTCTAGCCCTCTGTTCCCTGAAGCAGAGTCTGAGCTGGGGATTCCTGTGTGTGTGTGTGATTTGTTGAGGGAACAAGAGAAAACTGGAAAAGAAGAATCTAGGCCAAGATGCCACTTTAGGCAAGGTCTTGCCTGAGTCTGATCCCTCGGGGAATTCTGGAACCTGAATGGCCCCTTGGAGTTTGTCCCTCCTGGAGACAAGGGGGCCAGCTTTGATATTCGGACACCAGAGTTACTAGTCAAGGGCTATGGGGGGGGGTGGGTGCATGTGACAGAGGGCCTCACCTCCTGGGTGTCTCCCAAGGAAGTGGCTTCTATCCTGCCAAGTAAGGACCACCCATTGGAGAAGACATGGTTATGAGCCATTAGGAACCAACACCCCAGCAGCTTGGTGATGGAGATCTGGTGGGGCCTCTGATACAGCCTTCCAGGCTAGAGACAACAGACACCCAGTCTCTCTGAGCATCCACAGAGAGGATCCACAGCCTTCTAGGGCTTCTTGCCGTGCAGACGGTGGTGCGGTGGCCATCTTGCTGCTGTCATATGCCATATAAGTACCTGCAGGTTCTGCTGCACAAACCCCTGAGCTTGGGGAAGAAGTAACCGGATCCAGCTCCGCATACGGCTGGAGGCACGGACTGGTGCTTGGCTGGATTTACAAGGCTTCCTTCAGCACCCTCTGGCCTGGCCTGGGCGCCCTCCATCAGACAAACATTCCTTTGAGAAGACATTATCCTTGGGGATAATTTACACAGAAAGCGGAGAAGGGCTAATTTGTGGTTCTCAGTCATGAACGCCAGTGTGAGTGAGGATCCTGCCCAGGCCATCTTAGACTAGAGTCAGGAAGAGGGATGAGGGCCCAGCAGATGGCCACTGAGGGGACTGCAGGGCGGGCTGACTGGGAGGCTAGGAAGGGCTGAGCACTCAGGCTGGTGACAGCAGGGAGGACGGTGAGTGCGAAGGAAGCCCTCCCTCCCCGCCCCACTGAGCCCCCTCCTCCCCTACTCCTCGCCCTGGCTCACAGGAAAAGGGCCTCCCCCCCCTTCTGTGCCATAAGCCAGGAGGAGAGGCAATTACTGGGGAGGCGGTGCAGGAGGCGAGAAAAAAGTCCTCTCTCCCTTGTGACTACTGGGGAGACAGGCAACCTGGGAGCCTGGCAGGCCTGTGGGGTAGAGGGGCAGAGGGGGACGGGGTCAGAAGAGCCCTCTGCTGAGCCTGGGAGTTCGTGTGGCCTGGACAACAGCAAGTGTTAATCGTGCCAAGGTCAGAAAGGTTGACCTGCTGGCTATCAGATCTTTCTGGGAGAGAAACAATAAATGACACTCTGGTGCTTTCCACCTCAAGAAACAGCGCTTTAGCAAGATCATCCCTTCCCCTTCGCCCATGAGGCACCTCGGTGCCCCCTCAGGACGTTGCTGGCCTGTCCTTTCCTGGGGGAGGAGGGATTCTACTCCTAGGACACCCTGCCCCCGTCCCGACGCCTGCCTCCTGCCTCCAGGGGGCAGGTGTGGGCCCAGGCTGGCCTATTCCTCTGTTGGACCAAAAAATCCAGAAAATGGGAAACATGCATTTTAGTTGTCATTAGTGGGAACATGAAATTATTTCTTGGGGGGAAACAGAGCGTCTGTATATGTGTGTGTGTGCCTGTCTGTCTGTCGGGGGCCAGGTCATGCTGTCCCCCACCCCAGGAATACAGACACCTGCTTGAAGGAGGGAGGTCAAGACTCAGCAAGGACAGGCCTGACTAAAGAAAGCTTTGGCCGCATGCAGCGTGAGGTTGGGCTCTCCGTCCCTGAGGTGGGCAGGAGAGGTGAGTGAGGCCCTGCTTCAATCCAGGCACTTGGATTTACTCGGCGGAATCCCAATGGGGTCAGGCCTAGGGGACTAGAAAAGGGAGGTAGTGTAGAGGCCACCAAAATGGCCAGGAGAGGCTACATGGGAGAGGTGGGGCAGGACAGAAGTGCAGCATTTCAATTGGGAGGGAAGAGGAGGAAAGAGGGAGTGCATCTGCCAGCCAAGCGTGGAGGCGGGAAGCAGAAAGGAGGGCCTGGCGGGAAGAGAATCTTGCAGGAATAATAAGTATCATCGGATATTAATGATGTTAATACTAACTGAACACCTCCTGTGTGCCGGGCACCATGCTTGGAACTTCACATGTTAACTTCCTTAATCCTCACAATGACCCCATGTGATAGGTACTACTGTTCCCATTTTAGGGAGGAAGAAACTGAGTCCCAGAGAGGTTAAGTAATTGGCACAAGGTCATGCAGCCAGTGAGTAGCAGAAGAAATCAGAATTTGAACCCAGACAGCCTGGCTCTGGGACCTCTATCCCTAATCAATAAACCTTTCTGGACAAGCCAGCACATACTGAGTGCCTATTATATGGGCCAGACACCATTCTGAGCCTTTGATTCATGGAGCCCTCATTGTTAAGCCCATTTTGCAGATGAGAAAACTGAGACACAGCAAGTTTCACACAGAATTACTCAAGGTCACCCAGAGAGCAGGGGAGCCCGTGCTGGCCCCAGGCAGCCGGGGGTCCTTAGTGACTCCACATGGAGTGGGTGGGGAGATGGTGTGGGTGAGGCCCTGGACATGGAACTGGGATGCGTGGACTTGCTCCCAGGCCCTGGGATTTTTTGTGCGGGTTGATCACCGAGAGGGAGGAGGGATGTGGGCAAGACGTGCACAGCTGGGGCGTGTGCCACAGGGCCACTCACGACTGGGCAGGAGATGCCGCCCAGAGGCGAGTTGATGGGCACGTGAAGCCCTTTCTGGAAACCCCACTCACCCAGGGGCGGGGCAAGCTTCCCAGCTGTGGCAGAGAGGCTTTCTCTTCTGTCCCTCACTCAGGGAGCCTTCAAAGGCTGGGGCAGGGGGCAGGGCCTGCCTCCTCTGTGGCTCCTGTGGCCTAGTTTCCAGGCGACTGCCAGGTACTGGGCCCAGGCAGACAGGTTATAAATATCCCCGAGTGACAGCAAGGCCTTCGCTGACGCTGATGCGGATTAAGCTGGATGTGCAGCCTCAAGGTCACTGGCATGGCTGTGGCTTCCACTGCTCTCGGAGGGTCTAGGTGAGGGGGGTGCCACGGAGGCCAGAGCAGGGGGGCAGGGGCCTGAGTCCCTGGGGCCAGCCCATCTCAGACTGTCCTCCCGTGTGGTCCAAGTTCTTCACTCCAGCTCTTACCTGCTCAGTTTCTCTCTAACCTCTCCCTCCCCCCAGCCTCTTCTGCCTTCCCTGGAGCCTGCCCTGTGCAGTTTTTCTTGGCCCAGTCTGGACCCTAAGGCCCTTAGGACACAAGGCCTTGGTGGGGGGATGGGTTGCCAGGTAGGAGATAGGTTGTTAGGTGGGGGGATGGA
>NC_138376.1:30059866-30082306 GCF_054177405.1 Leptonychotes weddellii | reverse complement strand
ATGGTGAGCACTGTGAATTGTGTAAGACTGTTAAATCACAGACCTGTACCTCTGAAACAAATACATTATATGTTAAAAAAAAAAAAAAAAAAGATAGCAGGAAGGGGAAAAATGAAGGGGAGGAAATTGGAGGGAGAGACGAACCATGAGAGACTATGGACTCAAACAAACTGAGAGTTCTAGAAGGGAGGGGGGTGGGGGGATAGGTTAGCCTGGTGATGGGTATTAAAGAGGGCACATACTGAATGGAGCACTGGGTGTTATATGCAAACAATGAATCATGGAACACTACATCAAAAACTGATGATGTAATGTATATGGTGATTAACATAAAATTACTTTAAAAAAAAGTTGGAGAACTGACAGTTCACTTGTGGACTAATGAGGGAGGTGAGAATCAGAAAGTAATAGCTAGCCACCATTTCCCTAGCCAATGGATGTTCTCAGCACATGGCTTTCAGGCTCAGGGCAGTTCCCCTACTCCTTTGCTCCCCAAACAGGGTTAAGCTCATTTTCTTAGTCCTATTACCAGGGAGGTCTGCTACCTTCGTAATGGACTTAAATCCGATAAATCATTCCTGATTAAGAAGGCGTTATCCTGTTAAAAAGGTGCCAGAATCTCAGCTTAGGAAAGCTTCTGTATTGGGGACAATGAGAAAGATTACCACTCTAGGGATTGTTCTCTACTTAAGCATTTAAAAATAGGCCTTCAATTTGCTTTTGGTTTAGCATAGCACAGTTTGCTATTTGAAAACATTGCCAATGCTATACAAATGTAGTTTTATTTTTTCCTCATTCTCCTAGAAATACCTTCTTCTCCTCTCCTCTGTCTGTACAAATCCTAGCTTTCCTCTGAGTCTGTTTTGCAATCCTCTCCCACTCCTTTTCCAAATGCACCAATTGACCCCAATCTCTTTCTTCTTGGAAATCTGGTTGCACTTACAGCCCAACGATTAATGGCTACTCTGCTTCTTCCCTAATGTGTAAGGCTTTCTGTCTCACTATTATTCCCACTAGATTCTAAGCTCACTAAAGCTGACCAAAGAGTGAACACTTTAGGGGCACCTTTAGATGGCTCAGTTGGTTGAGCATCCGGCACATGATTTCGGCTCAGGTCATGATCCTGGGGTCCTGAGATCGAGCTCCACATCAGGCTCTGTGCTCAGCGGGGAGTCTGCTTGGAATTCTCTCTCTTTCCCTCTGCCCCTCCCCCTGCTTGTGCACTCAAGCTCTCTGTGTCAAAGTCTTAAAAAAGTTCTAATTTTGTGTTTGGCTTAGGCAAAAAGGTCACTTCATTTCCACCTCAAGTTCATTTCCATCAACTAATGGTTGCCTGCCACTGCTTGGGCACCTGTCTCCTAGAAGATTTAACAAGTTTATAAAGGAGAAAGTTCTAGGAAGATAGGACTACATTTGAAGTTCAATTGTCAGAACACAGACATGTGAATTAATTCCAGCATTCCACCCTCCCCTCCATTTAAGGGGAATGGTCTTTCCAATCCTCTCTAGCTTATCCCTTGTTCTTGTTACTTGGTTATTGGCCAACTGAATAGCTTCCCCACATCTCAATCTTTCAGACCAGAGACCTTTACTTCAAGGACCACTTAGGAAACCTTGAATCTTAACAGCAAGAGCAAGATGGGTGGGAAGGATTCCAATCCCTTTCCAGGAAATAGGCATTTGACAAGTGCACACCCTACACAAAATTTAGGTCTTGAAGCAGATGGAGCTGGTGATGGGCAAGTATAAAAGACAGAAATCTAATTAGGCACTTCAAGGAGGAAGTCTCAGGAAAAAGGCATACATGCACACATTAAGGGATTCTTTAAGCAAGTCCACCTTGACATTACCTGGTATAGTTACTAACTCGACTGCCATCACTATGGCATTTTCAGTAAGTTCAGTCCTCTGAACTCCAGGTCATATTCTGCCATTCCATTAGTACTTACACTTTAGAGTTTTACTGCCAGCCATAAGCATACTGAGATCTTACATGACTAAGCAGCTGATGAATATACTGTTTGCTCACTTAAGTTTCCCTTTACATAATTCTGTACAGAGTTGCTTGTAAACATGGGTGGGTATTAATAGTCCCAATTTACTCAACTCCTATACAATTCAAGTCTTTGAATAGACAGTGGCAATATTCAATACTTCCCCTCAAACTTAATTTCACATAAAAGTTAAAGCTTCACCAGTTCCAAGACTTAGAGCATCTTAATCTAGATCTAAGTTACTACTTGTCTAAGTTGGGGGCTGGTGAGCATTCACTAGGCATGTATGTGTGCCCCTTTTGGTAGAACACCAAGAGTGCCGTCAAGGTGAGGTCAGTGTAGAAGTATCTAAAAGTGTTCTCAGGATTTTATTTCTTGGGGCTTCGACCATTTTAAGGAAGCATGCTAATGACTAAGCCCATGGTATATCCAGTTTGAGGAAGCTCATAGAAAAGATGGCCATCATATTGTATCTAGAGCTAGTTTCAAGGAATCTCAGAAAGGTTATAAACCATCTTCAAATGATGTTACTGTTAAGGTTAATTTTTAGTTCTGATAGTGAAAGTCTAAGACTAGAAAGGTGACTAAGTTTGAAACTAGTTTTCACTTTGTTCAGATTTCCTGGTTAACAGAAATGGGGACATAAAGACCAGAAATGCTGGGCAGAGGCTAAAGTGCAAATGAAGGCTCAGGTTAGCAAGGACAGTACATAACTGGAGGGGGTGCTAAAAGCCTGGTTCATTCCCTGCCCAAACCCAACTTTCTCAATAGCCCCAGGCTGCTGGAGTAGACACAGAGAAAGCCCCCAGGTTTTTCTGGAGAGATGGTTAGGTCTGGCCCTCACCTCAAGGCATCGCTAATAAAATGCATTTTGTTGAACTAAGTGTTTCCCACTAGCACATTTTCTACATTTCTGTTTAGTAGAATCTTTTTAACCCATCCCACTGCACAGTCAGTACAGTGTTAGGGAGTGTCTGAGGCCCTTAGGTTATAGCCTCTGAAGTATTTATCCTATGGTTTATCAACCACATTCTGATCCATCTACGTTCTTGGCTTCTGATATTGGATTTCCTCCCCCACTTAGTTTTATCTTGCCTCTGCTGCCAGTGCCTGGTACTATTCCTTTAGGGAGGGCATTCCTTCAAGTTGGACAATTCACATTCTCTTTAATCCCCATGTGTGCCTGTAGAGCTATCTTCCCTGCTGCTTGTCCAACTCTGCAGGTGGTACTTAGTTACATGTATAGAGGTTAGAGATGTACAATTCCAATACTGACCAATTCCAAGCATGGCCTCCCTTGAGTTTAGTGACCAAGATGGAAGACCCTTTAGTTTCTCTTCCTGTGCTTATAGCTCTATCAATGACCATTTAAAAGAGAGCTAAGGCTCCAGTAACGGTCTTCTGCTTCTTTGATAAGTCAGGGAAGGTTCTACTCACATCTTGCCCCTCAAGGAGGATTCATTGACACTGCTCCCAAGTATCCTAGGAGTGCTCTTCTCGCATGTAATACTGCTCATCTGCCCACTTAAGCAATTACCAACAGGTGGGTTTGTCATTTCTCCTAGTCAGCATGAATGTTTGCCTTAGATATGGATCTTCATTTCCAAGTGGTTATATAATGAATCATTGAACACTGCATCAAAAACTAATGATGTACTATATACTATGTTGGCTAACTGAATTTAAAAAAAAAAAAAAACCAGCTCATTTTTCAAAAAAAAAAAAGTGTAGATACTTAGTTAAGCCAGAAAAAGATTGCTAGTTTTTTTTTTTTAACCTGAGTTTAAGAACAGCTGAGAACATAATTCCCATCTCTACCTTGGGATGTCTCCCAAACTAGTTTTCTCAGAAGTATCTATGTCTAATTTCCATATAGTGCCTAATAAGGGTAAGTAGATCTTATCCTTCTAAAATGTGTTCACCTGAGGTCCTTAATGCTGCTCAGGAGGCTCAAGTTTGGAACAGAGCTGACTCAAGTGGTGAGGAAAACCTAGGTACTTCCATGAAGCTACTGTAATTTCCTAGGAATGTCTCTCCATTCAAGTTCATTTAGCATTACCTGGGTCAGTAGGGAATCAACCTATGTGTCCAATACCAAGGGAGCACATAAGTAGGGAGATGTGGGGGGAAAAAGCCAGAAAAGGTCTACTTTTATAATGTTAGATGCATGTTTAATTACCTATTTCAAATATACAAGGGAATATTTGCCTATGATGAGGAAGTGGGTAAGAAAATAACCATGCAGAGGGCTTGCATGCACTATGTATGCCATGAACTAATACAGCCACCACCTATTCTTGATCAATAAACTATAATCTGGAGTAAGGCAATTAAGTCCATGAATTCTCTGAAAAGTTAAGAGGTTCACAAGACCTGTGTCAGATTCTGAGGAGCATAAGTCAAATTCTCTACTATTCCCTGGCTCCACTTAGACTCCAAGCATGAGCCACCACAGAACCTTCAAGATGAACTTACCCATGAGGAAGGCCAAATTTCTTTCATTTTAAGTTTAAAAGTCTAATTATGGACCCTAGACAGGGTATTTCAACTCATACCATAGGATCACCAAACCATTTTATTGAAAGCTCAAGGACTGATTTGGCACCTAGACTGCTTTGCCTTCAGCATAGTGTCCTCAAATTTGAGTTTCATCATTAGGAAAGGAAGCAGTTGTAGCACCTTTGGAACATTTTGCTTTAGTTTGAAGTCTTCAATTCTTCCAGTGAGGAATGAGTCCTAAGGGATGTGTGGCACCATGGTTGGCTCACCTTTGAGGCAGCCACTAGACAAGCAGAGGAAGAATCCATTTTTGGATCCTTGGTTAGTTTGTTAGCCAGCTGATTTATGAGCCTTGCCTAGCTGATGGTATGAGACATTCCTGGCCAGAGGAGGGAAGAAAAGGGGTCATCGGGTATCACGTGGAGGCCTGGAGATCCTGTTGACATGGGGGAGGGGATACTTGACATGTCAGCTTAGGAACAGAAAATGGAGGTTCAAAAGTTAAACACAAACTCATAGAACCTGTCAACACTCCCATCCATGCCTGCTAATTAAACAAATTGGACTCAAAGAAATTCGACTCAGGAGAGTTGGGCAGGTTGGGAGTCTTGCCCTTAGCTGGAATCCTTCCCAATAAGACCTTTTGCAGTGGTCTGAATGAGCAGCTCAAATAGAATATTTAATAACCATTTATTCTTTTTAAAAATGCATAAATCAGAACAAGAGTTTACCTATGGTGAAGTATCAATGGGCTGGATTTAAGGAGACCATGTCCCCTCACTGTAAGACTCAAGTCCATATGGGTGACCAGGTCAGGCAATGCACAACTTCCAATGGACTTAAAGTGCTTGTAAGTTGTGAGCCAGAAGGGAGAATTTAGTCCTGAGGAGTTTTGAGGGCTTTTTCTAAATCATTCTGAAGATTTATGCCCTATTTACCATCTATCCAAGTGCTAGCAACTAAGGAGTAGGCATCTGAGAGATTACTCTAGCAACACAAGACAACTGTACTTGTGAAGGTCTGAAGCTTCAGCTCTGCTTTTCACATGGAAGCAAGGCAGGATAGAGCATAGAAACCCTTGGGCTGGAGCCTAGAAACAGGACTGTCTGACAAAGCACCAGAAAGCCCTCCTGTTAAAAAAAAAAAAAATGTATGGAGTTCTAAAAGCTTGGATAGCAGATTCCCAAGTGCCCCTCACAGATATTTCCTGCCCCATTCCAGCCAAATTGCAATGCTGGCTTACAAGGCTGGGCAGAACCTATGGATCCTCAGGCTGACATGTTAGACTTTCTCACCCTTCCTTTCTGCTTGCGCCAATGCTTGGGTTTGTCTTCCCAGCTAGCCAAGGTAGATCTCCAGGAGATTATTCCATCAGGCTGGCTACTTCTCTTAAAGACCCAGGACCACTTTTTCCATGCCCAAACAGCCCACCTAGGATGTAAAACTCATGAAAATGTGGGGATCTCCTAAAACTGGGTCCCCAGAATTAACTCAAGCTAGTCCAGAGCCTCCAGCAGTTTGTCAATTATCCCTTAAATGTTCCTACTGATTGGTTGCTAGTTCCAGCTATGGCTTTTGTTCCTGGCAAGCTAAGATTCTCTATCTTTCCCACCAGTTTCCAGGGCAGATGTTTACCCTGTGACCTCAATTCTGATCGATCTAAGAGCTGATTCAGTTAATTTAGCAGTCCTGTCCCTACAGCAAGAAAGCAGACTTCTAAGCCCTTTCATATTGGAACAGAAAGTGGAAGTCCACTTAGGTTAATTTAGAATAAAAGCATCTCAGGTCAATAAGTAAATGTTGACAACCCAATAAGGGTCATTGAAACATTTAATGGTTTAGAACAATTTAGACTCCCTTTGTATTTAAAAAGGGATGGAAGCCTAAAAGTTGTCCTATGTTTCATTCTGTTACTGAAGCAAAGAAGGCCTTTCAAAGCAAGAGAAACTCCAGCAGCCCTGAAGAAAGCCACTGGGCAGACTAGATAGGAAACAAGTCCTATAATGCCCAACCATGGGATCTTAAGGCTTGTGACTTCACACAAGGCCCAGCGTAATCCAAGTGAAGTTAACTCTGAGTAGCAGCCCAGGCTATAGCTCCTGGGCCCTGTCAGGCTCAGGCATGTGCTAGATCTGGGTTTAAGTCACTACCATGTACCTCCATCTCACCACCTGTCTGTCTGCCCCCCAGGGACTTGCTGCTAAACTGCATGCTAGAGCTGATTGTGTAGGAGTTCTTGGATATCTTTATGGCCTTTAATCAAGGGTAAGTTATAGCCATGGCTACAGAATGGAGATCAAGAATTCAGAGGTTGCATCAAGTGGCACCTGTAGCCTACAATAAGAACCTGTTTGCCAGTTTCTTCAACCTACAGGAACCAACCTATGCAGGCCCTGGTTTTAGTCCTTCATTAAGGAAGGTAGTTGCAGTCTTAAGTGAGTCCTCCATATTACTGGCCTAGCTCTTACCTTGTAAGACCTATGCTCACCAACCACACTTTGATTCCTAAGCAATTAACAAGCAACATTCTTAAGATATTTGAGGCAATTTCGAAGGACAAGAACAGGTTTATGTAATCCCAGGTGCAGAGAGTCTACCTGGGAAGAGGAGGGAGGTAAGCAAAGCATGAGGTACAAAGCTGGGTTTAGAGAGACAGGCTACAGAGGTTATAAGGAACTAAGTTCAAGTGAAGTTCTATGATGCAGAGAAAGTGCACGTGCCAAGTCGGACACCCATAACAGAACCATAGGAGCTCACACTGGGCAGGATACTCTGCCACTTAGCTAGTATTTATTGAGCATATACTAGATGGGCCTTGGTCTGCGTCTGGTCTCATTTAATCACAAAGCCTCAGTTTAAGCCAGTTTCCCTGAACCAGTAATTTGCCCAGGTTCTGAGCTAGTAAGTACCAGAATCTGAGACAGAACCCAGGTGAGTGCAAGCTCACCGTCCTACACCACACTGCTGTGAAGGAATTTTATTTTTTAATTTTTATTTATTTTTTTGTTTACTTGTTTATTTTTACACGAAGGATCAGATTGAGGCTCTGGTCAACAGTGGTTTCCACCACAAGAGTACATCAGCTCCTGCCAGTCCTGAATCCAGACCCCACCACTCACACATTTGAAGAGAACAGCTCCTGAAGAACTTTAAGTTGCTCTCAGAGGAGCTGCCCTAGGAGTTCGTATTTAAGCCTTTGTCAAGTTTGGCCCAGAACTGGCTCAGCTGGGGGGCGCCTGGGTGGCTCAGTTCGTTAAGCGACTGCCTTCAGCTCAGGTCATGATCCTGGAGTCCCCGGATCGAGTCCCGCATTGGGCTCCCTGCTCAGCAGGGAGTCTGCTTCTCCCTCTGACCTTACCCCCTCTCATGTGCTCTCTCTCATTCTCTCTCAAATAAATGAATAAAATCTTTAAAAAAAAAAAACTGGCTCAGCTGGGCAAACCCTATGCCAACTGTCACTGCCTGATTCTCAGGTAAGATCAGCACTTCCCACTCAGCGTCCTAGTTTAGCAAGTTGACTACCTCCAGGCCTGAGGTTCTCCAGTTTCTCAGGCTACCACATCATGTAGTCAGTTGCCTGACAGCTCCCCAGGGTTCCCCTCATGTGTACTTAGACTTAAGTTGCTTCTCTCAGGTCTTTTTCAGCTTCTAAGTCTGCTTTAGTACTAGGCCCTCCAGGCAGGCCGGGCTCATCACCAGGATGCTGTAGGTGCAGCTGTAGTGAGGGCTCTACACACTACTTCCTCTCAAGGGAGTCAGAGAAGTGCGTGGTATTCTCAGACTAGGCTCGCAGGGAGCTGTTTGGCTAGAATTCTGTTAGAGAAACTCTGGTCAGTCCAGTTTCCACACTGGCACTCCCCTGGAATGGATCTCGGAGGATTGGAGTAGTACCATCCCTAGAAGAAAGCTATCCTTAAGGGCTGATGCCTTAACTACCATCTACTGTCCCAGTTCAACCCACATTGATATTTTCAGCTGGAGAAGAGAAACATGTGGGTCTCCAAACTTTTGGGTTTTGCCAGGTTTGAGTTTACATCTGTCCTGGCTTTTCCAACAACACTCCTATCATGTAGCAGCTTTTTCTCACAGAGGATAGCTTCAGGGAGCTTAAAGGCTCAGGAGAAAAGGTTCAGAAGCAAGCAAAGAGCAGCCAACTCCAAGACCCAAGACTCCAGGCTAAAATTTCCTTGGAACAGAGGAATTTTGGCTGATACAAGGAGGAAAGTCTCAAGTTTGTCACCCTGTCAGGGGAAAGCCTAAGGAGAAGTTGTTGCCCCCCAGGAACTTGAGATTTGGCTCTTGGGAGTGTGAGACAGCAAATCATCCCCTTAGGTCCATACACTCCAGTTCAGGCCCCCATGTGTACCGAGGTGTACAAGCTTTTCACGTTACTTAAGTATACAGCTGGAGTTCAGCGGAGCTAACCTTCTCCACCCTCACCCCACCAACAAAGCCATTAGTTACCGGAACAACCCATTCAGAGAAAGGTCATTCCTGGGAGAAAAGACAGCTTTCTCAAGAAAGAGATATAACTTTGCTTTAACTACCACGAGAGTTTTAAGGCTTCTTCATTGAGACAAGTAAACCCATGAAGAAAGGTTTTTCAGACTTAAGGAAGATAGGCAGAAAAAGTCCCCTAAGCAGAAAGGGGCAAGTGCCCCTATTCTTATTAGCCCAGGACCTCCGTGAAGAGAACAGAAGAAAAAACCCATACAGGAGAGTGCCAAGAGAGATTGGCTTTTGGAGAGAACTGCCAGAACCCCCTTCCCCAAATGCTTTCTCTTTTTAAAGCAAAAAAGCTCTTTATAACCCACCCTCCTAACTTTTTCTGCTTCACTCTACTCTAACTCAGGTGAGCTTCAGCAGATACAACTATCTTACCAACTTCTAGGAGCCACCACCACCTCTACCAATGCAACACTACTCCTCATGCTACAAAGTGTGGGTTTTGTATGCCGTGGAGCCTTAGTCCCACCCCTGCCCCTAAAAAGCATCCTGGGTGGGCAGCGGCTCCTGTGTTTCTCATTGGTTCCCTTCCTTTCAATCAGAAGCTACCTCCCACACCCTCCACTTGTTTCCTATTCCATAAAACACCAATAGTGTGGAAAGGTAGGGGAGGTTTTAATCTCAGGCTGCGCCCAACCCCTGGGGGGGGGCAAAAAAAGTGGCTTCCCACCCTGGCTGCAGCCTTGATTGGAAAACAAAGGCCAGCCTGTTCAGAGGCAGAATACATAATTATCTTGTGTTCAACTTTCCTGTTAAGAATCACCTGAAGTGCTGATAAATCCCAGGTTATCAGGGCTCTGCCCTGAAAATTATGGTGCAGTAAATCTTGGGTGAAGACCTGGGAGTCTATGGTTTACATAAGCATCCCCAGGATTTGTGTCTTTAGGGAAAGTTGGTGTAATACTAAAAGGTAGTGTTCAAAATTCCCTTGGAAGAAATTGTTTCTGTTAACCTATTATAGTTATCCCAATATTTCCTATTAGTTTGTTCTTTGGATTTGAATTTCCCCAGCAGCTGCCCCAAATAAGCATTGTTTCTGGAAAGAAAGAAAAACGCAGGATTTAAGAGGGGCTGCCTAGTCCTGATTTTCACAGCCCCTCTGCCCTCCCCCATCCCTTCAAGGGATGAGCCACGGGAGGAGTCACATCCTTTATAAGCCAATTCACCTGACTCCGTTTATGAGCTTAGCTGCAGGTCTCCCTCTGGACCTGCTAAGTGATAAAGTAGGGCAGGAGCCTTTTAACCAGAGGAACTGTAGCGGGGAGTGAGAAAGTTTCAGGAACCTCAAGGTCAGACTTGTGCAGCCAGAAGAAAGTGGAGACACAGAACACTTTAGGCAAGAAGGTGGCTTTCTGTGTACCATGCCTGTGGAAAGTGAACATTATATAAGACACTCAACCTGGGATCAGAAAAACTCCAAGAAAGGAAAAACGTTAAACTCAGTGGTTCTTATTATTGTAGTACATTTGAAAATTAATTCTGTAAACACTTGTTTCCTAAATGAAATCACTGTCAATTCTCTCCTCTCAATAGGTCCTTCATTTTCCTGGCTTCTTGTATTTACTCCTGCTGTTCCACTAGCCAGGGATGTTCTTTTCCTCATTTTCTGCCACAAATCAAAATTCTACTATATTTGAGTCCCAGCTGAGATGCTAAATCTTTACAGCACCTTCTCTAATCTTCCAGTTTGATTCCACCTGCTCACCAAGTGCTTTGTCAAACACTTTCTGAGTTCCAGTGGTTAGGGAAATTGAGATGGCCAAGGTCCAGTCTTCCTAGAGGACTTCACACCCCGATTAATAAGTTGTTCTTTCCTTTGCTCTGTTGTAGCATCACTTGCATCTCCATATAACGCATATTCTATTTGCCTTGTATTCAATTGCAAGCATACTTGTTTATATCATTACATTGTAAGCACCCAGAAGGATGGTAGAACGACTTCCACTCTGAGTCAAGACTGTGGTAAAAGTGTGATGTATGTTTCCTGAGTGGATGGATGAACAAGGAAAAGGAGGAGGAGATGGCTGCAAAGAAATCAAATAAACTCTGCCTCTTATGGGACATGAGAGAAAGTTCTGGACCTCCGTGGACTCTAGAAACAACTCCATCTACATAAAACTGGCCTGCAAGATCAGGAAGAGCAAATATCATTAGAGTGATAGAGGGAAGAGACTTCAGAGCAAGAACTCACCTCCTCTCCCTATCCATAGTTTATAAGTTCAAGTCCTACCTGAGCTATGAATAAACTGTGAGAACTCGGGAGGTGCTATAGTATAGTGGTTAAACATCAGGAATATAGGTTCATATCTTGGCTTTGTGGCTCACTAGCCATGTGCCTCTATGTGTCCTTGTACAAGTTATGTAATCTCTTGAGGCTTCAGTTTTTTTATAGGTAAAATGGGGATGATTATGTTAGTATTCACCTCACAGGGTTATTGGAAGTTTTAAATGAGCTAATACGTAGAAAACACTTAGAATAGTGACTGGTACATTGTAAGTACTAAGCTATTATTATTAGCATCGTCTGCCATATAATATTCTTGGCTAAATAATATGTAGCTCCATAAGATTTAGGTGTTATCATTCATAAGCTTTAACTGAAAAACTGCAAAGCCTAGGCAACAGAAGCATATTAAGAATCACTGGGAAGTTCAAGACATCTTGGTAAAGTTCCCTAACCCATTAAAGTGTGCCCATGCCTTTCCCCCACTTAATCTGCATGTTCCTGTTAGAGTCAGAGCCCTGAACACCAGAGTGTCTTGTGTAGCTCAAGGTAGAGAGGCTGGCTGATGTGTTCATGTTCTTGGTATTGGAGAAAATGACTTATCCCTTTACAGAGAAATAACAGATTATAAAAATGATTAATTTTGTCTGTGATGCATAATGACCTTGCTTCATGAGAGCTGTCATGGTATAATGACAATAAGACGAAATTATCTTACTGGTCTCTAATTACTTTCTGGAAGAGTTTCTAGAAGCAAAAGGGGAATAATGGCTGCCTGCCTCCCTCTCCAAGGAGGAACAGACAAGCAACTATAGGACTGAGACAGCTGTGGCAGGTATCTTTAGGGGAACAGAGGTGCTAACAATAAGCTTAAAACCAGTGGGTAGAGTCTTCCCAGCAAAACTCCCTGGGAAAAACATCTGTCCCAGAGCTGAGGCCCTGGCAGAGATGAGCAATGAGATAATTCTCATTGGTGGTGACTGTAGAGGGTGTGAGTGTGTGTGAGAAGGGAGGGTTGGGGACTGTTCTGAAAAAACTGGTTTCCTGTCA
Source organism: Leptonychotes weddellii (assembly GCF_054177405.1). NCBI lineage: Eukaryota > Metazoa > Chordata > Mammalia > Carnivora > Phocidae > Leptonychotes > Leptonychotes weddellii. Next base: position 30,070,033 of record NC_138376.1, on the reverse strand, counting down.
CATCCCTGGCAGGATGGGACAGTCATCCCTCTCAGCTTGCTGTCAACTCCTTGCTTACCTAGAACCTCAAGAGCTTTCCTCTAAACTAGTGCTCATATATTACTGCACACACAAATCACCTGGGGATCTTGTTAAATTGTGGATTCTAATTCAGCATATCTGCGCTGAGATCTGCAATTCTGCATTTCTAGCATGTGTCCAGGTAATGCTCATGCTGCTGGTTACTGAGAACATTGAATAACAAAGACCTTGTATCCCACAGCATCATCATCACAGGGAACTTTTAGAAGGGCCCTACCTAAGAATCAGAGATTTGTTTTAACAAGTCCTCCAGGAGATGTTGGTGCATGCTCAAGTTTGAGAACAACTGTTATAGACTATACATGAAGGACAGATGAGGCTTTAGAAAAATGGTATTTAACTAGTGGAGAACCCCAGGGTGGGGAGATGTGCCCAAGACATTACCCACCCAAGTCTTCCCCCAGGTTGGCTCTGAGAAAAGTTCTTTGCCCAGGGTGTGGCTGGCAGAGGGTCCTGGCATCCACATCTTTCTTGGAGCCTTCCATAAAATGAACAGTTGGGTCATTCATCCTGATGATGGGGGCATTCCTGCAATGCTGGTGCCTGGCATCCATGAAGGGAAGTCTTACAGTGGGCAATTTATGGAAAGGAGAGAAGGGAGAAGGATTTCTTGAGGTTGGTAGAGAGAAAGTAGATGCAGAGAAAGTGGGGGTCTCTGGCCTTGCTGCTGATACAGTGCAATATACACAAACATATATGGCCCTTTGTGGATGAACAGAACTGACCTCTACATTGGGTTGGAGATAAACCAAGTTTTCAAGGCCTGGGTGGGGTCCTCTAGCCCAGAGGAGAGAAAGTAAGGACAATGGAATCCTGTTCACAAAATTCACCAGCTATCTTTGCATCCAGTTAATTAACGAGGAAAACTAAATTAAGCCCTAAAGTCTTACCCATTTTAAAGGGTACCTTTGATGTTTCTGAGCACCAAGACCAGGGAAGTGGGCAGTGCTGGGCTGGGAACATTTCCCATGGATGGCCAAATAGCATTCTGTTAATTGTAGCTATTAAACTGTTTTCTTGGGAGTTGTTTTTGATTCATGTGGAATAGATTAAGAGTCTGTTTTGAATCCCCCAGGGGTTCCTGTGAAGCATAATTATAGATACACAGGAATAGGAATTCAGGTCAACAATTACTCTAATGAGATGTCTGAAGAGCATGGCCCGTCAAGGGGGAGGGTAGAGGAAGGCAGGGGAGAGAAAGTGTGTTGGGGAGGGAGACAAGAGAAATTGGGAGGAGGTGAGGGCAGGATGAAGGGGGAAAAGAGATGAAAATGTTTGTGAGGAGCAAGCTAATGAGGGGAGCAGCATTCACTGCGTCCCCTAGCAGGTGCCTGACACATTTTTTTTAAAGATGAAGACAAAACAGTTCAATAAACAAGAGGATGATATTGGGTATCCAGAGAGGTGCACAGTCTTAGATTCTGATGTTCCTTTCTTGACTCTGTCTGCAGACAGTGGGGAGATATGGAGGGGCTTTGGAGTCAAATAGGCTTGTTTGATTCCTGATCCCACCCTTTTTGAGCTGCAGGACTTTTGGCAAGTTCCTTAACTTCTCTGAGCCTGTTTCCTCATCTGTAAAATGAAGGTTAACTATATAAGGTATACGTCTTAGACCATTTGGGCTGCTATAACAATACACCATAGACTGGATAGCTTATAAACAACAGATATTTATTTCTCCTAATTCAAGGCAGATTCAGTGTCTGCCGAGAGCCTGCTTTCCGGTTCATGGACAGCTATCTTACATGGCCAAAAGAGTGAGGGATCCTTCTGGGACTTTGTTTAATAAGGGTACTAATCTCATTCATGAGGGCTCCACTCTCCTAATCACCTCCCAAAGACCCCACTTCCCCAACTTCATATTGGGAATTAAGTTTCAACATATGCATTTTGGTGGGACACAAATACTTAGTCCATAGCAGTGGAAAGGGGAGAAGGGAGAAGGATCCAAGAATGGCCTATTGTCTGACATCTAGTAGATGCTTAACAAATTGTTCTAATGAGGAATCTGAGTGTGAGAAGCTAGTTTTTTCCCAAAGGCTCATAGCTCAATAGCAGAATTGAAATCTAAATTCAGGTTTATCTGATCTCCACTGCTACTAAGGAAAATGTATGACTGTCTGGTGGGGGAAGACAATGTCTGCTCTCCAGGGGTGACCCTCAGCCCATGAGGACAGTCCTTATAAGCTGGTGCTGGGGCTCAGAGGAACACCAAACTGGCCTCAACCAGCTTCAATCCAGTCATGGCAGGATTTTAAAATTAAACACAGATTTAAAAGTACCACTTCCACAAGCTGTTTTTTTCTTTTTTCCAGATCATGTTCTTGCTTACCTCTCCCCATAGGTATGTAAAGGTGTACTCATTCCCAAGTTCATCCAGGGCTTACTGAGTCTCCATAATATGGCCCCCAACAGGCTCCTGGTCTCTATATGTGTTTTGTTAAGGGGCCCAGGTCTGCTTCCTGGAGCACAGAGCAGCACCAACAGTGAATCAAGAGGCAAAAAGGAAATATCTGGCACAACTGTGTCTTGCCCAAAGCTTTGCAAAATTTTGTTATACCCCGCTGAACCCTTTTAATCTTTCTCCTCATTGAAACCAGAGTGAAATTTTTAAGATAGTGCTAACCCTCCCAGCTACTTAAGTGCATTCAGTGGCTTCCCATACACTTAGGATCAAGGACCTGGCCTCCCATCATGTTCTCACTCCAGCTCCACCTTAGGTGGTGATAAAAGCCTGACCTCATTCTGCTCTCTGGAATGTTCTCCCCCTTCCCTCTCCACAGTCCTTCACCTAGTATCTCCAATTCATTCTTCAGGACTCAGCCTACCCTTTTATACCAAACTAGGTCAGGTTCCTCTAAGTCTTCTCTCATGGTTCCTGAATTTGGCTTTCATAGAACTCATTAGTTTGCAAATATTTGTTTACATATGGGGCTATTTGATGAATGACACCTCCTAGGAGAACTAATTTCTGCAAGGTCAAGGATTTTGTCTGCCTGGCTCAAGGTTGCATTCCCTGAGCCTAGAACAGTGTAGCATCCCACAGATACTAGTTTTTTGTTTTGTTTTGTTTTGTTTTTCTGTTTTGTTTTTTTTTAGGTAGGCTCCATGCCCAGCATGGAGTATGCAGCCCAATGCAGGCTTGAACTCATGACTCTGAGATTGAGACTTGAACTGAGATCAAGAGTCGGATGCTTAACCAACTGAGCCACCCAGGCACCCCTCCACAGATACTTGTTTGATGAAATAAAATGCTATGGGTAAACCATAGTATTTGAGTCCAGAATGGTGCTCATTTCAAACATTTCTTCCTCTTACTCCCAAATATTGAAAAGTCCTGGAGTTCTCAGTATTTATATCCAAAGCCTATGTCCACAGGTCACACATTATGGGCTGGCCACTGTGAAAATGTTTTGTTGATTCACAAACTGTCTACGGCCATACCACCCTGAATGCACCCGATCTTGTCTGTCCTTGTATACAGAAAGCAAGGAAAGATTGAAGCGGCAAGCCACTCCAGATTGGTAAGTGGCAGGTTTAATAAGCAAGGGAACTTACATATGGGGTTTGTCTTGGGTAGCTGCAAGATAAGTAGATCTCCACACCCACAAGCCAAATTTTAAAAGTTTATATAAAAGCCTTAACTGAGTTCAGTCCCATATACCTTCCAGATGGTCTTAACAACATCTCACTCTCTCAAGGCTATATCCTTGGAACAACTCCCACTGTGTCAATGGTAGGCAGAATGTACATTCCAAGGATGGGGAGGGAGTGAGGAGCCTCCGATTGCCTGGGTCCAGCTCTAGGGTCAACCAGTGGTCACATCCTTTTGATTACCTCCTCCAACAATTTTCTGTATAGGATCACTAATCTGAACAGCTAGTGCACCTATGTGTCTTTTGCACATTAGGAAATAGTCCCAGAAGTAAGAAACAAGTTTCCCATTGACTATCTAGCATCCTGATCCAGGACAATATCCAATTCTTTCCCTCTTCCAAGCTGCCCTCCCCTCAGGCACATCTTCTTCCAGATACATCTTCCTATTGGGATTGCAATAAGGATTAAGTAAAAGAACTCATGTAAATGACTAAAACAGTGCTTGGACCGCTGTAAATGTGCAATCACTGTTATCCCTTATTAACAGGTCATCTTCTTCCTGCTTCAACTCCAAGCTTTAGTATGGAATATTATTCCTGCCAAGTGGACCCTTCCCTACCACATAGCCCATCATGTTGATGTAATTTCATATAATGATCTGTTCAAGACTTATGGCTTCCGGGATGCTGTCCAAGGCTTACAGTTCCTAATTGTATTGGCTCCAGGAACTTCAGAGAATTTATATTAATAGTTCTGAGGAATGAGAGCATGGTCCAACCTCTCTTAAATGAGAAAGCTGAGTCCCAGAAAGGGACCTGACCTGTCCTTATGTCAGGAAACCCCACATATTTACCCACTTTCCAGTCCTTCTACTGGCTTTTAACTCCATTCCGGCCTCCTCTGCCCCCTTGGGCTCCACTGCTCTCTGAGCATGTGCTCAGAAGGGACACAGCCCCCAACATTTCTCCTTTCTCATCCCCATGTCAGACACTGCAGCCTCCTCCTCAGAAGTATTTACTATAAGTCAGCACATCCCGTGTATATCCTCTCCCCCTTTCTCCTTTCCTCTTTTCCTGCTCCCACTATCTGTACATGCTGAATTACCCACCCATATGTATCTGTGGACACTTGAGATGCCCTTACTGCAGCAGAATGTCTCAAGCTTCTGGAATGGGACCTCTCTTGGGCACCACTTCCCATTCTGTTGGCCCCCCTTCTTCCCCTAGCCCCCCACAGGCTCAGAGCAGGTGTTCTGTGTTCTCTAACAGCACCTCACCTTAGCCTGCATTGCAGACCTTGGATTCCTGCCTTGGGACTTTTCTTATATCCGGGTAGCTTTGGACACCTATGGGGTTCCAGTGAACACTCCCACAGAAACACCTGGCAGTTTGAGAGGAGCTAACACTCTTGACTGCTGGAGGTGGGAGTTAAAGGTCTTCCATTTTGTCATCTGCACTGCATGAGGCGCCCATGGGGAGGGCACTTAGCCGGGCAACCTTGCAGCCTGTTCTTAGCTGATGCTCCCTCCTTCCCGAATTCACTCCCCTCGTCCCTTTTGTTCTCTGAGTTCACTTCCCATGTAAACTACTTACACACAAAACCTTACTCAGTCTGCTTTTGGAGAATCCAAACTAAGACACCAATGTCTCCTGAAGCTACAATATCCACCCCCCACCCCGCACTGCCCACCAGGCTCTTCCCTGGAATTCCTCATGAGCTCCTTTCCACCTTGCAAAATTCTACCCATCTTTCAAGAATCATCTAAAATTCCACCCCCTCTAATCACATCAACCCATAAGAATCTTCTTTCTCTGCATAGCTATATCCATTTCTAAGCACTTAAAACAGTTCCTTGTTCTCATTTTCTTCTCAACAATAACAATGAATAATAGCTAACCATTATTGATGGCTCACAATTGCCAGCTTCCATTCTAAACCCTAATAATTATAAACACCTTGAGGCCAGGGCCTGTGCCTATGTCCCTTTAGGGCATAGCATGGGGTATAGCCTGAATTCTGCGATTCTCCCAACTCCTTCAGTAAGGGATAGCTTTGCCCTGGGGACCAGAGCCGGGTGGAGAGGCCCTCCTTTCCTCTCCCTGCTGTACCTGGTTTCTCAACTACCAGAAACATGAGCTCCTTGCAGCCTTTCTAAATGCTCTATCCAGAGAAGTGAAGTGTTGCTCACATCACTTTGAGTCTGGAAATTATACTTGACCTCTAAGGCCCAGCTCAAACATTACCTCCTCATGAAGTCACCACCATCCTTCCAGAAAGAACTCTCAATGCCCTGAATTTCTGAAGCCCTTTATCTGTGCTTTTTTTTATGGAGCTTCTTAATTTTAAACAAATATTGCAATTAGTTATATCCATAACTTGTCTCTCCTTTTAGCAATGAGTTAGTTAATTATTTTACCAAGCCCCAGGGCTTACCACTTACTAGCTACTCAGTACATTTTGAATGAATGAAGAGTTGAAGACAAGAAGAGAGGCCAAGAGGCTACAGACAGAAGATTATCAGGCCTCCTGGCATCCTGATAAGTCTGAGGAGCCCCACAGTTGCAGATTTATAGATTATGGCAGGGTTTACTACTTGTCTCCCCAAACCCATCCTTCCCATCTTACCTAAAATGTATAGGTGGGCATGCATGGCCACCAGAATACATTTCCCAGCCTCCCATGCAGCTGATGATTAAGTGCTGATATGTGTGAACAGAAGTGATGTGAACAAATTACAAATAATGTCTTTAAATGGAATGGCCCTGCGCTCCCTGGGGGGATGGAGCTGGGACAGCCGTTGCGGCCATGAGACAGGTGCTGCAAACAGAGGCTGGCAGAGCAAGAAGATAAAAGGAGTCCTAATAATTACAGAGCCACCCTACCACTACTAGACCCGTCACTGAGACCTCTATGGGAGAGAAAAGTAACTTCTATGTTATTTAAACTGTTATTATTTGGTCTCTCAGTTAAAGCAGCTGAATTTGTATTTTAGTTGGAATCAGAAACACTCTGTATGTCTGATCAGTCCTGAAGGAGTGAGAGGAAGGTATATGCCAGAGATATATTGGGCCCAGGATTCGAGGTAGGTGTAGGGTGAGAGTGAGGGCAGCTGGGTGGCTGGATAGGCACAAAGCACAATGTGTGTGTGTGTGTGTGTGTGTGTGTGTGTGTGTTTAGACATATGGTGGTGTGTTTCTAATTTCCTCTTCAAATTGGAAAGAGCTGGCTGTGCAAACTGGTAGATGGAGCTAAGGGGAGAGGGGCTGGACAAGGTGTGCTGCACAAGGAAGCCAAGAGCAGGAAGCTAGTGTAGAGAACCTTGCTGGGAGTCACTGAAGGTAACCATGAGTTCCCGGACTAGAGAGCCTGAAACAGCCACTGAGTCTACAGGGGCCAGAGTAAGATGTTAAATCAATGCCAGACTCAAGAGTCAGGAACTGGGGTGGGGGCCCAGGCAAGCAGAATCTGCTATGATTTCCATGAACACTGTATGGTGTGGGGCAGTTTATGGGGTATTCATTGGATTAAAGTACAGAAGGGGAACAGGAGCTATTTCAGATCTCTTACTCATGATAAATCCCATGTTTGGAATACTTGCCCTTGCCTGTTTCTTCATTTGTTAGCTTCATTTATCCTAAAAGACTCATCTTGGATGTCACCTTCTCCAGGAAGCCCTCCATGACACCATAGACTGAGTCAAGTGCCCTTCCTCTGAGCTTCCCCTAGACCATGTTTTCTCTCTATTGTCACTATTATTAATATGTTATTGCAACACTTAGTTTATGACTGAGTTTGATAGGGTTTTCCAAGAGCAACAATCTTTGCCTTCATCCCTTCAGTGTTTCCCATGATTCCTGACACACAGTGTTAGCCAATAAACCAGTATTGAACCAAGGAGCAAGGGGATGGATGACTGGATGGTGTGGACACATGAGTGTGTGGACCTCAGACAACCCAAGAACTCGGTGGCAAATGGATTCTCTAAAGTCCACTGAGCTTCTGGGAGGGAGTTGGAAGGTGGGAGTGGGCAGTGAGTAGAAGGGAATAATCAGGACTGAGCTGCTTTCAGTAAGGACCTAGTGCTGCTCCGAACTGCATAACTCACACCACTCTCCATCCCCAAATCTGGTACTCAGAAGTGACAATTATCAAATAACCAAAGGAGCAGATAAACACCCAAGAGTGAACACTGCATATCCCTGATTACACAATATTCATCTTATCCACTTTTCCACTCCTTGCTTCTAGGAGAGAAGAGCCTGCAGAAAAATTCAACATCTCCCCTTCACCCAGCCTGAGATGTGTTTTCTTTGGGGGAGGAAGTTTAGAAGGCCACATTTAAATCTAGGGAGAGAACTCAGTGAGAGGAATCATGATCATGATGGCTTCTATTCCTATTTAATCATTTCATTACTAATTAATGGGGTCATTACTACATTTGGAAGGGAAAGAACTATGATTAAAGGTTAATGCTGTTGCTGCATGCATCACACCTCAAATTATGTTATAAAAATGTCCAGAGTATTTAATTGAACCTATAAGTAACAACGTAATTACACTTAATAATGTATGTGCATCTGTATTTATTTGTGCCTCTCTGAGGTGCAGAGAGCCCCACGTGGGTGGGTTAGAAAAGATCATGGTGACTCACTGCAACCACTTGTTCATCTCCCTAGTCCTATCAGCTCCCACCCTGGCCTCCCAAGGCAGGAATGATAGGTGACCTACCCACAAGAAATCCACCCCCTGCCCCTCCCCATTTCTCAAGGGGACAAGGTCTAATGTCAATGTTTCCAACAAGGCGGTGAGGTGAGGAGAGAGAGGGGCAGAGAACACAATAGCTGTTTGAACCCTGGGCACTTTACAGTCTTGCCAATGGGTCATGATGCTTCAAACCTATGCATCTTAGTCCCTCAGGGTTGTTATAACAAAAATTCCACATCCTGGGTGGCTTATAAACAACAAACATTTATTTCTCGCAGTTGTGGAGGCCAGAAGTCCAAGATCAAGATGCCGACAGGATTCGGGGTCTGGTGAGAGTTTCCTGGTGCACAGATGACCATTTTCTTGCTGTGGCCTCCCATGGTGGAAGGGATGAGGGGGCTCTCTGGAGATTCTTTTATAAAAGCACCAATCCCGTTCATGAGGGCTCTGCACTCACAACCTAATCACCTCCCAAAAGTCCTACTTCCTGATACCATCACATTGGGGGTTAGGGCTCCACATGTGAACTTTGAGGGGACACAAACATCCAGTCTATAGCACTATATTACTCTTTCATAACCCCATCCTTTGAAATACATTTTTCTCCTCTTGGAAGTCCTCTTTTTTACAAAGTATGGTGCATACAGACCATTGGCCCTCAGCATTCATTCTCAAATTGTAGTGTTTTCCTTTACTGCAAGGGCTAGAAATCTTAGAACTACTTTTCCTAGACTCCCTTGCAGCTAGGATTCTGGATGCAAATTTGGTCCCCACATCCTGTGCCACACACACACATTAGATGCATTCTTGTAAGGTTTGGAATGTGGCAATGAGACAGAGGCATTTTATGGCTGCTTTGGCTGTTTCAAATGGCAAGCAACTTTATAGAGATGTGAGCATTGTTGTACCAGTATTCCTCACCCTAGGGATGGTGCAACAAAGACCCAAAGGAGTTTAAAAACTTTATGAAGTAGAGTCACCACATCAGTACTAGGATGCTCACCTCCATGGTTATGTGAAACACAATTAAGATTCCATCTTGTTTATGCCAGTTATTTAGGGTTGTTCTGTCACTTTCATCAGAACCTTATCCTAATAGGTATACCCATACTAAAGTTTTCTATTCTTTTTCTAGCCCGTGCCCAAATCCTGCAGAATATTTAACTCTGTCTGCTTAGCATTTAACTCTCACCCATAGCTTAGTCATATACAAACTCAGAAATGATACTGGAATTTCCTTCAGTGGTTGATTGCAATAATAGCTCCAAGTCTTCATCCTTTGCCAGGGAGCATTGTGGGGATCTCTCTCCATGGGCAGGATAATCTGATCCACCCCTTGATTCTGGGATTGGCCATGTGGCATGGCTTGGCCTAGAGCATGAGGCATAAGGGATGGTGTGCCAGATCCAAGCCTAGGCCCTAAGAATCCTATGTATTTCCACATACGTTCTTGAGCCTTTGAGAACATGCCCAGGCAAGCCTGCTGGTTCTAGGAAGGAGGATGAAAAATACATGGAGCAGAGCTGAGTCAGCTGAGTCTAGACTAACTGACCACCAGCTGACTCCCAGACACGTGAAAAGCAGCCCACCCACAGCTGACCCCATTTATTACATAAGCAATAGATGCTTATAGGTGTATGCCACTAAGTTTCTGAGGTTGTTTTTTTTTTGTTTTTGTTTTTTTTTTATATATATATATTTTTTATTCTTATGTTAATCCCCATACATTACATCATTAGTTCCAGATGAAGTGTTCCACGATTCATTGTTCGCGCACAACACCCA
>NC_138376.1:30022837-30059366 GCF_054177405.1 Leptonychotes weddellii | reverse complement strand
TTTTTTTTTAAAGATTTTATTTATTTATTTGAGACAGAGAGAATGAGAGAGAGAGAGCACATGAGAGGGGGGAGGGTCAGAGGGAGAAGCAGGCTCCCTGCCGAGCAGGGAGCCCGATGCGGGACTCGATCCAGGGACTCCAGGATCATGACCTGAGCCGAAAGCAGTCGCTTAACCAACTGAGCCACCCAGGTGCCCCCATTCATTCTTTAGTAGGATGCTCTTTAACCTCCAAGTGTTTGAGTTCCTTACAAATTTCCTCTTGTGACTGAGTTCAAGTTTCAAAGCATTGTGGTCTGAAAATATGCAGGGAATAATTCTGATCCTTTGGTATCTGTTGACACCTGATTTGTGACCCAGTATGTGATCTATTCTGGAGAAAGTTCCATGTGCATTCAAGAAGAATGTGTATTCTGTATATATCTCTGAAGTCCATCTGGTCCAAAGTGTCATTCAAAGCCCTTGTTTCCTTGTTGATCTTCTGCTTAGATGATCTGTCCATTGCTGTGTGTGGGGTGTTGAAGTCCCTTACCATTATTGCATTATTATCTGTTTCTTTAATTTGGTTATTAATTGGCTGATATAATTGGCTGCTCCCAAATTAGGAGCATAAATATTTATAATTGTTAGGTCTTCTTGTTGGGTAGATCCTTTAAGTATGATATAGTGTCCCTCTTCATCTCTTACTACAGTCTTTGGTTTAAAATTAAATATTAAATTTTTACCATTTGTTGCAAATATCTAACCCTTCTCAGTGCTTAACATGTCTATTTTCTTACACCTAACATTTTGTATTATCTTGAAAATTATTATATTTTTATGTCCTTTAATATTTCAATCCACTTTTCAGACTAGGCAAGGTATAAATAATTTAACAAATATATTATTTCATAAAGCACTTCAGACTCCCAAGATATAAATATGAAGTATGAATTGGGAATAAAATTGAGGAGGGACAACTTTGAAAACTAAACCTCCATCTCATGCAGAAAGGGGTTCCCCCTTTGTTTCACTCATTCTGTACACATTTACTTAATGCCTCCAGTGAGTTCCATATTACACTTGGCTCTGTAGAAAAATAGGTAAACCAAGCCAAGTCCCAGCCTCAAGGAGATTATTAATAAAGTCAGTAAATAAGAAAGGAAATACATTTTTTCTTTTGTGTTTATTATAATTTAGTAGGAAATTATTCTCAGTTACATGGTAATAAAGTTGATATCTAACTGGAAGTACATAATCCTTCATACATGTTTTTATATTCCACAAGTTAATGTGAAGAGGAGAACATGACTAGACTAATAACAGAATAGGAAACAGTAAGTATTATTATTAAAGATTTATCCCATACAAGGAACATACTCCAGATGGATTCCCTAGGTGGTTTTCTTAACTTTCAGAAAAATCAAGATTACTTAAGTTTTATGTAGTCTATAATATTATAAAAGAAGATGAAATGTTAGCTAACATTCATTGAGTCAAATATGGGCTCATTCACATTGGATAGATACCAATCATGAAAACAAACTAGAATAATTCACTTTAGAAAAACAAATGCAAAAATTCCTTAAGAATCTTAAGAGAATGAATCACTAAACCCAAACCAGTTTTAATCATAGAGATCAAACTGTCACACAGAAATTAAAAGCCTTAACATAATTGACCCTTATTAGTAGAAAAGCAAAATAGCAAGTGTCATTCTATTATCTTAATATGTGCCAGAAATAACTTTGGTAGGCTCAAAAATCCATTTTGTATACAAGATTAGGTGGATAGCTTCTTTCTTTAAATTGTTTGCATTAATTATTTAAAGTGGATTATTCATCTCATTTCGACCTACATATATTGTGGGTCTGTTACAGGCAAGGCATGATACATCTTGTAGAAATGCTAGTCATTTCCTTAAAAAAAAAATAAAACCAAAACAGGAACAAAACAAAGATGTCTTCTTCCTTGTATCTATTGAATAGAGCACTAGAAGAGCCTGCAATCACTCCTGGAGAGGGAAGACAATAAAAGACATAAATATATAAAGAAAAGGAATAAAAATGTTGCTTTTTACCAGTGACCTAGAAAATCAAAAGAAATCAACCAAAAAATTATTAGAGGTAATAAATGGACTCTGTAAGAGTTATGAGATACAAGATACAGCCTCAAAAATCAATTGCATTGTTACATACTAGTAGCACACTGAAGGAAAAATGGAAACAAAGAGCCCATTTATGGTAATAAAAATTTGAATATCAACCTACACCATGAGACATTTATTCAAATAACATTGTAAATATTTAATGGCAAAAAGAAGACATTAATACCTGGAGAGAGAGAACTACCTCATGCCAAGGAATAGCAAATGCAGTATGATAAGAGCATCCCTATGTTTCCCCAGTTCTTCTAAGTCCTGTTAGTGCTCTCTCCCTGCCTGTCAGGGTGGGCAAAATCATTGTAAAGGAGCACCTCATTGATACCCCATGTTATGGACACAGTTTTGACAGCTTCCTTTCTGCTTTGTTCATTTCTTTATTACCCTCTCTGTCTAACCTCCCAGTTCTGATTTGCAAACATTGAATTTTGGGTCCCAGTTTCTGGCTCATCTTTCTGCTTATTCGTTTTGAGACATCCTCTCTTGGTGAACTATCTCCATGGTCAGATCTACCAGTGGTAGTCATCTTGTCAGCCTCCAAACACCCCCTTTTTTGGGTATCACATAAGCCAGCAGTGCCCACAGTAAAAGTGAGATTTAATGCAATTCAAATTAAAACCTCCATGGGACACCTTAGAGTAGAATCCCCTCGGGAGAATGAAGGATGAAGAAGTAACGTAGAAATGATGACAAAGTATGCAGGTATGTTTTATGCACTTCTTGTGTGTTTTATTTCACTCTCAAAAGTATTTAAGGAAGAAAAGCTGGTGTGGCAAACTAATATGAGAAAATAGCTTCAGAGAAGGCAAATGTTTTTCCATGGTTAGTGGGAGGGAAGGAGCAAAGATAGAATTTGAACTCATACCTTTCTGATACCAAAGTCCAGACTCTTAAATATTACTCTCTACAGACTCCAGAGGAATCAGAGATAAGTATAAAAATCCAATCCATAACAAATTATCTAGAAGAAAATACAACAGAATATTTATCTCAGTTCTGGAGGGAAATAAATTTATGAATATTAAAAATGGAGGATATCATCAGAATAAGATGGATGTTGACATCCATAAAAACAATGAAAGAAATACCAGAAGGAAAGCAACAGAAGAGGGAAATATATTTAAATATAATCAGAAAAATTTATTGCCCAAAATATATGAAGATTTGATAAAATATGTTAGGTCAATACCCAGATTTCACAAAATAAGAGATCAAAACACATGAGAAGAAAACGCTAACTCAAGGAAATTTAGATGGTAAATCATCTCAGGAAAAAAGGCATTCACACTATCAATTAAAGAAATGCAAATGAAAACAACTTTAAGGTATAATTATACACATTTAATGAGCAAAACCAAACAAACCATTTCTAGGGAGGCGTGAATGGGCTATTTTTACATGAGGTCTCCAACTGCTATAGGATTTTCTTAACCATAATTCACATAGGGGTCTATTACTCACAGCCCCCCCCCCCCCGCCCACGAAGCTTGGCAGGGGCATGATTCATTCAAACTGGTCCAGACTTAGCACAGATAAAGAAGGAAATTTAAAAGCCATAGGTGCTAGACAGTTTACCATCAGCAGCAAGCAACAGTGTTATCCTTACTCCTTTGCAAGACTCATTTACCTGCTTTTGTCCCTCTCTTTGTTGGGGTTAGTGAACAACAGATCTGTTTAGGTGGAGTCCATGGGGTTGTAGCAACTGGGCATCTATAGGTCCTACAAGGAAGCCTGAGGTCAGCACAAGGACAGCAAAGCCAGAGGCAGAAGGTAGGCTCAGGAGCAGGTCAACAATCTGATGGGCCAGGGTCAGAGCCATGGTATAGAGATAAGGCCTGGGGCAGTGAAAACCAGCAAAGGGAGGGTCCAGAGAGAGTGGTGGATTAGGATAGAGCTGAGATTGTGTTAATCCTGTAACAGTTTTCCTGAGTCCCAGTGTGGATAGTCTGGGTTCATTTAAAGGGGAGATTTGGGACAAACATATATATCCACGACTGCCCAGAACACCATGCTGTTTCTACTATCTGTCCATTTGCACATGTATTTCTAGCTGCCCGGCATACTGTGGTAGCTTTATAACCTGTGGACTTAGCACAGCTGAACTGCATTTCCCAGAATTCTCTTCCCCCTGTGTGTTTGGTTTAGAGCCATGGGATAAATCTACAGGAGAATTGAAAGGTAGAAGTGAAGCAGTTGCCATGCTTACTCACCGAAAGATGAAATTCAGCTTGTGTTTTAGCTCACATGTGTTTTACAAATCTGCTAACTCCCCTTGCTGGCATGGGCAGTAGCAGGGCCTTCTGCAACTCCAGCTCTCATGAAATCTCTCCCAGCAGCCTTGTGTGGGGTGGACCTGCAGGGAGAGCACTGGTATCTCCTTCAGGTTATCCACGGAGAGAGTTTGGAGACAGAGAGACAGTCACAGATTTCAGCTTGTTCTTCAGGGGGTCCAGATGTTTCTGCTCTCCCCCACTTCATGTCTTCCCTTCCCAACACCTGTGCTGGAAGTTCAAGGTCAGCACCAGACAGTGAGAAATAGCTGAACTGAAATTTTACCACCTCCAGATAATGTCAAATCCCTCAAGTAAATCCCAAGGTTTATGTAATGCCTACTGTATCTCTGGTACAGAATTGGGTATCAGAAGTGATTCCAGGGGCATCTGGGTGGCTCAGTCAGTTAAGTGTCTGCCTTCAGCTCAGGTCGTGATCCCAGGGTCCTGGGATCAAGCCCCACATTGGGCTCCCTGCTCAGTGGAGAGTCTGCTTCTTCCTCTCACTCTCTCTCTCAAATGAATAAATAAAAATCTTTTTTTTTTCAAGTGATTCCAAGAAACAGAATCCTAAGGATGAGTTCTCTGAGCTGGTTCTGGGTTAGTTGTGGTGGGTTGTGGTGGAGCATCTGATTTGATTAGATGCAAAGGCATTAATGACCATGTTCCCAGTGGTAAAGAGGACATTGGTAGCCCATGACAAACAGTGGTCAATAGCTATTTATATTCTCACCTGTAGACATTTGTAATCAAGTGTCTGTAGAAGGCAAGGCTTTGGGTGACCAGATGGGTTACTGCTGTAGAATGTTTTGGTGGCAACATAATATAATGGGGTTGGCTGGTTTCTCCTTACTGTGTTTGAGGACTTGGAGAAAGCAAATTACATGCTCAGGGCTTTAAATTCCCATTCAAGTTCTGCTCAGTGTTCCTGAAAACTTGTGACTGAAAAGAAATCTTTATCACCTGTAGCCACCAAGATTTCTGAAAGCCAAACCCAAAGTCTAATCTCACAGGTGGTTAAATTATAATGCAAATTGAATTTCAAACTCTTAGACTCTTGGGCTAACTTCAGGGCCTTTCTTGGGAAAGAGAGTGGGGGGGGAATTCAATGGGGACATATGGAGAGATTCTGCTGAAGCTGGAAACCTTGAACCCCTAAGTCCTGCCAACTGTACTTTCCTAAAAGAAGCAGCCTCTTCTGCTCCTGCTGGGGAGATTGGTTTCCCCTTACATAAGGAGCCTGTGACAGTCTCCTCTAGGTAGTAGCCTTGCAAGGAACTATCTGACTCTCCTTGGGAGGGTACTACTGCCACCTCTTATTGTTTAGACCAATAACCAGACAAAAATTCAGACTAGCTCCAGAGGGTGGTGTATGAATTGTTACCTGTGAAGAGGTACCACATGTGCTGAAAAGAATTGCATGATTTTCTTCCAATTTATATAGATAGAAATCTGAAGAATATATGTACAAATGGTACTTAAATGTATTAGATCAGAATGCGAGAAATGTATTGTTGGATTAGGCAGAATTACCTGAACCCCATGATGGCCTATACTAAATCAAGTTCAAATGCCAGCTTTTCTTTGGTCTACTATAAAGGAAGCCATCCAGAGTCTTAGGGAAACTAGAATGTTAGAATGAATTTTTATTTAAGATCTGCTCCCCCATTCCCTAAGTATATGTCCACCTAGGGGATACACATTTCATTAAGGGTGTAAGAAATATATTTACAAGGGGAAACCCAGAATTGTGGAAGAGCTCTATAGTAACTATACTCTAAAGCCCAGGAATAGATATGGGAAATACTGCCTTCAAACTGGGCTCCCTGAATCCAGTGGAGATAATGGATCCCTGGGTGATGGGGGTATAAGGGGTGATGTCACCTAATGACCAGTGACAAGATGGACATGATTATCTTGTGGGCAACAGAGCTGAAGCAGTAATCAGAATGGTCTGACCAGCAGAAATCTTTGGTGTTGATCATGGTGGTTCTAAAAGGAAGATAGAGGAGCAGCCTACTATATTTTTACTTGATTGATATAAGTGGGAATCTTTAAGTATGGTAACAGAAGTCTAACTTAATTACCAGGGTGGGGAGCTCCAGCCCTTCAACCAATTCTCAGACTTGAGTCAATTCACAGGCCCAGAACCTCCGGAAAGAAGGATAGGCCAGGTTTCCTTGAGGAAAGACCCTATTACAACACCAAAATTTTGTACTATAAATTTCCTCCCAGTATTCCCCAAAAGGGCCAAAGGCCTTTTATCAGGGAGACTATGCAATGGGAAAGGGAAATAGTCAGACTTTTTAGGGATTAATGGACACTGACACTAGTTCATGAAGATTTCAAATGCCCCTGTGGTTCATGAATCAGAGTAGGGGCTTATGGAGATAGGTAAATCACAGTGGGTCCAGTGGGTCCCCAAGACCATCCTGTAGGTATTTTAAGAATATATAATTGGAATAAACATAGAAGCTGGAAGAACCTCCTCCATTGGTTCCTGATCTAGAGAGTGAGGACTATCCTAGTAGGAAAAATAAACTGGAATAGTCATTTGAAGTTTTGGTCACCACTCTAGCTAGGTGACAACACCTTGCAGGACAGAGACAATGCTCTCCAGGATGTGTTATATGATTTAAATCACAAACTAACATATTTTCACATATAGCAGGATTTATGGGGACAGGAATCAGAGGGTAGAAATGAGAATGGCTTTTCTCACTGTTACTCCTACTGAGTCACTAGCAAAATTTTTGCTCCTCAGCCCCATTACTTTGAGCTCTGTTGCCAAGGGAGGAATATTCTGCCAAGGGACACAACTATGGTTCCTTAAACTGGAAGTCAGGACTGCCACCTTGACACTCTGGGCTCTTCATGCCAGTGAATCAACAGACAAAGAAAGAGGGTCAACTGGGGTGATTCATCCTAACAAGGGGGAATGGGGTATTACACAGGGGTATAAAGACAGGTTTATGGAATGCAGGCAATCTTCTGGATTGCCTGCTAATACACCCATATCCTGTATTAAACAGAACTACAACAACCCAGTGACCCAGATTCTTGAGACATAAAGGGTTGGGTCACTCCACTGCGCAAAGAAGCATGAGTATTTGAGGTGCTTGCTAAGGAACAAAGGGAAAGTAAAATTAATAGTGGAAGAAGGTAAGTTATAAATACCAGCTGTAACTATATAACCACATTCAGAAATGAAGATGCAAGTATTTATGAGTGTTTTTCTTATATTGATATGTATTTTGTATATATTAACCCATCTTTCTTCCCCATCCTCCTATCAACTAAGTTAAGATGTATTAATAGTAATTAACTTTATATCTTCAGATATTAAAGGGAAGATATGACACACTTAGAAGGGAATTCACATAACCTGAAGTTGGATAAAAAGAATGCTGGCTCCTCTTATGAGGAAAGGTTGGTGTGTTATTGGTAGTCAGAAGAACAGAGTTGCCTCCTGTTAGGTAGAAGCATGACTTTGCTATAACCTGTATTTGGAAGTTCAGCATAAAGACCTGTGTATCCGCCAAGCTCCAATTTCCTTATCTGAATCTGGTAGAAAACCATACATAGCTAATAGACTTGTTGTAAAGGTTAAAATGGCATGGCTTAAGGTATTTACAAGGCACCCCATTAATGGTATCTTATTTTTATTAGTGTGTTGGGAGTAAGCGCAGGGCCAAATGCAATTGTATATAGAAAACACTTTGTTAAAAGTTAGACATTATAAATAAAATGTGTTGATGTGTTTATGATTGAGAAAAAAGGAGAGAGATGTATGTGGATGTCAAATCCTTAAAGCATGGACGGTGGTTTCATGCTGTGTTCAGTTGGCTATGTCAGAAGTGTATTTCCTAGAATGTAGGTTTTGGGCTAGAGTTGGCTGCAAGAAAAATCTGAGTGAGGTTTGGAAGGCAGGAGTGAAACAGTAGTCCTGCTTACTCTCTAAAGGTCAGTGTAGCTGGATCTGCTTCTTTGGTTGAATCCTGACTGATACAGCTCCTCCTTTTTACACCTAGTGTGTTTCTCACTGTGGACAGGACAGGGAGCTGATTCCCCCTACTCATTTCCATAAAGGGGATTCACTGTATTCTCCAAGATGGCTGAATGTTGGAGTGACTACTATTGTCCTTTCTTCCCTTTATCTTATTTAGTCCTTCCACTGTAGAAGAGCAGCTGATCTGACTGGTGCGTGCCAGACATCCTTTGACCATAGTCCTACTGCTGGGTGAGATCATTGTCAAAGGCCACTGCTCCTTTGGGGCACAGTCTCTTACCCTCTCACACACACACTTAGACTGAGTATACACTTCTCCTCTTCCTGTTCCCATTTTGTGTCAACTACAAAAAGGGAGGTCCCAGGTATCATTTCATGGTGAAATAAGAAATCCTGTTACCTCCTCCAATATAACAATTATTAGGAAGTCCTGTAGAGAGAGAGAGAGAGAGAGTGTGTGTGTGTGCATGTGTGTGTGTGTGTGTGAATGGGCATTTGTTTTGCCTTTAATAATTATACAAGGTAATCAACAAAATTAAAAAGTGTTCCACTGTGTTTACATTTCAAAACAGTCAGGCATCCATTTATTTATTTATTTTTTATCTTTTATATCTCTTCTGCTGCAGCAGGAAGAGAACAGTGAAGCTGTTCATCTTAACCATTTGGAGTTTTCACCAAGCCTTTTATAGTATTGAAAATAATGTACCTTCAGAAAGAAGCTTAGTAAGCATGACTGCTGGTTTATTTATATCAAATGATACAGATTGTTTGAATTGTGAAATATACATACAGAAGAGTCTAAAAAAAGACATACCTATAGTTTAAAGAATCATTGTGATGTTATTTAAGAAATACCAGTACCTTAAAAGACTGTGTGTGTTATGCCCCAATTATATAAACACTCGCCCACAGAGGTAACCATTCTATTGTTTTATGTTAATAATTCCTTGTTTTTACTTTTTGCCACCTATGCCTGTATCCCTAAACTGAGTGTCAGGCACAAACATAGCCCTGTAAGGACAGGGCAACATGGCCCCTGTTAGATGAAAACTTCCACAGGAAACTGAAATGAACTGTCTGTTGGCCATATTCTGGGAGCCGGGCACATAGTTATAACAAGCCTAGAGCAGATAGACACAGGGCCAAGCTCACTGGAACATTCCATCTGTAGATTTAAAAAAAAAATGTAGGCAGCTGAGATCCTCATTTATAAATCTTCAAGAAATATCACGAGTCACACATATCTGGACCAATTGTCCTCTATGCCTGGTGTACAGCTGTCACCATGGGACCTCCATTTATCATATTGGCCTCTCTCCTATGATGCATCTCCTCTGCCTTGTATTTTATATTTTCCTCTTTCTTGGTATATTCTCTCATTTTAGTGAAACACATCCCCCAAGCATATTGTTGAGAAAGGGTACAAGGAAGTACATTTTTTCATACTCTGCCTATTTGAAAGTATCTTATTCTGCCCTTGCTCTTGGGTGATAGTTTGGCTGAGTATAGAATTCTAGGTTGAAGATAATTTTCCTTCAGAATTTTTAAGATCCTGCTTTATTGATTTCTAGCTTCCAAGTGCTGTTGAGAAGTCAAAAGTCATTCTGATTCATGATCATTTATAAATGACTTGGAATATTCTCCTTGTTCCTGGTGTTCTGAAATTTTGCCATAATATATGTCACCTTGGATCTATTTTTGAAATATTATGCTAGATATCTGGTTCAGGTTTTGTTTTGTTTGTTTGTTTGTTTTTGCAACCTGGGCACACAGACCCTTTAACTTATAATTTTGAACCACCAACTGAGAATATAAATGAAGCCTCTATACATCCAGACAAAGACTGATTTTATAGAACCAATTTTAAATCTGTTTGATCAATGACAACTTGCCTCAGTCTTTTATCAATGATAACTTGCTTCAGGATGCCTGGGTGGCTCAGTCGGTTAAGCGTCTGCCTTTGGCTCAGGTCATGATCCCAGGGTTCTGGGATCGAGTTCCACATCAGTCTCCTTGCTCAGCGAGGAGCCTGCTTCTCCCTCTGCCTTTTGCTCTCCCTACTTGTGCTCTCTCTCTCTGACAAATAAATAAAATCTTTAAAAAAAAATGATAACTTGCTTCACTGAACACACTTCTGAAAACCAACCAATGATAGCTGTTGAAGGTGACTCAATCAGCAGCCAACTTACTCTAGTGCAGTCTTGCCTAAGTAAGCACACTTCCAAAGCTAATATTAGCCTACTTTCAGCTCTAAAACCATTACAATCCCCAAATTATCCCTGCCTCCAAAACTTTATATAAATCCAGCAGTCTGCTTTGCTTGGAGAGATTGTTCCTAACTATCATATCTCTTCATTCCAAGCAGGCCCTGTATAACTCCCTGATTTCATACTCCCTCATTCCCAGATGTAACTGTTATACATTTTGTGTTTTAACCTTTTTTGTTAAACTTTTGCCACCTAAGCATGTATCCCTAAACCGAGGACCAGGTACAAGTTAAGCTGCATAAAGAAAAAGCAACATGACCCCTACTTTATGAACGTCCCAGGAGAAACTGAGTTGAGTGGAGTCTCTTGCCAGCTTTTGTCTCAAATATTGAGTGGTGGCCTTTTTCTTTTACATCAGTACACATTTGAAAAACAATGACCTGGTGCCTGCTGGCATAGTCATTCACACCAGAAACTGACATGGTATGATGTGTTACAGTTTATAATGTGTGTTTCACATTTAAAGTTCATTTATGGCCCTACTCCTTCAGAGTCCCAGGATTGCTTGCCCTAGTCTTTGTTTCCTTCAGCCTAAAATTCCCATCCCAACTCCATGCCAAATCTTGTAACTCCTACTGGAAGACTTCCAACTTTTCATTGGACAAGAGTAACCAATTATCCAAAGAGAAAGAGCACTGAATGAGTAATCAGGACACTTGGGTTTAATTAAGTCCCAGTTCAGCAAAGAATCAGGTAAGTGACCTTAAGCACACATCTTCATCTTCCTCACTGTACTTCAGTTTTCCTGTCCGTGAAATAAATCTTGGATCAAATCAAGAGTTCTGAATCTCTACTTACACAAGAATCACCTGGCAGTTATTTTAAAATACTGACTCCTGGACCCTACCTGACCAATTAAATCAGAATCTCTGCAAGTGGGGCCTGGACATTCAGTATTTAAATGTCTCATATGATTCTAATGTACAGCCAGGACTGAGAACCTGGACCAGATGATCTCTCAGGCTCCATTCAGTGCTCACACTTGATATTCTAGGAAGTACTGTGCTACCTCATTAAATAAGTTGGACATTGTGTTGGTAGGACTCTCTGTTCATTGGGTTTCTAAGGGAACAAGACGCATGCAAAGATGTGACACAAAAACATCTGTGGTGCAATTTATCTATATGATAGATATTGATGAACAGTATGCATAATGGAAGCTTGTAGAAACCAATGAACACAAAGTGTAGACTGCAATCTTTTCTCAATCATGCCTGTAACTGGTGACCATAGTTGCAAGTGATACACAGCAAGGTAAGATCCATTAATCATCCTCTAGCTTATTATGGCTGAATGTATTGGGAGAAAGGGGTAGCTTCAGCTTGTCAGAACCTCACTCAAAGAAACTGAAAGTCACGTGGTCTACTCTGCAGGGTCCAAGGTCCCTTCAGTAACAAAGGTCAAGCCCAGACTTGGATATCATTAAAGACGTCATCCTTAGTGGACATTAATTGAGGTGGCAGTCTGGCCTCCAAGGACTTCCCAGTGTCTGGCTCCAATACTCAGGAGGGAGCAGGTTTCCAAGGGCCATGTCTGAACTCTGTGGTTTTGCTTTCCAGGAATCTTTGGACTTGACTTTCCAAAAGTGGTTTCTTGGGAGAAAGCCCATTCCTCCCACTGCTTAGATCCTTGGAGTGATCCTGTTATCTGTCCATCTTGCATCCTGGTTATTTGGCTATTTCTTTGATTTTTGTGAGCTATCCCAGCATCCTTCAGACAAAATTCCTTTTTGCTTAACTTAGCTGGTCGGTTTCTGTTGTTTGCAACCAAAAGTATCTTAACTATTATAGCCTTAGCACCAAATAATAATGGCCACCAGTTATTGAGCATCTGGTATTCACCAGGTATTTATATAGATTATTGCTAATCTTAAAAAACAACTCTATGTGCCAGGGTTATCCCAATTGCCCAAACCAAAAAAACAAAAAAAAAGTTTTGAGTAATTTGCTCAAGAAAATAAAGGTAATAAGCAGCAAAGCCAAGATTTGAACTTCTCTCTAACTGCAAATCTTTTTGTCCTTGCTATGCCATGCTGCTTCTCATAAATATTTTATTATCTAATGATTAGTCCTTTCTACTACCAGCCTCTACTCATACCCAAACTCACACATAATAGGCTCTGACAAAATCCCACAAAGAGGATGGAAAAGGAAAGGGAAAATTAATCTGTGCCCCCACATGCACCTGTCTTTTCTCTTGATGACAGGAGTTTGTAGAGGTCAGAGCCAGGCTCTCAGCACAGAGTGCTTGTCGACACATAGTCAATACTAATCCATTGGAATGATAGGGACAAAAACCCATGCCCTCAAACTTCAGCAAAGGAAGATTCAGCCTCAGGAAACTTGTAACGTGGATGGACATATCAAGATGGATGTAGATGAGGATCCTATGATTGAGGAAGAATGTCGCTCAAAAGGACCACAGGAGTTCTCCTTTTTAACACGTGCTTTTTTCAGTCAGGAGAACTAAGATTCAGGAAGGGGAGAACTGAGAAGGGAAGTGTGCCCAGACTGCACAGCAACATGGTGGCTGAGGCAGTCTGACCTCTACTTGTATGTTTCTTTCCACTAGCCCATGCCCAGGAGATGGTTTATCCCATCATTTCTATCACCTTTGTCCATATTTGAGATGGCAGTGCTGCTTTCCAAAGGGAGTTAGATTTAGAACCTGGCCTGTCTTTGTTCCCCATGACCTGAGCGTTTCCACTTATACTGGGTTTTGTCCTGAAGGCGACCTGCCTCTGGAAGGCCCTGCCTTATCTTCCCACAGGTAGATCCTGTAATCATCTGTTTACTTTCCAGGAAGACATCTCTTTGGGGATCCTTATTTCCATCCTGGACTTCTGAGATGCAGGTGTTGAGAAGTGAGAGAAAACTGAATACAGTGATACCTAAAAGACAGGAACCCCGGGGGGCTGGATTTCAGATGAACACCCTCTGTGCTGTTACCCTGATGACTGCATGCTGGTGATGTTGCTTGCAGAACCCTGGGCAGGCTCCCCTGAGGACCCAGTCCCTCATTCTATCTGTCTTCAGATGTTGGCAGAGATGAAAGCCCTCAGTCATTGTCTTGAGATTTGAGAATGGACAAACTTAGTGCTGGTGCCAACATCCACCACTTACTTCCAAAGGACACTGCAGATTGAAGGGGGTTTCCAGACTTGGGGAGGATGAGACATGCAGCAGAAGTTTATTGTGCTTCACATCACTGATTTCAGCACCGTCTGTGACAGAGAGAGTCCCACCTCAGGGTACAGAGAAAGGTTCTGCTTTTTGCCTCTGAGCTTTCTCAGAGCTGAAGGACTTAGTCCACACTTGGGCACAACCTGGAAATGCTGAGAGGTTAACAATCCAAAGGGCAACTGTCAACTACTGGGGGACAGAAACTGTTGGACAAATACCCCAGCCTTCCATTCTTCAAAGAGACAGTTCTAAGGTATACTCTGTGTGTTTCCCTAGGGTGCCACTAACAGGGTTGAACCCCAGTTTCCCACAGTGGCCCCCAGCTCAATAGTATGTGCTCTGGTAAGCGCTGTGAATTGTGCAAGACTGTTGAATCTCAGATCTGTACCTCTGAAACAAATAATGCAATATATGTTAAGAAAAAAAAAAAGAAGAAGAAGAAGGTAGCGGGAGGGGAAGAATGAAGCGGGGGAAATTGGAGGGGTAGACGAACCATGAGAGACGATGGACTCTGAAAAACAAACAGGGTTCTAGAGGGGAGGAGGGTGGGAGGATGGGTTAGCCTGGTGGTGGGTATTGAGGAGGGCACGTTCTGCATGGAGCACTGGGTGTTATGCACAAACAATGAATCATGGAACACTTCATCTAAAACTAATGATGTAATGTATGGGGATTAACATAAGAATAAAAATAAATAAATAAAATAAAATTAAATATCAAAAAAAAAAAATAATGCACTTTAAAAAAAATTGTGGTAAAATGCATGTGTGGTAAAATGTATATATATAAATATTTAATATGAAATTATTTATCCATTTTGAGTAATGTTTGTATATAGTGTGAGGTAGGGGTCATATTTTATTCTTTTGCATTTGGAAATCCAGTTTTCCCAGCACCATTTGTTGAATTGACTATCCTTTCCCCTTGGATGAACTTGGCACCCTTATTGAAAATCAGTTGGCTATAGATTTATGAATTTATTTATGGACTTTCAATTCTATTCCATTAACTGCTATGTCTTTCCTACACGTATACCACCCTGTTTTAATTACTGTAACTTTGTATTAAATTTCGAAATTGGAAGGTATGTGTCTTCCAACTTTGTTCTTTTTCAGGATTGTTTTGGCTATTCTGGGCTCCTTGAAATTCATTATGAAATTGAGGATCAACTTTTCCATTTCTGGAAAAAAAAGGGGGGGCTTAGAATTTTGATAGGGAGTATGCTGAATCTTCAAGATTGCTTTGGATAGTATTGCCATCTTAACAATATTAAATCTTCCAACCTATGAATAAGAGATGCCTTTCCATTTATTTAGGTCTTCTTTAATTTCTGCAGGCAATATTTTGTAGTTTTGTACAAGGCTTTTATCTCCATGATTAAATTTATTCCTAGGCATTTCATTCTTTTAGATACTATTGTAAATGAAATTGCTTTCTTAATTTGTTTCAGATTGTTCATTGCTGAACTACAGGAACACAATTGATTGTTATGTGTTGATTTTATACCCTGTAACTTGGCTGAATTTGTTTATTGGTGCTAGTTGATTTCTTATGGTTTCTTTGAGATGATATATATAGATATAGATAGATATAGATATAGATAATTATATATGGATATATATATATATATGGATTTATATTTGGATATATATGTATGGACAATTATTTATTTCTTCCTTACCAATTTGGATGCTTTTTATACCTTTTTCTTGTCTAATTGCTCTGACTAGAACCTCCAGTACAATGTTGAACAGTAGTGGTGAAAGCAGGCATTTCTGTCTTCTTCTTGAACTTAGAGAGCTGTCAGTCTCTCACCATTGAGTCTGTGGGTTTTTCATAAGTGCTCTTTATCATATTGAAGAAGTTCCTTTTTATTCCTAATTTTCTGGGGGTTTTTTTATCATGAAAGGATATTGTATTTTGTCAAATGTATATTCATCATCAATTCAGATGATCATCTGGATTTTTCCCCTTCATTCTAATAATGTGGTATATTACACTGATTGCTTATCTTCTGTTGAACAACCTTAGAATTCCTGGGATAAATCATACTTGGTTATGGTGTCTAATCCTCTTACTATGCTGTTGGATTTGGGTTGCTAGTATTTTGCTGCATCTATATCCTAGGGGATATTGGAGGTGGGGAGAAGGGAAAGGGGTTTTCTGCCCAACACTGGTGAACTAGGTATTATTATGAGGGATTGGAGATTCAAGAGGGAATGCTGAGACTTTCAAGAAAACTGGATTCAACAAGATAAGAAATAGCCAGATGAAAGAGTGAGGGTAGAAGAGCTAGAGAAGTGGTAAGAACACAAGGAAAGGAAAGGAAAGAAACAAAGCCATACCAGAGGAAGAAACTTGAAGGAAAGGAAAAACACATTCATCAGAATGGAAGACTCAGTCCTCAGCCACTGAACAAGGCAGGGAGTAAAGGCTAGTGGAGGAACATCTATGAGCAGAGAACAAGGTGAGCTGGTGGATGCGGTAGGGAGCTGTGGCAGCCCTGAGAAGGTACCTTGCAGACCTCTAACTACTGGAAGATTAGTTATTCAGGAGCCCCAGCTGTTGTGCTCTGAAATTTATTGCCACATTTGCACCAAGGCCACACTTTCAATAGGCTGTTCCTAATCATTGACTGAATGTAGCAAGGATACTAAGGTAAGCAGGTTCCTGAGAAACTCAGGCTCCTCTGCCAAGGGACTTTGGCTTGAGGACACCCCAACAGCCTTGCCAAACCTTCTTTAGAGTGCACAGGAGCCTGCAATATTTCCATCCAACCTTTTTTTTTTTTCTCTCTCTCTCTCCCCTCATTCAGGGTCAGTCTTACTTTGCATCCTGAATGGCTCTCCAGCCTCTCCTGGCATCTCCTGCATTTCCCCTTCCGGTGTTTCCCTCACTAATATTCTTGCACACTTAGTCCCCTCCTTGCATCTGCTTTTTGAAGGATCTAAACTAGATATTGTCGGCAACATGCCCCTTTGTGACCCAAGCTAGAGGAAGGGAAACCGGTGCCCAGATAAAAAGGAGCCATGCTTCATCAGGTGCCTTAGGGAGTAATAAGACTGCCTGACCTGGGATAGGAGGGATGTGATCCAGCAAGAGAGGCTCCAGTGGGAGGACAGTCCCAAGAACAGAGGGAGATAAAGAGCCAGCAACTGAAAGGACCCTGAAAATAGACACCACATTGAGACAAGCCTACTTAACCTATAAACTGGTGTTAAGTTACCTGGATGAGCTACTTCATACTCCTTATCTCTATTTTGCATGGCTTGTGCCCTGAAATCTCCCACATTGTATTAAAAATAGCTGTGTATACTCCAGTGGCTGACAACATTCCTGCCCATCTTTTCCCTTCTTCAGGAGGTAGCTGCAGGCATTTACAAACAGAAGCAATGCCAGGCACCTGGCCTAAAGGACATCTCCAACACTCTTGGAGCAACAAAGTGTTGCTTTGTGTCTCAGACCACTTTCCACCCCTTCTCTAAAGTTACTTTTAAATTAGTCTGTCTCTACATGCTTCTTTAGGTTGGTAGGAATCACCCCTCCATGGAAACATATCCTTTCGATTCCCCTAAGAAATAAAGTTGGTGAAACGAGGCTTTTCAGATGAGCTTGAAGCCATTCCTTTCAATCTCTGAGGGTCATGGTAGGCTGAGCAGCCCATAGAAGGATCTCTCCACAGGGGAATTGGACTCCTAACCAGGCAGGGGAGGGCTAGTTCTCTGAAACCACCTCCCACACTCCCCTGCTGCAAATCCCCAGATAAACTGAAGAATTGATTCTCTCCCTGCCCTCAAGGCCAATGACTCTCTCTCTTGATAAAAATTGCCTTTTAGATCAAGTCCCCACACTGCTTGTGTCCAAGAAGCTCACTCCTGTGCACTATATCACTGGGTCCCCTTCTCGCCACTTTTGGTTGAGTTCAGCCAATGGAAGGCACTGGCGGGGAGTGGAAGAGCAGGAAGAGAGAGAGAAATCAGGGTATTTATCTTCTGGTTTCCTCTTGGTAGTGTTGCTTAGGTTGGACATTGGACATGTCCCTCAACCAAAGGTCCCAGTTCCTGTCACATGGGCTCCCCACACAACTCACTCTCTCTCTGTTTTCCACATACTATCCTTCCCCTTGGCCTTCCAGACCTAGGGTGGAAATGGAACCCCTCTCCCCCAGTACTGTATCATCCTTTATCATTTCCCCATTCCCTGTGCACAGCTTTGTAAACGTCCTTTTATCAAACTCTCCTCATATGACCCATCTGAGGTGTCATCTGTTTACTGTCAGGACCCTGCTGGATGCACCTCATCTCCTAAAAGGGGGACAGGGGACAATTCACCAGCTAACTCACATACCAGCTTTTCCACCATGATGGCTGTGTCCCCAGCCCCACCCTCTGGGAGAAATGACTATCTCCTGTGCCCTGTGGAGAAAGGGGAGGATGGTGTGCCGAGGTAGGAAGAGCACTGAGCTGGGGCTCGAGTCCAGAGCTGCTACCTATCTTCTCACTGACTCATGGTGTGACCTGGGACCAATCCTTTCCTCTCTTTGGGCTCCATTTTGTTCAGCTGTACAATGGTGTTGGTTGCCATGCCTGGTAGCTCTGCCTGTGATTCCATTCCAGTATTCCTGTTGTAGATGCCCCCTCCTCAACCAGGCAGTCACATCAATGCAGGACCACACGTGGATGAGGGGAATCCAACCACTCAGACCCTACTGCTTCTCCCTCTTTGGGGGACAAACAAGATCTTGCCCAGGTGACACACAAACACGCCCCTCCCCCTTACTCGTAGGAAGTCAGGGAATTGAAGATATGGTCTATAATTGGCTTCTGGGGGCTCAGCTGGGAGCAGTGACACCCTACCAATTTCCAGAGTTGGAAAGCAGGCTATGGGACTTCCCCTGGAAACTTCCTGCCTCCACAGAAAGCCTTGTGGATCTCAGAATACCAGAGGGAGAAGGATTACCTGATTAATTATCTGAGGCTTCCCTGAGACTGAACAGGGTTCTGACTAACAAAACTAGCCAATTCATTCATGAGACAGTACATTTTTATTTGTGAAAAATAGATGCAGATAACTTCATAGAAATCACTGAGCCAAAGTGATAAATTGAGCAAGGTCCTAAACCAAGCCTCAGCCCCTAGTGGTAGAATAGACATCCTTGCTTGGAAGGGAGAGTCTCCTCCCTGAGCATGTTTAGAAGGGGGTTGGATGCCCGGGGTAGGGAGGGCAAAGGAAAATGTATCAGCTAGGTTCCGTGCCAGAAATGGAAAATAACTAGGTATTTTAAATGGAAAGGGATTGAAAACATGGAATGGGGAGTGCCTAAAACCTCTGGGAAGGGTAAGAAGTGTGTGGGCTTCAGGCTGGGTCCAGGAATGCCTCTTAGAACACCATGGCTTTGACCCACCAGTGGAGCTGTTGGCCACCACGGTCGCTGTTGAGTTTGAGATCATACCCACAGCCATGAGGCAGGGGCCAGGAATCCTGACTCAGAAAACCAGCCTTGCAGCTGTGCCCCTGTGCCTGTCTGTCCTGAACTACTCTCAGTGCTGGGGATCAGGTCTAGATTATGGTTTTTGGTCATTGTGTCCACTCCAGCTGCTTCTCAACACCCAGAAGCTGGAGCATGAGCATTATTGGAATGCCATCACTGGGAGGAAATGCTCTATCTCCACAACCTCCCTTTCCAGTGGAAAAATAGCCCAAAGAAGCAACAAGATGGCCTCCAAGTCATCTTTGTGTCCCAAGTCTTGTGCAAAGACATTTAATTGGAGAACTTAATTCACATGCAGAATAACAGCTACAAAGCAGTCTGAGGAATGTAGGTTTTTTTTGCCTGCATTAGAATGAGCCTACTGGCATGTAGACAACCCCCCATGGAGGTTTCCAGTTCTCTCACACCATCCTCATTTTCCTCTCAGAAGAGGCACACGGGGACCTAAAATGGCTGGATCCTGGGACGCCTGGGTGGCTCAGTCGGTTAAGCGTCTGCCTTCGGCTCAGGTCATGATCCCAGCGTCCTGGGATCGAGTCCCACATCGGGCTCCCTGCTCCGCGGGGAGTCCGCTTCTCCCTCTGCCTCTGCCTCTCTCTCTCTATCTCTCATGAATAAATAAATAAAATCTTAAAAAAAAAAAAGATAAAATGGCTGGATCCTTTATGCCTTGTACATGTGTCAAGACAAATTGGGCAATAAATTATATGCAGATTTGATTTAGTAATTACATGGTGTGTGTGTGAGAGAGAGAGACAGAGACAGGGAGAGGACACAAGACATTGGCAGTTTTGTTCTCTGAGGTAATGTTGATGTTCAACTGTTAAAATAATTTCATGTTCCCAAGATAATAGAGGTTTTGGATATACAGAGACCGGTATTTAAATCCCAGCTCTGCTACTGTGTGACCCTAGACTAGTTATTTGTCTTCTCTGTGCTTAGTTTTTCTTCATCTGTAAAATGGGACTAATGATATTGACCTTGTAGGGTTGTAGCAAAGAGTGAATGAAATAAAACCTAGAAAGTTCCTGGTGCGGTGCCTGGCACACATACACAGAGGACTCTAATAACTCTCCCCATTATCCTGGTTAATACGCTTTACAGGAACGGCCAACTCCCATGCCAGGAAATTGGCTGTCCCTCGGATAAATATCAATTGCAACATAATGTTTGAGGAGACGTGATGAGATTTTTTTTTTTTCCCCTACTGCCTCAAGGAAGAAACCTCCACAGACCCTCACCTGGTCTTCTATGAGGCCCACCAGAGATCACATCTTCAAAACAGAAGGGGTCACATAGGCAGCATTGTTAAGAAGAAAGGGCAGAAAGAGGTTTTCATACAATTCATCAGATTAGTGTGTTTTAAACTGTAGGGCAAGACCCATTAGTGAGGAGTAAAATCAATTTAGTGGGTTGTGACCAGCATTTTTCCCAATGCAAGTGAATGGGAGGGAAGAAAAGAACAGAGACGAGACAAGAGGGGCTAAGAAGGGAGAACGGGAGAGTACATCTCAATAAGAGTACTGTTTTGAGAAACTGTTGTTTCAGTTCACGGATACGTGTGTGTGTGTGCGCATGTGCATGTGAGTGTGTGTTTGTACCAGGTCACAGCGAGAAATACACATTACTCATTACTTGGATCTGGAACATTGCTAAACATATTTGCAAAATAGTAATCAAGATAACTAGCCCCCTCCTTTAGAGTGGGGGCAATATTGATAGCCCACCTACTATACAACTTGGAACAAAAAGGGATTTGATTGAGAACGTAATTGCTGGGGAGATGCACTTAAGCCTGGAAGTTTCCCAGCAGACCCACTGCTCACCTCCAAGCCCTGTGGGTCAGGGGCCAGCAGCCAGCTGGCCTGGCCTGGCCTGGCCTGGCAGGTGACCCCGGCTCAGGCTGCAGGTGCCTCTCCCTGGGCAGTGGCTGCACACCAACCACCCCCCTCCCCCCCCACCCTTTGCTGAGCTCACTTCTGCGGCGTCCTCTTCCTGCTCCTCCACTCCCTCCCTTCCTCTCTGCAGCTCCTCTCCTGCAGTCTCACCTGCTGCTTCCACTGCTGAATGGCTTCCTGCTCTCAGCCAGCAAATAACTCTGGTCACTCCACAGTCTGCACACAGCTACTCCTGTCTGCCGCGGCCGGCAGCTCCTCGGGCTGGGCCTTCCAGCTCTCCGTGACTCTGCACCTTATCAACAAGCTCCATGAGGCACAACAGACAACTGCCACTTGGCGCCAGAGAAGGCTCATTTGGACAAGGCCCTTAACCTCTCTGAGCCTTAATATCCTCATCTGCACAATGGGCATGATAGGAATAGGCATCCTGGCTCTTCATCTATACGCTGCAAGCACCACATGAGGCAATCAAATGACTTTTAACACCTGTGAGGTCTTCAAAGGCACTATACCAGCTTCAGGGTTGTTTTTTGGTTTGGTTTTTTTTTTTTTTTTAATTTATTTGAGAGAGAGAGAGAGCACGAGCTGAAGGGAGGAGCAGAGGGAGAGGAGAAGCACTGAGCTCCCCAACTGAGCTGGGAACCCGAACAGGACTCAATCCCTGGACCCTGAGATCCTGACCTGAGCTGAAGGCAGACGCTTAACCGAATGAGCCACCCAGGCGCCCCCAGCTTCAGGGGTTTTATGCTCAGCTTGACCCTTCCTGTCTGATTCCTCTTTCCCCCACTCCCTCCTTCCCTGCCTCCCTCCATCCCTCTCTCCTTCCTTTCTTCCCTTTCCTTGGTGCTGCATAGAGCAGTTCATCTAAGAACTGTTGTTTGCTATGTGGTCCTGCACTTCAGGAAAGCCCTTCCTTTGAGAAGGAAAGGCCCAACAGGGGACAACCCTAGCCCCCCAGAAGCCCACCACCACCTCATTTTTGTGCTCACTGGTTTTCTTACCTTGAAATCCCTCCTCTCCAAGCCAAAGGGGCTTGACTCCCACTTATAACTGGTTGACTATAAGACCAATGGAAGAGTTCTTACTGGAATATAAATGGCTTGACTCCTGGATGGATGAATTGGATCACCTCATCCCCTTTTCTGATTTTGGATAATGGGGTGCCACATAGCAAGCCCCACCACAGGTAGAGCCCTGAGCTGGACATTGCAGGTGGATGTAGAGCCCAGAGACCAGGGAGATTTTCCTGGGAACCAAACCAGGCATCAGATGCTTAAGACACCAAAAAACAAACAAACAAACAAACAAAAATCACCTGAAAATGGCACCATCCAATAGTACTTTCCATGATGATGGAAATGCTCTATTCATGCTAATAAAATAACATTAGCCACATGTGGCTGTTGAACATTAGTGTGAATGCCAGTATGACTGAGGAACTAAATTTTTTTTTATTTTACTAAATTTTAATTAGTATAAATGTAAATAGCCATGTTTGGCTAATGACTACCATTTTGGACAACACAGCCTTTGAGTCTCCTCCTAATCCCTCCTCCCTGACTCCCCCAGCTCTGGGCCTATTGGTCCTGCAAGCCCCTGTCCCCACAGCCTCCCCTCCTTCAGGTTTCAACAGCCCCAGAATCTGAGACACAGCCCCAGTGACAGCAAAAATGGCAGCCCAGAGAAGCAAATAGACAGGAGGGTAAATACACATTAAGGAAACCAACATGAAGATTAAGTGATTAAGAGAACAGGGCTCCTGCTGAGACAATCCTGCCTAATGAAGCATCCTAGGCATCAATCTTTGCACCAGAACACTATGCCTGGGCCCAGCTCCCTCCTAGCCAGAGAACCACCACTCCCTCTTCACTAGCTAGGGGTCATGTGCAGCCAGGCACCCCTTCCCTCCAATAACCCATCTTCCAGGGTGAGTTGGGAAGATAACTTATTTCTCCATGAACTTTTTCAAAATACACAGAGAGATTCCAGGCTGGATACAACCACGTTGGTGGCTCCTAGCCTGAATACAAAGAGCTAGCAAGGAGCCCCGGAATCCAGACCCACCTCTGCTGTGAAATCTCTCCCCCCGGCAGATCATTGCTGGGACTCTGCTTTCCCATTAGTTATGTGAAGTTGATGATTAAATTAATAAATAGGACAAAAGCATGTCTCCAGTAGGTGGCCCAATGTGTGCCCCATTTTCATGGCTTTCAGAATTTTCAGCTGTCCAACTGGTAATGATCAAAAATGGTCAGTACTCTGGCCAAGCACTGGGTATGGCCCAATAGAGAATCCCATACACAGAGGACCTGCTTCTTAAACTAAAAGGGACACATTTTTAGAGTCTGGAGTAGAAAGAATCTCCTTTTATCCTGCTACTCACTTCAGGGAACACTCCTCTCTCTCGCCTTCCTGCTGGCATAGGGGCCCTCGGTATTCTGACTTGTAGGCATAGCCTTGCTCCCAGCTCACTTTGTATGTTAGGGCCTCAGTTCCTTTATCTGTAAAAGGGGGGCGGATTCCCCTCCAGCTCTGCTGTCCAAAGATCCCACAGCCTCCCTGTAGAGGGAGACATGAGTACACTTGGGGATTCTGTTTGACAAAGATGATTTTCCATGTTTTTAAATTTCCCCTCCCCTGTCTCTCATATGAAGATTCTGATTAGACCAGGGAGGGGAGGGAGGAGGGACACTGCAGCCTTCTCTCCCCTCTTGCTCCTTCCCTGCTCATACCTCTCTTCCCTGCTGTCCCTAACTGGCCTCTTTCATTCCATTCCTCAGCTCTGAGGGAATTTGCATATTAATTTGAAAATGAGATCAGTTATTAGCCATAACCTGTCATGTATCACCCAATGCATCTGGACCTGGATTAGATTCAATATTGCCACTGAATAAAGACGGTTGGGGGGGAACTAAATAATTTAAACTCATTATTTTACTAATCCTCCCGCTTGGCTGGGCTCCCTGGAGGTAAGTTAGGAGGTAATTGAAAACAGGGAGATTCGCTGAGAAGACATTTGAGTTGAACATTGGCAAGCCGTGGAAAGCACGGGACTTGATGGGTTTTTTCCTCTCATTTACCCGCAAAGAAGGAAAGAGAATGGTGAGGTTGGAAGGGGAGCTGAGTGCGGAGACTCCAAGACCACTAGAGCAGGGGATGGCGTTTTAGGACACAGGGCACAACCGCATCCAGCCAGGGAGGTACTATTTCAAGTACAGAACAGGGGAGCCTCTGCACTCCCTACCAGTTGGGAGGGAGGGAAGGAGGGGAGGCATCCTGAGTGACTCCTGCAGACCCCTACCCACCCTGCCCCTCCCTGCCATCTTTGCAGCCTTATGCCTAAGAAAGTGTTAAATCAGAGTTCTCCGATAGGCAGATAGGCATCCCAGACCTGTGTTCTGTGGATCTGATCTCAGTGTCTTTTTAAAAAGATGGATTTAATGCCAACACTGTCACATCAGGAAATTTCACGTCGAAATTCATGGGATTTCTGCCTCCCTTGACAAAGCAAAGGCCTGGCAGCACTGGGTCCGTAGTTACCTGAAACCAGCATGGATAGGAGCTGAGATGACCTGCCCACCTAGGCAGACCTGAGGTGTCCCTAGAGACCCAGGAGGTGGGCTTCTCTCCTTTGTGGTACCTGCTTCAACCACCCATGCATCTGCATTTGTAATCCCTTGTTTCAAGGACAAAGACCATTCCATTGCAACATCCAGGAAGTGGGTTGGCTGCAGGGTGGATAATCAGAGAATCCCAAAGTCATCTTTACCTGGATATTATAAGGGTCAGCCATACAAGAGCAGGGAAAGGGAGCCCATGTTTCTGGAGCACATACCTAGCCAGGCGCTGTGCCAGACCCAGGGGCTAGCAGGAGGCAAAAGGCAGGGTCCTTAGTGCAGGGAGTCTTGGAGGGGAGATAGGCTATGTTTATATAAAGAGAACTAAGGGAGCTATAAGAAAGAGCTCTGTAGCAGAGGGACTTAAAGGTAGACTGTGTGGGGTCTCCCTTCACTGGCGGAGTTCACAGAAATGACTGGCCATGGGCCGGAGATGGCCACACACAGCCCCACTGTGGAAAGATGACAGCCCAGACCCATGTATTCCAGGAGCAGAGCCTCTGCCGGACTGGGGAGAGAGCCTGGGGTGGGCAGAAAATACAGTGGTCTGGGCTCCGCGGCAGGATCTGCCAGCAAAGTGCTTAGCAAAATGTCCTTGGGCAAATCCCCGAACATTTCTGAATGCCAATCTCCTCAACCCTAAAATGGAGCTGATGGTGCTTCTTACCCTCTTGCCGTGAACGAAGAGTGCCAATGTGAGCAAACAGAAGCCTCCGCTGCGGGGTGTTCAGAGGCATAGAGAGGTAGGCATGGGGCTGCTGGGAGGAGACCCCAAGTGTCACCCGTTCCAAGGGCAGCCTCCTTTAAGCCACCCAGCCCCTCCTCCCTCGAGTCCCGACCACATGGGACTCTATCTCCTGCCACAAACCAAGCACTGGGCTGTTAGCTCTATTTATTGCTGCCGTAGTGTTTAACTGCTGCTTAATTAATTTCTTAACAAAAAAAACCTTGTGCTCATCCCCATACAAGCAGAGAAGTGGAGGCAGACCCTGCCATCCCCCACAGTCCTCCCCTCTTCTGCGGGCCTGCACCATTATTACTTACAGGTCCTCTTTCAAGGCTAGCACTCCGAACCACTCAGTTGTCCACTCTGGGCCTCAGTTTGTTCATCTGTAAAATGGGGAGTTAGACCATCGTTTGCATGCAAAATTTTTTCTCTCTGTTTCTTCCTTGAAAGGCCCCGCTGTTCCCACTGCCCAAATCTCAAAACAAAAAGAGAGTGGGCAGTAAAAAAACATACTCTGGCTTTACATTAATTAAGCCCTCTAATTATGTGGGAATCATTCCATTAATTTTTTCTACCCGACCAAGCCTCAGCTATACGAAGAGGGGGCGGGGTAGGGAGTCCCTTGATTGCTACCCAAGTGACCAAAGCAAATGAGGCTAAATAAATCCCCAGCTCATATCTCGCCACGGAGACTGGCAGGCTTGTTAGCGAACGCAGAAAATGACCTGTGGTTGACAAGATCTCTCCTGGGTTGAGAATGAATCTTGCATTTGGGTTCTGTCCCCGCAGATAGATCTGATGAATCACTGCCGGAGCAGGCTCCCACGGTGCTTTGTACTGTCCTTATCACGGGCATTAGGCTATGTTTGTTTATGAGCCTGTCTTGCCTGCCTGCAAGTGATCGGCACCACATTGGTCTTACCAACGTCTCCCCAGAGCCGGTCCGCAGAGAATGACGGCGAATAAATGAATGAATGATGTGTGGTGCCCTAGACCATTCATTCACTGAGGACCAGGGCTGGGAGGCTCTGTCTAGTTTATCTTCAGCACACTCACACTGAGCAGTGGCTGTAGGGGCTTCTGCAACACCAGGTATTCTGGGCCTTCTGGGTGAGCGTTAATTACTCCCTTGGCCATGCTCCTCACCCCTGGGCCTGCTGTTCTGCATCATAAAATCTTGTCAGGGCCAGGACTAGGGTGAGGCAAGTGAGATACTTGCTCTGGGGCAACGTTTCAGAGGGACACCAAATAACTCGGGAACAAAACAATATTTAAATGCAATATGTCTGAAAAATCAAAATTAATGCAAAAAAATCCACAGCGAAAAACAGTCCAAATTTTTAAATAAAGACAGGATCTTCCCTTGCGCTTGCAAGAACCTGCCTTGCTCGCCTCACCCTGAAAGGGTCTTTCTGGAGATAATGCCTCAAAAATAGCTTGGACCGGGGATTTAGCTGGCTATGACTTTGGGCCCTTGGTTTCCACAGAAAGCATGGCCTGGGACACTGGCTTATAAGTGAGACAGGGGATTCCGGTGTATGACAACAGTGCTCCCTCCCTCACCAGCCCAGTTAGGATTTGAAATCCCCAGACTAGGGGGTCATTGAAGATGTTACCAGCTTGTCTGGATGACAAGCATTTTGAAGAGATCAAATGGGAGCCATCCCGGCTTCATGGTGGCCCACGGTGCATGTGACACATATTTGGTGGCTCAGAGTAAAGCCCTGCTATATTTCTGTTGCCCCGAGTGCCATGGGAAGGTATTGGCTCTATTTGACCGAACCCTGGGTTATCACTAAGAAGGACCTCATAGATCCTCAGGGTCTCTCACAGTACGGGTAGCAGTCCCCACCCGAGGGGCATTTGGCAATGTCTGGAGACATTTCTTGTTGTCACAATTAGGGAAGAGGATGCTATTAACATCTAGGGGATGCTGCTAGACATCCTACAATGCACAAGACAGCCCCCTCCACAAATAATCATTCAGTCCAAAATGTCAGTACTGACAAGTTTGAAAAACCCTGAGGTAAAGAAACAAGGAAAAATGGGTTCAGAGCCTGATGGCTGGTGAGTGAGAGACAACCCCTGCTTGTCTGACTCCTCATTGAAAAGCAGCCATCTCTCAATCTGTTCCCTGAATCCAGAAAATCTTGTGGCCATTTCCTCTGCCCACATATAGGACCAACCCTTAACTCAAGCATTTATGAGAGAGGATTTCATAGTTTCTTTAGGTCCCTATCACTTTCCCTGGCCTCCAGAAAGTCCTTCCTGAGGCCTAGCCTTAATCTCTCCTGCTTCACTTCAAGGATGTTTGATTTCTCAGAGAGGGCAGCAATCAGACATCTCTCTCCTGCCTTCTACATACTGAGATAAGCAATCACCAAGATATTTTCACTGCACGTAGGCAGCCCGTGTTGGGTTAATTATGATGACCCTGGGTGCTCTCAAGCTAGAGCTCACAGGCTGGAAGAGAAAGGTGTCTTTGGCTCAAAGTAACAAATCCTCCATACAGAGACAAATCCTTATTGATAAAGAGCCTACTGAGAACCCATTTCTGTAGAATGGATAAAAAGGATCCACCCCACAGAAGTCATTCAGCAAACACTTACTGAGCACTTGCTATGTGCTAGGGCGGTGACTCATAACATCTATGCACCTCAGAATCCTCTGGAGGGCTTGTTAATACACAGATCCCTGGACTCACTCCCAGGTCAGGGGTAAAGCCCATGAGTTGACACTACTAACAAGCTCCCAGGTGATGCTGCTCTTCTCCAGGGACCACACTTTGAGAACCCTGCCTCAGCTGTTCTAGATTCTAGGGATACAGCAAGGGAACACTCTAAACAATAAACATAACATGTAAGTGAGCTGTGTAGGAGGTTGGAGGTGAGGATCCTATGAAAGAAAGGAAATATAAGAGCAGAGCGAGTGGGAATCAGGGATGTGAGGGGAAGGAACGGGTGACATTGAAATAGGGTGGGCAAGCATCCCTGTGTGCCTGGGTCTGACCTAGTTTCAGCACCAACAATTTCATCTTCTGGGGAGCCTCTGAGTCGCAGGCAAACTGGGATGGTTGGCCGCCCTCCCTTGAGATACTATTAGAGGAAAGACTGGCAAGAATGATGGTGTTGGGATGCCTGGATGGCTCAGGGGGTAAGCGTCTGCCTTCAACTCAGGTCATGATCTCAGGGTCCTGGGATTGAGTCCCACATCAGGGATTCTGCTTCTCCCTTTGCCTGCTGCTCCCCCAGCTGTCTCTGACAAAATTAAAAAAAAAAAAAAAAAGAATGATGGTGTTGTCTTTGCGAACATCTGGAGTAGAGCACACTCCAGGCCGAGGGAAGAGCCTGTGTGAAACCCTGAGGTGGGAGCTTGGCTATGTGTCTGAGAGCAGCAAAGAGCCCAGAATGAGTGGAAGTGGGTAGGGGAGAGAAGGTGATGTGGCACGAGGTCAGAGTGGTCGTGGGGGCGTCAGGTCACTCCAAGTCTCCTAGGAGAAGAGTAGCAATTCCAGTGGAGGTAAACTGGCCCTGTCTATCTTAAGAAGCTCTGGGTGGGAGTGGGGGGCTGCTACAAGGTGGGGGCTGGGAGGAGCACGTCTAGAACTTCAGGTTTTGAGCAGAGGATTCATGATCTAACCCACATAAGGATCACTCTAGCCTCTGTATCGAGAATAAACAGTTGAGAGAGACTGCTTGTCCCCAAAGCAGAAACCAAAACAAAGACTGCAGAAACCAAAACAAAGAGTGCAGGTGGTTTATTTGATATGTGATTCCACGGAGCAAGAGTGAAGGGCAAGGGAGTGAAGCTGGAGAAGAAGGAAAGCCAGAAGGAGAATGTCTTAATGAGCTGGCTACTAGCGTGGGCCATGGGGGTTTGATTTTGACAAGAACCTGGGAGAAATACATCTCAGAAGTCTCCACTTGGAGAATGAAAGGGAGAAGGCTCATTCTACCGTCTTCCTTCCCCCATTGGTCAAGTGTGGCCTCACAAACTGTAAGTACCACACACTTCTGGGTCACTCATGTGTGCGTGCTGAGTGGGCACCTCGGTGTCTGTGAAGCCCCAGCACAGGAAGCAAGAGGTATATGGCCTGGACTTAGGCAAGGTGCTCTGATACTATAACCTGCATGAAGCTGGTTGTAGCCTGCACAAGACTGATTGCCACGGCCGTAGCTGGAGTGAGAAGTGGGGACAAGAGGGTGTGAAGTAGTACAAGTGTGTGGTACCCTCCACCCCTCGAAACCCTGAAATCTTCTTGGGCCTTCCACTACGTCCAATCCGCCCTAGAGTATCCTTCATGGTGGTGGCTGCCTACAATCTTGGCCCAAACTTAGTACAGGAAGGTAAGTGGGGCTAGCTATGGTCCCTGTGGTTGCGCCTGGTCCCGAGACCATGACTGATATTTATCCTCTCCCTCCTCCAACACACATCCTAGATGTCCCTCTCCTTGGCCAGCTGATCTGGGTTGCTTGCCTGGTGGGAGATTGTTGGACCTTATCTCAAGGGGTCAGAGCTCATATTGCTTGTCATTATCAGGCTGTGATTCCCACAGGTGTCTTTACCATTGCCGGGCATGGAAGCCCCAGCTCAGTGAATTCTTGACTTCTAGATATGTTTCTTCCTGCCCCCAGTGTGTAACAGCACCCCTAGCTCCCCTGGTGGTCAGGGCCAGTTACTTCCAGCTGAACAGTATGGTAACTCCTTTCTTGGCTTGCTGGTCTACTGACAGGAGCCCCAGATGACCACATTGTAATCATGGCTTCAAGTGCAGCATCACCTGGCAGAAGTGAACTCCTTCCCTGGGAATCTGGCAGGGCCCAATTTTGTAAGAACGGGGAGCCAAAATTCTTTAAGTCGTTCCTGAGGCATGTTGGTGAGAGGGACACCATTTATCAGCCATTGGTTCATCTTGTACCCTAGTGGATGGTACCCCAAATCTGGAGAGTATTATCGACTTAGCCTGTCCTTCCTTTTCACTTTCACACATGCTCACATGTGTGTATGCAGGCACAAACACATACATGCACACACACACACACAGAAGACTGTAGACACAGGTCATTCCCTACTCTGACATTCCATGTCCTATAAGATGTCCCCACTCGCCCCCAATTCTTCCCATCCTCTGGCCCCCTCTCAAACCATCTATTCTCCAGCCTGTGGGCAAACTCCTAAGAGCACTGAGCCATTCTTGGTGTCAGAATGACTACTGTCTTTGCCCTCCCTGAGGATAATGTTCCACCCAACCAGAGACTAGGGCTCAACTTCTAGTCCAAGGCTCTTTCTGCTTCATCATCCTTCCACTTTCTCAGACACCTCCATGTCTGTGCTCACACACACACACATACACACACACGATAGCATTCTAGGGTATACCTAATGGACACAGAAGCTAGATCTCAGTGAAAGCACATTCATTTAAGCCATAGGTTGAATAATAATCTGGCAGCTCTTTGTTCCTAGATCCTGGGAGGTTCAGAACCTCTGAACTTTGCAATTTCCTGTGTTATTCATGGTGGGCCCTTGGACAACACCTGAGTTTCTGCTACCAAGAGGACTCGGGATAGGGGCCGGTCATGTCTCAAAGACCAAATATGTGATTAAATGGTTGGGATGTTGAGCCACATGTAATAGCTCTACCTCCTGGGAGGGTCAGGGGACTAGAGACTGAGATCCAGCTTGTGGCCAAGGTTTCAATCATGCCTACATAATGAAATCCCCCAAAATTCTGGACCATGGCTTGGGTGGGCTTCTCTGGTTGCTGATATACATTCATGTGCTGTGAGGGTGATGAGTCCTGAGGACACAGAAGCTTCGCACGTGGGATCGTCCCAGACCTCATCTGTGTCTCCTCCTTTGGTGGGCCCTGATTATATCCTTTATAATAAGACAGTAATTTTAAGGAAAGTGCTTTCCTTAGCTCTAGGAGTCATTCCAGTGAATTATCAAACTTAAGAAGGTAAGAGCTACCCCTGAATTTGTAACCAGTTGGTCTGAAGTATGGGTGGCTCTGAGGAACCTCCAAAATTATGGCTAGTATCTGACGTGAGGGCAGATTTTTGGGGGACTCTGCCCTTAACCGATGAAACTTGACCTAACTCCAGAGACTTAACATCAGAATTGTATTGCACCATAGCCGTGTGAGCTGGGGTGATGATGAACAGATTGAGAACAGCCTAAGGATAAGGTCAGAGGGAGGAGAACAAAAATGACCCACAAAAGGCAGATTGGAACCTCTTTCCCACCCCTAGCTCTTCCTCGCACATAGAGGCAGACTTGCTATTCGGTCATCTGTATTGTTGAAATTTTAAAATATTTGCATTCCCATTGGTAAAGAGCAGCTGTCCTGAGCCTCCAGTGCCCCACCCTGCTTCTCCTCCAGGATCCCCCTCTGCCCCTCACTGACCACCCTAACATCCCCAAACTAGAGAGTTAACACTGCACAGCGCCCCCCACACCCACCCCGCAGCAGGTCACATCCACTCTGACTGGGGTTCCATGCCCCCATTCTGTTAAATATTTTAAATTTCAGCTCGGAATGCAAGGAGTCTCAGTAGGGGGACCTGTCAGAACAAACCACGTTTTCCAGTCTTGAGCTCTGCAAAGGATTATTTCAAGAAAAGCTGGTCCAAATCAAGGTTTCAGGCCTAGAAGCCCTATACCTAGATAATAACAAAAGAAGTAACTGAAGAGTGAAACATTCAGGCAATTTGGTTATTTGGCAGCATGTTTGGTTATTTGGCAGCATGTAGATTGAGAAGCAATCTATTCATCAGATTGAATTCAATTTTTTTTTCCCTTTTCCTACGTTCAGCCAAAATGAGAGTTAGCTAGCTTAGCTGGCACCTCAAAAATCTCTGTGTGTAAAGAAAGCACTCTAATTGCTCTGTTCCCTCACTCGGATATTTTGGCCAATTCTAAGACACATAAATAAGCCTGTTATTCAGGCACAGAGGAGAGTGGGATTTATTAATTTAAACGAGTTGATTTGGAGGTCTCTGGGGAAAGACGCCTGCATTATTCACTTGCTAGTCCCAGGATGGAATTTACAGTGGATTTTCCCTTTATGTTTTGGACCCAGTTGAAGTGAGGGCATAAATTTCTTCAAGTTATTATTATTATAATTCATTATTCATTGAATGTTGACTCTGTAACACAAGCAGTGGCAGAAAGACACGGTCCTCCCCAAGGGCAGGAAAGCCCCGTCCCTGACAATTCTGGAGAGAAGCATAAAGAGCTGCTGGGATCAGAAGAGGACTCTGGAGACTCTGGAGCTTTTTGGTATCTGCTGAAGCCTCCCCAGGAGAAACGGGCTTTGGGCAGGGAGAGTGAAAATGCAGCCTTTGTGGTGAATTGGCCATACATTGGGCTCTTTGTTGACCTTAATCCAGACAAAGAATCCAGTATGGTGGGAAGGGGCCAAGGCAGAGGACAGGGACAGAAGCGAGGCTCTGGAGTAGGGGGTGGGGCTGGGAGAGGTTTCCATTTGGGGGCCAATCACTCACTTTGACTTCCTGGTGCTGGGTTAAGAACTAAGGGTTTGGGCAGGTGGGAGGGAGTCAGGCCTAGGCATCCATTTCCCACTAACACCCCCACCTTCACGCACTTCCTCCCTCTCCCACCCCGCGTGCTCCCTCGGGAGCAGAAGTATATCTCTTTACTCCTCAATCACGCCAAACCATAGTGCAGCTCAGAAGTGCAGGCCCGAGTGACAGGACG
This sequence comes from Leptonychotes weddellii, assembly GCF_054177405.1. Lineage (NCBI taxonomy): Eukaryota > Metazoa > Chordata > Mammalia > Carnivora > Phocidae > Leptonychotes > Leptonychotes weddellii. Next base: position 30,026,043 of record NC_138376.1, on the reverse strand, counting down.
TTTTAGAACTAGCAACAAAAAGCAATTAAGTGCCCTTTGGTGCTGCCTATAAGTGCGATAGAAATTAGACAGGAGACAAAAATGATTTCAAAATGCCAAGATGGGCTGACGGGTGACAATGCAATGACATTCCTTGCTTCCTCCGTACCTCGAGCATTAATTGAGCATCAGTTGTATGCCAGATTGTGTGCTCTATCCTCCAAGCATTCGCTACTAGGTATGGGGGTAGGGGTGGGTGGGAGCCTGTTCTGGCAGGGACGGGGGTGTGGGGAAGTGACGTAACCTCACTGAGCCTCAGCTGCCCCTCTGTAAAAGGGCACCAGCCCACCTCACAGGACAGCTGTAAGGGAAATCCGTGTAGTGGTCAGCAGAGCACACAAGGCAGATTAGCTCTTTATTTCTGTCATTAACAATAGCATCACTTACACACTCAGGGTACTGAAAAGCCATGCTTTCACCCAGCGACTGCTCTGATTTGAAATTTTCAGGGAAAAATACATATACACAAACACCTCTTGTAACCGTGTGGTATGATGAATTCTCACAAACTGAAAGCACCGATGTCATCCATACCCAGCTGGAGAAATGGGGCATTACCAGGACCCCCATCTACTGTCACTGCCCCACCCCCCAAGGAGAACAATGAACTTGACTTAACAGCATGGATTAGTTTCGCCTGGGCTTGTACCTACTATATAAATGGAACCACACAGCATGTACTCTTTTTGCGTGTGACTTCTTTCTTCAACCTTCTGTTTGGGGGGCTGTTCAACCGTTTTGCAACTGACTTGCGTTCGTCAGTGAATTTTGCAACCGATCGTATTTTCATGGTGCTCGGAGCCCGTTGATGACCCACCTCCAGAAGCCCCATAGGACCATGCGGGAGGCTTTCTGCACACTCTTCCCTTGCCCCTGCTTTCCCCCCTGCCAAATGTCCTCCCGTTCTTCATTCTGGCTATTTTGGTGAAGTATAAGGATGTTTACGACTTGTCCCAAGTCCCATTGGGAGTAATATATTTGGAAAAATAACCATAATGATGGAGTTACTCTTAGTTCTTCTTCCTCGCCCCAGTCCAGGACTCCTCTCACTGTACAGGCGTCCTCGAAGGACGATGGTGATACATACAGCTGAAGCTGACGCGGTGGCTCAGTGCGTGGAGCATTAGATCACTGTGTGCCAGACTTATTCCAGCCTCCTACCCCATTCTGACTCGGGAAACCATCACAGCATACCAAGGTCACCATTTCAGTTAAAGAAACCAAGGCACAGAGGGGCGCCTGGGTGGCTCAGATGGTTAAGCGTCTGCCTTCGGCTTAGGTCGTGATCCCGGGGTCCTGGGATCGAGTCCCGCATCGGGCTCCCTGCTCCTTGGGGAGCCTGCTTCTCCCTCTGCCTCTGCCTCTCTCTCTCTGACTCTCATGAATAAATAAATAAAACATTTTAAAAAAAAAAGAAAGAAAGAAACCAAGGCACAGAGAGCCTGAGACTCTTGCCCAGGGCCGCCTGGCGGGAGCGCGCTAAGGCTTGGACTGGGGACCAGCCTGAGCAGGCAGGTTCTGGACCCCCACTCTCAGCCAGCAGCCCCAGTGCTGGAGCCACAGTACTGTCATCCCTTTCGATGCAGCGCTCCTGGCTGGCTCCCCTGATCCTCTTCCTCTGCTCCCGAAGCACCAAGGACCAGCCTGATCTGTAGCCTCCAGCAAAAGTGTGTGCCTCTGCGTGTGTGTGTGTGTGTGTGTGTGTGTGTGCGCGCACGCGCGCGTAGCTGGAAAGTGAGTGAAGCCCCAGATTTTAATGCAAATGAGCACGGGGCTGAAGCCTCCAGCAGAGTCTTCTCCCCCCACCCCCCCCACCCCCCAGGCGTAATCATCAGTATTTTCAGCAGAGCCAGGGGCAGCCTGCAATGGCATCAACAGCTTTTAATCACCCAGGGAGGCTCCCAGTGAATCAAAGTGAGCTGCTTGCAGAGGAAGAAGCTTGCCTGCCCGGGGAGGATGACCAGAGCTGTTATCTGTGGAAGACACTTACCAGGATGGGCTAGACCAGAAGTTTCCATTTATTGACTTGGCCCGGATTTCAACACTTCGCAAACATCCCTTAAGGCAGGAGTTATCATTTCCATTTTCCAGATGAGAACACTGAGACTCCCGTCAGATACGGTCCATTAATAGAAGCCTGGGCAATCTGGCTTGATTGGTCATGAAAAGGGACCCTTGGTGTTTGTTAAGGAGAGAAATAAAGTGACTTTTTGCCACAAAATCAGAAGGCCAGGGTCTGCGGAGCAGGAGCCTGGGGGAATGTGGGTTCAACCCAAGCTGAGGCTGCAGGGGCAGAGGAAGCCCCCCTGGGCTGGAACAGGCCTCTTGCCTCCAGGAGGCGCAGGGTTCAGGGGACCTACTCGGAGAACACTCACGACCCTTGGCCCCCCAGAAAACTTCCTCCTGCTCCCGCTCTGGTTCCTTCCTAGAGCTTTAATTCTTCTCACCACTTAATTTCTCAGTAAATTCTGTTGACAACTGGCCTGTGCTTTCTCCAAGAACAATACACACCTTGTAATTTATAAATCATTCCATCAATAATTGCCTGCAGAACAATGTAACCAAAGGCTGGGTGGAAAGTACAGAGAGAAAGAAGGCCCACAGCATACAAGGGTGATGTTCAAAGAAATAGAGATGCGCCAGACTCCTCTCCAAACGCCAGTGCTGTGAAGGGGCTCCCTGTTGTCAGTGAATAATTTCTGCTGTCACGCTTAGAACACCGGATGGCCCCTGTCACTACTGAACACCCCACGTACGTGGCATTTCTCAATTAGTATCTGCAATGCACGTGACATGCCTACACAGTCGGCATCATTCCCTCCTCTCGCACGTATGGGAGCTAAGGCTCAGATGGGTTTGAGACAAGGAAACTGAAGGGACCCCAGGAGGAAAAAAAGCCATTTTTTTTCCTTTGTTTCTTTTCCAGCTTCCGTTCTTGCTAGGACCTGCACCCTCACCTCACTCAACACATGCCTTGTAATGCAAATAGCATATGTCCTCCTTGTAAGGGATGAAGAGATGACGATATCTTTGGAGTCTTCCAGCACAGTAGATGATATCTAAGGAGTGACCAGGCGGGGTCATGTCCTCCTTGTAAGGGATGAAGAGATGATGATATCTTTGGAGTCTTCCAGCACAGTAGATGATATCTAAGGAGTGACCAGGTG
>NC_138376.1:30016686-30022737 GCF_054177405.1 Leptonychotes weddellii | reverse complement strand
TGCTCCTTTCCTTTCTGAGTCTCCCAGACGGTCCATCTGTATCTGCTCTCTCTACATCGCCAATAAACTCTGCTCTCGCCTCCTGCTGGCTCACGTCTGATTTCCATCCTGGGTGAAGCCGAGGACCCTCTTGACTCGTCCTGTGGAACCCCCTCTCTGGGTCCAGGGACCCGGCCTGCCTGCATCAGGTTCAGTAGTCTGTCCAAGGTCAGGCAGTTTGCCAGGATTCCAGCCTTATTTGGACTGACTGTAACTCGTGCAGGCGCCCGGTGCCACCTTGGTCTCTGGTGGGCAAGGGCTCATAAGGGTATTTGACTGCAATCCATGGTAAGAAATAGATTTGACATCTCCCTGTGTGAGAAATTGTCCCTTTGTCCCTTGGGATCTACTGCCCTCTGTCCCAAGAGGCATAAAGTCCTGCACATGTGGCGGTTCTGGGGCCACTGGGCAGCTCCAGTGGGACATGGAAGGGAGAACAGTGAGGCTGGGGCATTTTCTCTCCCAGCTTCCTTCCTGCTCCATCACAGCTGGCTGGCTGTCCCTCCACTAACAGCCACGGCTCCTCTCAAGGTGGCCTTTTCCTCACAACTTTTCGGTGGGGTTCTGGAAAGCATTCCTTCCCCATTTTCCTTCTGCCCAAGGGGTGGTAACATCTCTGCTGCTGCTAGCCCCTGGGTCCTGCACATTGGTTTCCCTATTCCCCTGTTGTGTAAATAGTCTATTAAACCCTTCTCAGATTGTCCTCAATTAAGTGTGCCTTCTGTTTCCTCTTGGGACCCCAATTGGTACGGTGGCCCAGCATGTGCACACAGGGGGTCCCATAGGACCGGCCAAGAGGGTCCTTGGCTCTGAGCAGGGTGGAAATCAAATGCAAGCCAGCAGGAAGTGAGACGAAGATTTATTGAAGTTATATAGAGAGATACAGATAGAATGTTGGGGAGGCTCAGAAAAGAAACGGAGCATGAGTCTTGTTTTTGCCTGGGACCTGGTTTTTATTGGGAATGGTGGTCTGGTGGGCATGTCCTCAGGCATCCAGGAACTGGACGAATAAGGACAAGTGCTCAGGTGTCCCCCATAAGTCACTTGTGCCCTGGAGCCAGGGTCCTGACATCAAGGGGTCTTGAGTCAGTGGTCTTGAAAAACAATCATGATGACCTCACCTGGAAACTGTTTAGATGTTATCTGTTGTGCTGGAAGACGCCGAAGAAATCATTAGCTCCTTGACCTTCATTAAGGAAGACATACTACATTAAGGCATGTGTGAAGCAGGGGTGCAGGTCCTAGCAAGAATAGAAGCAGGAAAAGAAGCAAAGGGAAAAAAACAGCTTTTCTTCATGGGGTCCCTTCAGTTGCTCACACTCTCATTCTCTCTCTCTCTCTCTCTCATACACACACACACACACACACATCCCTGAAACACACCTTTCAAGAAAACTTTCCATCCTGCATGCCCTACCTGCCTCACTAAATAATTAAAATTTATTTTCATGACTCATTTTGAAAAAACCCATTTTGGATGACACCCACGATGAGGTCCACGGTGATCATCCAAGCCAATCCTGTCTGGAAAAAGAAACTGAGGCTAAGAAGAAAAAAGCATTTGCTCAAGGGAACTTGCTCCACGCAGAGGGCTGCTCTAGAGCCCAGGTCCGTTGGCTGCTGATCCTGCGTGGTGCCATGCCCAGTGGTCCTACTGCCCTTGCTCGGGTGATCTTGACTTTCCCGTGTCCTTCTCTTCGTGAGAACTGGCTGGAAGATGGTTATCTCCCTACTAACCAGCATCCCCTGCTTCCCTGCTGTTTTCTGAGTATCCTCACTCACGAATGGCACCACCAGGGTTTACGGAGGCCTCCCTTGTCAGAGCTGGAAGGGGCCTTAGCAACCCCTCAGGCCAGCCCTCTCATTTTACAGGTGAGGAAGCATGTCACCCAAAATATGACATACCACTAAATCAGCACAGGCCTGATTCCTACCATGTTGGCTGAGGCAGAACATAGCAGAGAGAAATGTCCAAACATTCTACAGTGAAAGGCAAAACCATGGGGTGTGGGTCTATAGCATTCACAGTCAAGGAGCATCCCGAAAGCCAAGAGGGGCCCCGCCATGACCCGCCATAGCTCCATTGCCCCCTCCGAAGGAAATGGAATCAGGAGGAATTCACAGCGGAAGGAAGGAAAGCCTGAGATTTCCCCCTGATGGTCGGGAGCAGGATTCCAGCCTGGGAATCAGCATTGCTAATTGGGGTTAGGAAGGCCGAGGGTAGGACTGGATGAGAAGGGCCCCCCCTGGCATGCTGACTCACATTCTCAGTGGCTAAAGCTCCTCTCCCAGTCTCTGTGGCCTTGGCCTCCAAAATTGGGAGGACTTTAACTCTGAGAGTTAAAGGGCAGAACACGGGAGGGACATTGGCAAGAAGGAAATATTACAATTTCTATGTATGTTTTTATCTTTAACAATTTTTTCTTTCTATCACTTAATATCCTGGTTCTCAGTATTACATGTACAAAACTTACAGGTTAATATACTTATTTGGGGAGCTAAAATGGGTTCATTCTTGGGATACAAATCTGAAAAGGTTCCGGGTCCATGCTCTGGGGAATCAGGGACTCCCAAAGTGTGGTTTGCAGCTGAATCACCTGGGTGATTGATTCTGGGGCCCCAGACCAAACCTGCTGCAGCAGATCCCCCCCCCGGGGGGGGGCAGGACCAGGAATCTCCACATTAAACAAGCTCTCCATTTAAGTCTATGCCCCAGAATCATTGAAAGCTGATGCTTTGCCTCCGTAGCAGCAGAAAGAACTCTCCTTAGCCCACAGAGGGCCCCTCTATTCCCATCCCCAGAACTGCATCTTGCAGAGAGTAGGTCCTGGCATTCCTGTCTCCCATACCTTGTACACAGGGGTGCCTGGCCAAGGAGGAGCATGGGGCTGAAGACCTCTGGGATGTTCTCTCTGCCATGGAAACTGCATCTACCCTGATGAAGGGGCACTTCCTTCTAATGTACACAGAGCTGCCCTGTGGGCTGGCAATAGCTCTGGGCAACTCTAGCTCTGCCTGCTGGGGAGGCTGACCATTCTAAGTTCCTCAGAAGGAACTTCCTGATGGGAGTGGTAGTGTTGCCCAGTGGACGGACCCGAACAGGGCTTGAGGCTTGCAAGGGAAGAGTTTATTAAAGAAAGAGTACACTTGAGATGTGGGAACGGGGAGCTCAAGGGAGCAGCTATGCCCAAGGTTTGGGTCTCTGTCTTTTACTGACAGTTGTTAACCAAAGGGTGGAATATTTATTATTGAGGAAGAGGATATATTTCGGAGCAAGGTTTTGTGCTTTTCTCCCTTGCTTGGTTGGGGTCTCTGACCCTCTTGGTCTTGGGCCTGTCTGTTCTGACCAGGCTCCTTGTGGCCTTGCTTGTGGAATATGGCAGGGCAGGTTGCTAACTTTACAGGTAAGGGGGCTTGACTCCCCCTTTGCTGGTTTCCAGGCATCTTAGTAAAGCCTAACCAGCTGTCTACTCTAACAGGAGGACACACAGGTTGAAGAGCAAAGTCATAGAGGACCGACCTCAGGAGAGGGAAAAGAGAGAAAGTGGGATAGAAAAAAGAGCAGAGAGAGAATCAACAGGCAGAAACTGAAAGAAAATTAGAGGAACAGACCATTACTCTTGAGCTGGGGGCACCGTGAGGAGTGGGCAGTAGGCAGTGTAGCACGCCTGCCCTAAAGGCAAAGTTGCGGAGAGGGTGGGTGATGTGGGAAACAAAGGCAGAAGAAAAAACTAAATTTCCTTACTGCCTACAGCCCACTGACAAGTCCTTGAAACACAGAGAGTGATCTTCCTCAGGGAACTCGGCTCCCTGATGTTGACACTTCGCTAAGGGCAAAAGGCAATCTTAGCTTAACATTATCCTGACCCCCAGGATCCTGTAAGTCTTCTTTAACATATAAAAATTCCTTTGGAAACTTCCTTTATTTCTACCCCCCCCAAGATACATGTTAGCAATCATCCTCCAAGCCCATGTCCCACTGATTTACATCTGAAGAGGCTCATGATTGAGTTTTTACTAAACAGTAATAAATGACCATTTCCTAACAATAGCTAGCCTCCTCAAGGTCCTGGAAACCTTGTTTCCAAAATACCTAGGAGGCTTGTGCTGTCTCTAACCCCCTCCCAACTTGAAGGTATATAATCACCCTGGAAAATGAGCAAGGAACCCATTGCGGGACTCGATCCCAGGACCCTGGGATCATGACCTGAGCCAAAGGCAGACACTTAACTGACTGGGCCACCCAGGCATCCCTGTCAATGCTTTTCCATTGGCCACTGGAACCCAGTCACATTCATGCTTTACATCTGAGCCATAAACCAGCAAATTACCTGTGGGGTTGTTTTAGCCAAGATGCTTGCTTGCTGATGACATTTTCCTTGGTGATAGGCACCAATTGGAATTCTCGGGGTGACTGCTATTATCGCATTATCAGGAGTTTATCTTGGGAGCATTTGGGTTTTGCTGTTTTAATAACCAAGCCCCGGAGCCTGTGCGTGGGGGAAAATGTTTCGTCTGATGAAGAGAAGCGGCGAGGCCAGCATCTTCTCGCACGGCTCAGGCAGGAGCTTATTTAAGAGAGCAAAAGTAAAAGGTACAAGAGGAGCATTTGCTTCTTTAATTGGCCATGGATTTTCCTGGCAATAATTTGCAGCAAGATAAGGGACCTCTTCAAGGTCATGTGTTTGGGCATGGCTGGCTGAGGAAAAGGACTAAGGAAATTCTGGGTGGTTGCCTTTTTAAATGAGTTTGCTGATTTCCCTAGGCCTCATCCATCAGCTGATGAATGTCTATTGTTTAACTGATAGTTCCTGCCCAGCTGGCCTGGCTCTCAGCCTGCACCAGCGGTATCTGCAGGAAGGCAAAGATGGAGGGCCTGCCCTGTGATCTGGAATACCAAGGGCATTGTATCCAGATCCCAAGGGCGTGAACCTGCCCCAAGGTTGGTGATTCACTATGCAACTTGGAGACAGAACAGGCCACTTTTGGGAAGCAGGGGTGGGCAGCTATGCATGTCCCAGCTTATACGGGCCCAGGCTGCTTCCCCGGCCAGGCTTCCACCCCAGTCCCAGCCTTGTGATCTGCTGGAGCAGACTCCGTGATTCCCCACATTTGACCCACGGCTGATTTTATAGAGTGCACAGGAGTCTCAGAGATCCTTAAGTCCATCTCTTTTCCAAAGGATGAAGTCAGGGCCCACGATAGCCTCCGTATCTCTGTACTCTGTTGTGCCCATCCCTACCTTATGATACTGTCCAGCACTGCTGTGAACTCCTGAAGTCCTCCATTCCCACAAGAGAGCTCCATGAAACCCTGGCTTGCATTTGAATCGGGATGCTAACATTCCACAAATGCTCAGGAAGTGTTGGACGGACTAGCTGAATGAATGAATGGAATGAATGAATGCAGTGACTTGCCCCAGGACCCATCGTTGGTGGTGGCGAAGCCAGGACCCTCGGCTTTAGCTCCAGTTTAGCTCCTTATACTGCTTCACCCCGTCTAGCAGGATGGTAGAGCAGGGGGGTTCAGCACACAAGCATCTGGCCCAGATGGCTAGAGATTGGGTCCTGGTATATTCTCTAGCTGCGAGGTGGCCACAGAGGCATGCCTCTCAGATTCCCCTTCAAGAAGCAATTTGCTGCACAGCGGAAAGGAGGGCAGTTAGCAGACAGCTTCTGGCTACAGCACTTTCAGGGTCCACCTCAGCCCTGGAGCCTGGGCCAGGTCCTCTCCATCAGCCACAGCAATGACCACAGCAGGGTGCTGGGGCTGGCCCCATCTGCCCAGAGCCAGACTCCTCGAGCAGGCAGTCTGTTCTGGAGCTCCGCATTGGGCTGGCTGAGACTCCATCATGGTGCATGGTGGTGGGAGGCACTCCCACCCCCTTTCCTTTCCTGGCTTTCGGGGGTCTGCATTATGGCCTGAAGGTTCTCTCAGCTCAATTTCACTCCCTCCCCTTTTATATTTGTTATAGGCATTACTTCTAACAAACCTCAGTAAATCTTTTTTTTT
>NC_138376.1:29995812-30016186 GCF_054177405.1 Leptonychotes weddellii | reverse complement strand
CCTGCCCTCAGGGACCCCAGTCTGAGGGGAGACACAGCCCTGCCCTCAGGGACCCCAGTCTGAGGGGGAGACACAGCCCTGCCCTCAGGGACCCCAGTCTGAGGGGAGACACAGCCCTGCCCTCAGGGACCCCAGTCTGAGGGGAGACACAGCCCTGTCCTCAGGGAGCCCCAGTCTGAGGGGAGACACAGCCCTGCCTCAGGGAGCCCCAGTCTGAGGGGAGACACAGCCTTGCCCTCAGGGAGCCCCAGTAGGAGAGGGGAGACACAGCCCTGCCCTCAGGGAGCCCCAGTGTGAGGGGGAGACACAGCCCTGCCTCAGGGAGCCCCAGTCTGAGGGGGAGACATAGTCCTGCCCTCAGGGAGTCCCAGTCTGAGGGGGAGACACAGCCCTGCCCTCAGGGACCCCAGTCTGGTTGGGGCAATAGTTTATCAGCAAGTACAAACCATATACCTAAACCCTGAAGGAAGTGTGGCTGAGGGGCCGTGGGCTTATAGGACTCAGTCAATGGAGGACTTCCCATAGGAAGCTGCCTCTGAAAACCAATGACCCCACATCTCAGACACACCCAAGGAGTCTCTGCCTAGTACACCAACTCTATCGCTCTAAATCAGAGCCAAAGTGGTCATGATCAGATGTGGGTAGTGAGTGTAATTAGTGACAAACCCCACAGATCCTCCTCCACAGAACCAGACCCACTGACCTGACCACTCCTTTATGCACAGTAAATACTTGTCTACCTCTAGATTGGAGAAAAGAGTAGTCACAGGCCGTTGCTTCTCTCTGCTTGGAACCCCTCCCCTCTTCACCCCCTTCTCATGTCCTTTCTTCCATCTGGCCTTTTCAGAATCTAGGCCCACTGCAGTGTGCAACTCACATTGCAGTCTGTGAGTGGCACCTACCTGGAGTTGTACAGTGCACAACCAGTATAGTTGTATGCAGCAGACCTGAAAAATTTCCAGAGTCTCAGGACTCAAAGAGACCTCAGAAAGCCTAGAGCAGAGTCTCTCTACTTTCAAATGAAGAAACTGGGGCTCTTGGTGGAGACACAACTTTTCCAAGGTTATGGAATGGTGCCTTAATAAAATGGTTGGAATGAGGAACCCACAGCTCTTGGTTCCCCAAGCAAGAAAATGATCTGTCCACTGCATCTCTTCTACCCTTCTTCTAAAGCTCTATTAAAATGCCCCCCTTTTCTTCCCCTTCAGCACACCCCGTGCTCTCCATTCTGGTGTCAGACTGAGTACACGCCATGCTTTGGGGTCTTCCTAAGTAAGCCATATAACCAAGCTGGGACACTAATCATTTGTCCACTCCAGAGTGGGGACCCTCTGAGGTCAGAGGTCCTTGTCTGTATAAGGGTTAGCAATGGGGTGAAGAGCAATGGAGGGGAGATGGGGAAGACCCCCCCACTTCCTGGTAGAGTAATCTTACAGGTGTCAGACACACTTGGATAGCAATTGTAGCTCTGCCCCATGGTGGGCATGACCTTGGGCAGTCTACTCAGCCTTTCTAGGCTCCAGGTTTGTCAGTTGTAAAAGGAGGTCAAAATAACCCTCATTCTTTCCCCCACCCCCGTCCTCCAGTGTAGTGAGGATTACATAAGGTAATCTATGTAAAGGGCCTAGCTTGGCACCAGGCACAAAGCCTCACACCATGGCTGTGCCTGTCCCTCTAAAAGCTCCCTCCTCCCTAAAGCCCTTCCAGTCTGTGTTCTGAGTGTGCATTATGGCTCTTCCCTGTGGAAGCCGTTTAAAGACAGGAACTGTTACTGGGAAGAGATAAAATCCTTGGCACAGTTCAGCCATTACCAGAGATGTTTAACCAGCCCGCGTTCACAGGCAGGGGGACACGCATGAAAGTGTTTTATCTTCCTCCCACAAGGGGAGAGCAGAGCCCCGTGCCAAGCCGAGATGAAGGCCTGATTTTTCTAAGTAGACATTTAGGATTCTACTGATGCTTTGCTAACTCCCAGTCAAATCACAACATCAAGGAAAGAAAAACTTCATTTTCTGCTAAGATGTTGAAATGGCCCTTTCCAATTAGGCACTGGGCTCCAGGAGGGGGAGCCCAGGCAGGCAGCCCAGAGCTACATCTGCTCATCTGTGTGTTCTAGGGTCTGTGAGCCCCTCAGAGCTGAGCCTGCATGTCCTGAGTGAGGGGTTGGCCTCCCAGTGACATCCTGTCCTCCCTGTCTCCCACTACGTTAGGTCCCTGCTTGTCCCTAGCGGGGATGTGAGACTGTTAATTACTAGTCAGTTACATGTTTTGCATACGTTTGTTGGTCTGATCATCTACTTTGAATTAGCAAAGACCAGGACTCTCATAAAATTGCCCACAAGATGCAAGTATGTGCAAACAACACCATCTATCTGGAACTCTCCAATCCCCGGCTCTCCACAGCTCCTTGTCTACCAAAAGAGCACAGATTGACCTTTTAAGACTCAGCTTAAGGGGGGATAATGATAGCATTAACAACAAACATTTGTATGGCCCTTATTCAGCCAGTTGTTGCTCTAATTACTTTCTAGGTACTAACTCATTTTATCTTTTTTGTATCCATAGTGGCTCAAACAATGGCCATGGATTCCTTCCAGCCTCGCACTGGAGAGGTGGGGTCTATGACCTCTCACCTGGAAACTGGACAGGTCCCAGGGTCTGCTTTGACAAATAGAACATGGTAGAAGTGATGCTGTGCCAGTTTCGATCAGACCTGATCAGCTTCCACTTCCATCTCTTGGCACAGTCGCTTTGGGAGCCCTGGGCCACCATGTAAGGAGTCTGGCTAGCCCAAGATGGTCATGCTGGAGGGGGCACGTCTGAACGCTCTAGTCAACATCCCAGCTAGACCCAGCCTTCCAGTCATGTGAGTGAAGCCATCTGAGACCCTCCAGGCCAGCTGAATAAACTTTGAGTGACCTCAGCTGACACCATGCAGAGCAAAAGCATCAAACAGCCAAACCCTGCCTATGTACCTGACCCACCAGGCCATGAGATATAAGATGGCTGGAATACTTTGTTACAGAGCAATAGGTAACCAGCACAACCACATTCTGAGGTCGGTACAATGGGATACCATTCAACTGTTGAGAAGACAGACACAGAGAAGTCAAATAATTTGCCCAAGGTCACATAACTATCAAATGCTGGGGCCAGGATCTGAAGCCCAGGCAACCTATCCCCAAAACCTATGCTCCCTCCTCTTCTCTGAACCCTGTATTTGCTGTTCTCCCAGCTGTCCTAACATCTCTTGAACTTACCTATGGGCAAATCTACTACCTTACTACATGCAAAGTCGGCTAGAGCCAGGTACCGAGTCCTGGTATCCTTACAGCTCCATTTCTAGTACAGAGGAAAAACGCTCAACGTTTGCTGAAAGAGTGGAGGGAGGTGGATGAATGGTTGGCTGGCTGGCTGGCTGGATGGATGGACTTGGTTGGGATGGAGCCAGACAGATGCGGAGCAGCTAGAACCATTTGGGATATAGGCTTATTAGAGGTACCATGTGAGCTTCAGTATGAGGGAAGCAGAGGGCCCTGAAGGTGAGGAGAGCCACATGGCACAGGGGGGAGCAAAGGCCCCGTTCGCTAATCATATGGTTCTTCCCCAGTGTCCTTTCTTCTGCAGGGTCTCACAAAGAGGCATTCTTATAAGTAAGGATTGATTTTGAAAAGCACTTCTTTTGGGGTGCCTGGGTGGCTCAGTCGGTTAAGCGGCTGACCTCGGCTCAGGTCATGATCCCAAGGTCCTGGGATCCAGCCCCCCATCAGGCTCCCCGCTCAGCAGGGGGCCTGCTTCTCCCTCTCCCACTCCCCCTACTTGTGTTCCCTCTCTCCTGTCTCTCTCTCTGTCAGATAAATAAATAAAATCTTTAAAAAACAAAAAAAGAAAAGAAAAGCACTTCTTTTTTTTAAAGACTGTATTTATTTATCTGAGAGAGAAAGAGCATGAGCTGTGGAGAGGGCAGACAGGGAGAAGCAGACTCCCCGCTGAGCAGGGAGCCCAATGCTGGGCTCAATCCCAGGACCCTGGGATCTTGACCTGAGCTGAAGGCAGATGCTTAACTGACTGAACCACCCAGGAGCCCCTGAAAAGTACTTCTATTTTAGTATTATATGCCTCTAATATATTTTTTTTAAATAGTCTCCATGCTTAGTGTGGAGCCCGAAGTGGGGCTTGAACTCAGGACCCTGAGATCAAGACCTGAGCTCAGTTCAAAGTTGGATGCTTAACCAACTGAGCCACCCAGGCATCCACCCCCTTTTTAAGCACAATCTTAACAGGACCAAAAACAGAGTCACCAAGAAATAGATATGTCAGGACCTGGAATGTCTAGTCGCTGTATGAACACTAATTCTACCGGAAAATACATTGTAGTTAAGGTTTCTGGTTTGGGGGAGGTTGACTGATTTTTTTAGATCCAGAACCAGCAACCCCCAATAACTACATATACAAAAGGGTCACCTCTGACCCTCAGGCAGGAGCCCCTCCAGACACATGTAACCCACATTTTCACCATCAGCCCACCTTGGGTGCAATAGTGCTTATTCCATCATTTCCTCTGCTATTGTCAAATAGACATTAGCCTGAGATCATTCACCTCTCAGACATGAATCCTCAGTTCTGGAGGTCTTGTGCTTCTGGCCAGAGGAGTCCACGCCCCCAAGATCCTCCAAACCTCTGGAAACTTCTAGAGAAACGAGTCTCTGGGCTCCTTTCACCAGCACTCGTCTCTTTAAAATCACAGGCAAAAAAAAAAAAAAAAAACAATTTTTCTTATCTTGTCCAAGAGCATTTTTTCAGAAAGAATGGTCACTCCGAACGCCGTTGGAAATTTCCATTGGGGCCTTTTTGTTTTCTGCAACCCATTACACAGAGCAGCATTAAACTTATAGGATAAAATCCCTGAGATGCCCGTGGTGAGCTTATAGTTCAAAGAAGCAGGTATAAAGTGGCCAACAGGCTTATCTGGGGAGATAGAACTTCTGCAAATGGTGTGGGCTCTGCTCAGGGTTCCGAAACAGCGATTTGTCATTCCAAGGGAGAATTTATTGCACAGATGCTCTTACAGAGGGTGTTGGTTACACAACAGTTGACCCAGAGATGTTCACTGTCTCATTAACCCCATGAGAGTGACCAGCAGATTCTGAGCCTCGAGAGAGGGTGATGGGGACATCCATGCACAGCCATCCCCCCTCCCTGCCCTGCCTCCCACCAGCTCTACCACCCAGCCTTGCTCAAGGCAGGTAATCAACTGACCTGAGGAAAATGCTAACCCCAAGCCAGATTCACTCTGCCAGGGCTCCTCCCCACCACCTCCCCCCCGCTCCACACACTCTCTCTCTCTTTCTCTCTCTTTTGCTCAGTTTCCCCAGTCTCTGTTCAGGGAAGTAATTCACTTTACTACCGCCTTGAGTAAAATGTGAATCACTAAGCAAAGAACTATCAGACACAGACAAACCCAAAGATAAATTATTTGGGGAAAGTTGTTGTTTCCAAGCACCCAAAGGCAGACTTCTCTAAGGTTAGTGAGGATGTGGAAAAAGACAGCCCCACAGGGCCATTGGCCATTCCCTGAACAGTTCCCTTTCTATCCCTCCCTCTGGGCCTTCACACTGGCTGTTCCCTACACCTGGAACACCCTCTTCTGACCACCATCTCTTTCTGGCAAATGTCATCTATCCTTGCAGGTGCAGACATTTCTGATCTCCCCATCCCTGCACCAGTCCCCCGAGGCCAGGGCCTCTACTGTGTCACTTTGTTGTTAACAGTGCAGGCTTCGGACCCATGGCCTGGGCTCAACGTACAACTGTTACTTACTAGCTGTGCAACTTTGCCCAAGTTACTAAATCTCTCTGGGCTTCAGAGTCCCTTCCACGAGATGAGGATGATAACCACGTCTACCCGAATGAATGTTAACTGTGGTCATCATCATCATCCCTTGGGGGCTGCAAGCATAGGGTCAGGCACACAAAGGAGTTCAGATGGACCCCTAAACTGAATTGTGCAAATAAGGGATCAGCTGCAGTCCTCTGGGAAAGTGGGGACATAGAGATAATAATGCAATAGGGACAGCTCCAAGAGAAATATGGGACCCAGGGAGGACGTTGGGGCTGGAGGTCCTGCCCAACACACCCTGATTGCCTCTACCAGGCCCTGAGATTTTTCTCAGTACCACCCCCCACCGCCTCCTTTGGACTCAGAGACCATCCCACTTGAAAGGAAGCTCCTACCTCAGATCTGTTCTGCAGGGTGCCGTGGGCAGTGGTGAGCTGGGAAATGTTAAAAATCAGCTCTCTGGAGATAGGGAGAAGCCATCATGATTAGTAGTGCTTGCCAATTTCCCTGGTGTAAATAAATACTCCCAACCATGGCTGATTGATAGCTACCAACATGCTGTCATTGAATGCAGAGTTCGGAAGACATGCCTGGTAGCCTCCATTTTAGGCTATTTCCACTAGACGCCTACAACAGATGTAAAGAATCTGAAGAGTACAGATCATAGTAAAATGTAGCTAAATAATTAGGAAATGATGGGTTTTGAATATTTATTGCTTTTCTTTTTGATATAATATTTGATATATTATTTAATAATTATTTAGTATTATTTAGCATTTTTGATATAATATTTAATTTATATAACATATAGTTTATATAATTTATATAGTATAATTTTTTTTAAGTTTTACTTATTTAAAGTAATCTCTACGCCCAACATGGGGCTTGAACTCATGACTCCAAGATCAAGAGTGGCAAGCTCTTCCGACTGAGCCAGCCAGGCACTCCTATATAGTATAATCTTAAATTACAGTTGTGTTTTAAAAGTGTCTGTCAAAATTTCTGAAACTTTAACAATTGGCTCCCCCCTCATTAGCAACTTTGATGCTCTTTGCAAAACATATTCATCTCAGGGCCTTTGCACTTAGAGTTTCCCCTGCCTTGTATGCTCTTTCCCCAGATAACCCTGTGATTCCCTCCCCACATCCTTCAGCTCCTGTTCAGGGATCACTTTGTCCCTTATTTAAAGACCTTTTCTGGCCATTCCTTTTTTGTTAAGTAGGCTCCAAGCCCAGTGTGGAGCCCAACGCAGAGCTTGAACTTAGGATCCTGAGATCAAGACTTGAGCTGAGATCAAGGATCAAGAGTCAGACACTTAATGGACTGAGCCACCCCAGCACCCCTAGCCATTCTATATAAAATAGCAGCACCCCCTTCCTTCAGTACTTCCTAACCCCCGCGTTCTGCTGTATTTTTCTCCAGAGCCCTTGACACCATGGTAGTCAAGATAACCAGATAGTGTTATCTGTTATCTGTTTAATCATCATCCATCTTCCCTCACTGGGAACTCCATGAGAACAAGGATTTCTGTCTATTGTGTTCACTGATCTCTAGTTAAATTGTGTCTGGCAGATAGTAGGTGCCAAATATATCTTTGTAGAATGACTCAGCACTTGCAGCTCTCCACAGCCTGCAAGGTGCAGCCGCCCTATCTCATCTGCTTGTAATAGCAGGGCGGTTATGAGGACCCCCATTTTGCAGAGAGCTCCCTCCCTCACTGTAGAAGTTAGGAGGCGTACAGATAAAGTGGCTCTTCCAAGACCACAG
Organism: Leptonychotes weddellii; assembly: GCF_054177405.1. Classification (NCBI taxonomy): domain Eukaryota; kingdom Metazoa; phylum Chordata; class Mammalia; order Carnivora; family Phocidae; genus Leptonychotes; species Leptonychotes weddellii. Next base: position 30,008,581 of record NC_138376.1, on the reverse strand, counting down.
CTGGAGGAGGATCTGCCAGACTAGCATTCAGTCCTCTTGACTGCTAATCCAGGGCTCTGCCCCCAACACCACAGTGCCTCTTACACAACATAGGAGGAACTCCACTGGGTGATACACCCTGGAGGCCTGGAATTTGCAGGTCATACTCTGTACTGCCTCTCCCGAGCCCCTAGTGTGTGAACTGCCCAGTAAGCATGTGTCTAGGGTGAATTAAAGGCAGACAAGTTTTTTTTTTTCCAATGCCCTTTCTCACCCCCCACCCAAGTCCCATCCTTTCTACCTATAAGATCTCTTTATCAGGTATTGGGGAGCTCTAATTCAGCCACCAGGGTCAAGCTTTGTCTGCCAAGGCTTAAATATTTGTTCAGATCATATGCAATCACAAGCAACTTCAAATCCTATTGAGCCCAAGAATGTGCTCAATAAATAAATGCTGAAAGAATGAATAGTTGGATGGATGCATAAATAATGTGCGTGTGTGTGTGTGTGTGTGTGTGTGTGTGTAGGTGAGAGCTTGCTGCACTGATGGTGGGATTTTAGGCACCCTAGGAGAAAGGGAAAGAAGGAAGGGTCTTCTGGAACCAGAGCGCTCTGAAGGGCCAGAAACGGCCCTTCCCTGTCCCAGGCCTGAGATATAGGGTCTGCCCCAGAATTAAACAATGTGTTAAAGGGGAGGAGAGGGAGTTGTTCATTTTTCTGATGACTAGTGGGCCCAGTACCTGCTCCAATCTCCTTGTTATTCTTTGAGGGATGCTCTTGCCTTGCAGGGAGGAAAGAGAGGGGGGTTGGTGGGGAAGGGGCAGGGGAGCCAGGCTCCACAGGTCACCTTCCAGAAAATGAGATGTCAGCTGGCAGGAATGAATTAATAAAAGGAAGTGGACCCTGCTGACCCAGCTTCATTCTTGGTAAATCTTAGGTTCAGGACGTTTCTCCATGGCCTCCCCTTCCCAAAGGAGCCGCGCTGGAAGCCAGGTGTGGAGAAGTGGGTGTGTGTATACAAGGGGCGTGTGTATACTGGGGCAGGGGGTGTAATTACCTGGTTCCCAGTTCTTCTGAATCTTACTTGCTTATAAAGGGGAAATACTGGCTGTTTCCTAGACACCTTTTCCCAGGGAGGCCCAGAGGCACGTTGGGGAGAATCTAGGCCTTCTAGAACCTTGGGAAGTAGGAGTGGGAAGTGCCTTTGGCAATTGCAAAGCTTCCCAACATTTTCCAATGCTAAGAATGACCTGCCATAATTGTTCAGTAATACAAACTCTAGACCAGTGGATGTCTTACTTTAGCAGACAACACACTCACCTGGAGAGCTGGTTCAAGCAACCGGGGGCCCTGCCCCCAGATTTCTGATTCAGCATCTCCAGTGTGGGGCCTGGTAGTTTGCATGGGTGGTATAACAAATCCCTAGATGCACCTGTTGTCGCTGCTCCTGGGACCACACTTTGAGAATCGCTGCCTTAGGCTGGTTCCCTGGACCGGAATCTCCAGGAGAAGGATCTGGAAGCTATTTTCACAACTTCTCAGGTAATTCTTGGCATTACGACACTTTAGGAAGCTACTAAAATGTGAGGACCACCTGCAGCAGACGCACCTGGGACCCTTGTTGAAATGCAGGCCCTATCTTGGCTCTGAGGACTCAGAACCCCTTGCGGGTGGGGCCCAGGAATCAGCATTAAACCAGCTCTGCAGGTGATCCTAAGCTAATACAGTTTGAGAGTCATGTGGCCTTGCATAGCCCCTTGTATTCAGAGGAGAAAACTCAAGCCCAGAGAGGTGAGCTTGCTGCCCAAAGCCCTCCACACTATTTAGTGACCAAACTGAACCCCAGACGGGGCTGTTTTCCAAGAAGGGAAGGACACGCCAAAGTTAGGGCAAGCTCGAGTTGCCCTGAGAATCCCAAACCTCCTGGGCAGTTTGGCTGGAGCTCTCTGAATCCTAGAGTTCTCTCTTCAGGTGTTAAGAGGTGCAGGGCCCGGTTCTCCAAACATGCCATCCTCCCTTCCATCGTGGTGCCTTTGATCCATCTGAGGACTCAGCCGGGAACAGCCGCTCCTCCTCCTGGCATCTTTCATGCCTCAGCTCGTCTCTCTGTGGAGCTCTGGTGCCCCCCAACAGGTGGCATGCTCTCCTCTGGACTTGCACTGACCTTGCAGGTCTGTCACGGCTGCTCTCACGGCTGTGACAAGGACCAACCTATGTAGCCGTCCGAGCGCGTTTGTCCTGCTTGGTGACACCTCAGCTGTACTGGCCGTGGGTGACAGGTAGGGGAGCATTGGAACAATGCCACCTGTGGAAGCACTGGGGACACAGAACACAGATGGGCTGGAGTTCTGGCAAAAGCAGATACATCTAGAGACCATTTTCCAGAAAGAAGAGGAGGGCAAGGAAGATTGTAAGGAGTTTGGGTCTCTGCTGTGAGATGTAATTCCTACCTGATTCCTCCTCTTCCTAAAGACTCTTCGGCAAAACTGCCCATTATTTTCAAAAGCTTTTGGATTCCATCGACAGATGAATGGCTAAAGAAGATGTGGCCTATAAATATATATACAATGGAATACTACTCAGCCATCAGAAAGGATGAAATCTTACCATTTACACTGGTGTGGATGGAACTGGAGGGTATTATGCTGAGCGAAATAAGTCAATCAGAGAAAGACGGTTATCATATGACTTCACTTAGATGTGGAATTTAAGAAACAGAGGATCATAGGGGAAGGGAGGGAAAAGTAAAATAAGATGAAAACAGAGAGGGAGATAAACCATAAGAGACTCTTAACTATAGGAAACAAACTGAGGATTGCTGGAGGGGCGGGGGTGGGGCGATGGGGTAACTGGGTGATGGACATTAAGGAGGGCGCGTGATGTGATGGGCACTGGGGGTTATATGCAACTGATGAATCACAGACCTCTACCTCTGAAACTAATGATGTACTATATGTTGATTAATTGAATTAAAAATTTAAAAAACCTGTTGGATTCAGGTTTTTTGTATCTTTACTGTGATACTGTGCTGATACGTGCCTTAGGTGGAATCAAGAAGGCCTATTTTCAAGGGGTTCTGGATACTCTGTCTTGACATTGTGTTAATTATTGCTGCTTCTCCGGTCACCTTAAACTTAGTGGCTAAAACAACAATAACTATTCTTTCTCTCTTACGGTTTCTAGGTCCGAAATTTGGATATGGCTCAGCTGGGTGGTGCTGGCTTGGGGTTTCTCATTAAGCTGTGGTCAAGATGTCGGTCACCTGAAGGCCTGATGGGGCTGGAGGAGCCCAGGAGGAGGAGCAATGGCTTCCAACTTGGCTCCCTCACAGGGCTGCCAAGTTGACGCTGGGTTGGTGGGAAACTCCTGTTCCTCCTCACCTCAGCCTCTTCCAAGGTTGGGCAAGTGTCTAACACTGTACTGGCTGGCTTCCCCCAGTGTAGGCCGTTGGAGAAGGAGAAGCGGACAGAAGTGGCAGTGTCTTTGGTGACCTAGCTTTGGAAGTCACACATCATCACTTCTACCACATTCTGCTGACTAGGAAAAAATCACCAAGTCCTGCCCATATACAGGGGAATTTGGCTCCACCTTTTGAAGGGAGGAGTGCCGATGATTCTTGAGGAGATTTTAAAATACTCCAAGTCAGAGTCTACGGGAGGCTGGGTGTCCATGTCCCGTACCGAGCAGATGCTCACTAAATGTCTGGTGAACTGGACCAACAGCCCTTCTTCCCCAAATGCCACTCTGAAGCTGAGCTGGGACTGAAGAGGCAGCCACGGCCCTGGGGCAGAACTGTGTTTGGGTCTCACTGACTGTACAGCGCTGTTCTGGGGCTCTGGCCTCTCTGGTTCATGCAGGGCAGCCTTCCCTGGCCTGGGCCTCTGGCCCGTAGTGTCCTTCCTGCCCTGTGCACCCCTTGGGCCCCAGCCTCCTGTGTGTTCCCTCTGCAGTGCCTCACCGGTGGCCCTTCAGGGCTCCTGTCTGCAGTAAGAGGCCTGGATGGGCAGCCACTTCCACTCGGGTGATGTTTCCGGGCCTGGGTTCCTTCTGGAGAGAGACTATTTTATTCCATGGTGACATGTAGGGGCAGGTCAAGGGGGTGGGAACCAGGGGCCCACAATGCCACCACAACATGGAAATGAATTAAACAAGGTCTTTTCCTGATGGTCTTTATAGGCCCATTTCAGCCACCAACACTTTGCTCTGACTGTTGCCCCCCCCCACAGCGCCCTTCCTTCTCCTCTCTGCCTGCAGACCCCCTCCCTGGGAGACAGTGTGGCTAGAGGAAAGCACACAGGCCTTCAGAACAAAAGCCGTAAAGTCAAGGTGCAGCTTTGCCGCAAGGCACTGGAATTGCCTTGGGCAAGCCAGCCCACGACCTTTCTCCCAGCCTCAATTTTTCTCATTTGTAAAATGGGGATATTATACCACTGCAGGACTTATTCCAATACTTAAATGAGAAAACACGCAGGAAAGTGCTTTTCATAAACGGTTATACGTAAGAAATCATTATTTTTCCTTTCCATCCTCCAGAGCCCAGCTCTGACTCACATTTATGAACCCTTCCAGCAATTAAGTCTCAACCATACGTCTCTGTCTTTAATCTGGACACCCTCCACTTTGTCCTTTCCTTTGAGTTAGCCCGGTTTCTGGCAGTGAGGGTAAGCTCCGCAGGATGCACGTATGTCTCCACGGCTGCACACAGCACAGTGCTGGGTCCGCCCGGGGGCTTGGAGCATCTGTGCCCACAGACCACGCCGCAGGCGTGCCGACCTTTGGGGGCCCGAAACAGAATTGTTCTCCATTTTCCATTCTTCTGTCTATGATCCTGTTGAGGCCCCTTTAGTGGAGACTGTGCCATTCTGTATAGTCGCTTTCCAGCTTCCACTTTGTTTCTAATGGCCTCTGCCTGATGTTCTTTTCAAAGAACTGCCTTTGAGAACTGCTTAGTCCACACTTGTAGTCAGCAGGCAAGTAAGTGCCTGGGAGTTAGCACCCCCTCCAACCCCCAGCAGCCCTGAGTCCATGATCAGCTGGTGCAGGAGTCTGAGAGCTCTACTCCCTTGCCTTAGAGACCCAGCTGAAATTTACACTACAGAGCTCCCCGCAGGATCAGGCTGAGCCTGGGACATTGCCTGAAATTGTACCTTGCTTCATCTTCCTTGTCCTGCTTCCCCAACTCCTTTCCAGCTTCCTAAATACGTCCTTTGCACACAAATCCTCAGCTCAGGCCTTGCTTCTGGGGAGCCTAAGACATCCTCAGCCAGGCTCCCTATCAGAAAGAGCAAGGCGGCTCTGATGAGACATATGGGTCATGGTTCTTCAGAAAGGAAAGGCAGGCAAGAAAACCAAATGCCTTTTCCTCTTTGGGGGGCTTTCTGATCACCACCAACACCACAACTGGGGGAGAAAAAAAAGGTGATTAATTTTCAGTTTACCTTTTCTTTAACATAACAAACTTCCGCTTTTTGAGGCTTAATTGGATCTATTCTTGGATGTGACAAAAAGTTAGTGGGAGATGAAAGGGGCATATCAAGGAAAAAAAACATTCCAAGTGAATAATTTAAGATCACATCCATAATTAATGGCATTTGGCATGCTTCCCCTGGAAGCCTAATCATAGCTCGGAATGTGCTAATTAGAGCCGTTTGGTGCGAATCAGTCGGTGCAGGTGTGGAGAAGCCGGCTCGGGCTCCGGCTCTGTTCCTTTCAGCCCCGGTGGAGGCGCGGTGGCTCCAGAGCCCCGGGCTGCGCAGGGCTTGAATAAAGAAATGATGGCATTCCATTTAGAAATGCCTTATGATGTGAAATGAGTTTCTTTTCTTGTTGAAGAGGGCCCACTCTGTGTGTGTTTGATGGTGAGGCACAGCAGGTTGGCTGGGGAGGCTTTTTAAGTGAGTTTCCCCCTCTTTATGGAGGACAAGAGAATCCAACAGGGCCAGAGCAGGGAGGAGGGAAGCCAGGAGAGGGCTGGGGTCCCCCCCACCAGCTCCTACACCCAACGCACAGGGGGATGGGCAAGATGACCCATCACAGACAGAGCCAGGTGCACCTCTGATCAGGTAAAGCACCAGGGCATCTTTGGTTTACTCTTCCAAGTCCAGTCTCCACTCCAGGAGGCTGAATCCATGCGTTCAACCCCTGGGCTCCCTGCTGTCTGACTTCTGGTCGGATTTGGAGCTTGGAGGGAGGGTGGGAAGAGAGAGAACTCAAGTTACTCACTTTCCATCTCCCTCCTCCTTGCTGTGGTCTGCCTGAGTCCTAGAGCGAACATTTCAGTTCTTTGTGGGCAGCCTTCTCTGTCTTCGGGGGCTTGGTGAGTTGGGCTTCAGGCCGAGGGGCATACATCTCCCTCCTCCCAGCCTGGCTATCCTGTGTCCATCTCTCCACCTCGTGGTTTCCCATCTGCCCACACATTTGTCAACAACCCCTTTATTAAACTCTCTTCAAATGACCCTCATTCAAGAGTGACATTTCTTCACAGCCCCATCAGGACCCTAAAAAAGATTTATTTCATAAGAGTGATATTCTTTTTAGGGACACCTGGATGGCTCAGTCAGTTAAGCATCTGCCTTCGGCTCAGGTCATGATCCCAGGGTCCTAGGATTGAGTCCGCATCAAGCTCCCTGCTCAGCGGGAGCATGTTTCTCCCTCTGCCGCTCCCCCTACTTATGCTCTCTCTCTGACAAATAAATAAATAAAATCTTTAAAAAAAAAAAGGAGTGATACTCTTTTTAAATGGAGCTCTCTCCCTTAAAAGCCAATATTTTGGCAAACATTCTCTTCCTTTTGAAGGAAAATCTTTATAAAATGCAGCCTTATTTCCCCACCATCTTAAAGAGAAGTGACTACACATGACTTAAAAGCTGCTCTAGATAACCCCTCCTCAACATCAGCTGTTGTACCGGGCGGGGCACTGCAGACTTTGGGGACCGCGACGGACTGAACTGAGTTGGAGCCCTAACCCAACGATGGGACTGCATTTGCAGATGGGGCCTTCAAGGAGGTAATGAAGGTTAAATGAGATCGTAATGGGAGGAGCCCTACGCCAGTAGGCCTGCTGTCCGTATGAGAACAAGAAGAGATGCCAGGGCTTTCTTTCTCCTCCCAGCACACAGAGGAAAGGTTCAGTGAGGACACAGTAAGAACATGGCCATTTGCAAGCCAGGAAGGGAGTTCTCACCAGAAAACACCCCTTCCAGCACCCTGATCTTGGACTTCTAGCCTCCAGAACTATGAGAAAATAAATGTCAGTTTAAGCCACCTGGTCTATGGGGTTTATTTTTTGTTTTGGGGGTTTTTTGTTTGTTTGTTTGTTTGCTTGTTTGTTTTGGCAGCGTGAGCACGGACTAATACAGAGACTCAGGAGCGTGTGACTGTTTGCCTGTCTACTCCACTCGGATTTATAGCTACTCTGTCTTAGCTCTTTCCACCAGCTATTACCCTTGCTGCCAATAGTGCTATTACCTTTAACAGAGCCACCCTTACCTGCTTAAATCTTCTTTGCTGCTTACTAGTATGAAAATGGCATGTGAAGCCAAAAAAATCAAGTGTATTAGAATTGTGCATAAAGTAAGAGTTAACAGGTTCTGAGTGAGGGCCTAAATTGCTATTCCTTGAATACAGCACATATTTTAATGCATAGGCTTTAACATGAGGGTTTTTTAAATGCCCAGAAGCCCTGTTTTTCAGACTCTGGAATCCTTGTTACATTCTTGTACAGCTCAGGTTGCCGAATCGGTGGCATGAGGACAAATGGGGCATCACAGACACTTCCTACTTCTTCTGTGAACCAACTGGTTAGAACACAAGGAAACTTGAAGTCTCATAAGAGCAGGTCTTACCTCACACCCAAGGATTGTTGGGCTTGAAAGGATGAGAAATGAGGCTTCTGTCCCCTTGTCATGCGCCCCCTGGTAAGGGGAGAGGACTGTGGCTTCATCCGTCCCAGTGGGTTCCCAGGGACTTTGATTAGCTCTCAGGCCGTGTATGAGCCATCCTTTGTCCCGGCCTGGACAGCACTGCCGCCAGTCGATACGGGCCAATTTTATGAGGTGCCGCCCATGTAACTGTGTGCACGACTCCCCTCCAACCTCCTTGGCTTGTAATGCTCATTGGCAGAGACAGCTAATCGATAGTTGCTCCTCACCAGCCCCATAGATATCGACTCAGGGCTCGGGAAGACTTTATAAGGAGTCATCGGGGGGATTCTTTCAGTTCAAATTGAATTGTGGGCCATTAAATCTCTTTAGTAAAAGACTGCTCCTCATATCATATGCCAATGCTCCCTCTGAATTTTTAACCAGCTCCAGAGAGCAACTGCCTTTGCTAGAACCATCTCAGCAGGTCCCAGGATTTTTTTTCCCCTCCAGCAGATCTGGTTAATTGTTATGGATTTCCAGCAGGTAAAAGCACTTGGAGTTTGGAAAGAGCAGGCTTTGTTTTCTTTTCAAAAGAAAACCAATTCGGGTGGTTCTGTCTAGAGACACAGGAAAGAGTGAGGGAAGAAAGGAAGGAGAGGGGACATCGAGAGGAGAGAGAATGGGACATGGGGTGCCTGCCATTCAGGACATCTCAGAGGAAACCCGATGTTGATCAGATGCCACTCGCGTGCACCCACACACATGCAGACCTACATGCACACACATACGTGCACAGACCAACAGTCACACACATGTTCAAGTGTATGCATCCACAGACCCCCACACGCACATAAACGTGCACCCCACAGCCCAGCTCCATCACTTAACTCATGACAGTGGATGAGTTATGGAACTTCTCCCAACCTTGGTGCCCACATTTTATAAACCAGGAAGCAGTCCTTATATAACAGGGTGATGTGCAGAATAAATTAGTCCATGGGTGAAAATCCTTGGGCACAACTAGGTGGTAAACATCTGGTCCCCTGCCTGCAATCCTTGGTGAGGTCTGCCTTGGAATCAAAGATGGGAAGCATCTTTACAAGCCTCATTTTATCAAAGAGCACACTGAGGTCCCCCAAAAAGATGTGGTTTGTTTAAGGTCACTGAGTGAGTTAGTAAGAGGCCAGGACTAGACCCCTCATTCCTTTTTTGTTTTCTGTTAAATTGCCCCCATCAAGGAGAAGGGAGAGGCCCTGCTGGCCCCAACAAGATTCATTGTTTTTATTAACAACTCACATTTGTGTAACATTTTAGTCTTTTCAAAGAGCAAAGGCTAATTAAAAATTGCAGTCCTAAGAGAGGCTGCCCTGGACTTCTTGTGGGCACCTCTGCCCAGCATGAAGGGAAGGGAAGCCAGAGAACAGGCCTCATTTAATATGAAAATGTCACTTCCAGGTCTAACCTTCACAGGCTGGATGAGGTCAGGGGGTCACTCAGGGACTGACTCAGGCTCCCCTGCCTGGCAACAGTTGTCGATTTCAGGAGAGGTGCCGTGCACTGTGGTGGCAGGTGCCAGGCCAGGCTGGGCACCAGAGCCCGGACTCAAAACAGTTAATTGCACATGCTGGGCGTGTGAGACCACAAATGCCTGTGATCTCGTGGGCCTCATGCTTTAATAACATTTGAACATGTGCCACGAGTCAGGTACTATTATAAAGCTTTCTGTGTAATCACTCTTGCAATCTTCAGACAATTCTATGAAGTAGGGTCTGTCATTATGGCCATTTTACCAGTGAAGAGGCAAAATGAGCTTAAATCACGGGCCCAAGCTCTAAGTCCTAGAAATGGGATCTGAATCCACATCCATCATCCACCCAATGATGCCACTGTCTTCATTTGGGGTCCCCCTGTGTGGCCCTGAGTCAAGGACTTGAGTGCAAATAGTTTATTTAGGAGAGACCCCAGGAAACACAAGAAGAGGAGTAGGGAAAGGAAGGAAGCCAATGTCATGTGCACTGAAGGGCTGACCACCAGCCAGAGGAGCTCTAGGAGCGAGTGCAAGCCCCGCATCTTGAACTTCTGTGCCCTGGCAATGAGGAAGCTGGGGCGTGTATGCACCTACTCCCATCAAACATGGGTTGAGCTGTCCCTGAGATGTTCATTCCCCAGCTCTTCTTGCTCGCCACGAACAGGAGAAAAGGTTCCAGAGGCCAAGTATTTTATAAAAATTTTATTTTATAAAAAAAATTAAAGCACCTACAGGCATTTGCAAGGTGGCTGGTGTACACCAGCGGGGATGGGGGTGGGCACTGAATGTGTTCCTTCTGCCTGCCCCAACCTTCTGGATGGCAGAAGAGGACAGGGATCCTCACCTCCAGCTCAGAGATCAAAACAGGCAGAGCCATGGAAATATGTTATTCAAGTTCTGAAGCACCTGCTACATGGGGCCATGTCCCCTCTTCCCCTCGTTCCCAGCTTGCAGATGAGCCTCCTTGGCATCATTCCATGCACTTCCCCAAGTCCTAACACAGAACACACATGGTCAGGCCTGACCAGGGGTAAGTAAAGTTCAGGGATGAGACAGAGACCTCACCGGACTTAACAGCTTCACCTGTCCCACCCCTGCCCCCATCTTTGGCCTTGAAATGGCACCACAGATACCAGTGAGTTGAATCATGTGTATGTCTCCTTCCTCCCTCCCTCCCCCGGATTGGTGAGTTACTGCAAGGCAAGGAGTGCAAGTAGGAACAAGAAGGGACTGATGTCCCACCCCCAAAGTGACGCTGGCCCCCAAGGTTGAGGCCTGCTGGATTAGAGTAGTAGCAATGAATATGCACATCCTCGTTTGCTTGGACTTGCTGTAACTGGGCTGGTCCGTTAGCTAAGTATTGGAAAATGCCAATGGAACGTGGAGAAAAGTCAATACACATATGTAAAAGGCAATCATTACATTTAAAATGATTTCCCCCTCGAAGGCCTCGAGACACTGTCACCATCAAGGAAAGAAGTAGGCCTCTGCCAAGCCTGGAAACATTGGTCAGCAGGGGCAGCTGCACTGGCCTGCAGACCAGACTGGCCTTCTCCGTCCAGCCAGCAATGACTTGCCAGGTGGCCCCCAGAGGGACAGTGTGGCCGGGAAGACCAATCATGAGCCAGCAGGTTCACAGTGACTCCCATGAAAGGGTCGGCCTTCCTTTTGACCTGCCAGAATTCATATTGTCTTTATTGCAAGCACTCTGGGCAGCACGGAGACTCAAAAGAGTCTATGGCCTTGTGGAAACCCTGGTGGCCTTACCTATAGGTGAGGAGGGACAATGCCTCCCAGCGTAAGGATCAAAGCCTAGAAAGTCTCGGAAAGACACAATGCCTGGTGCTGGGTATTACTCTAACAGTCACTGTCTGAACTGTCCATCATCTGTCTCCCCATCTGGAAAGTATGCTCCATGAGGGGAGAGGGTGGGGTGTTGTCATCTTCCTTCCCACCCAGGCCACAGGACTTGGCACATAGTGGGTGCTTTGTAAATAGTGGATGAATGAATGAGTGGATGAATTGTGACAACTCCCGATACATAGTAACTTTGGGCTTTCCTATGTAACATTGTAAACCTGGATTAGGTAAGACACCCTATATTCTTGCCTTGTAACATCATCACACCCCTATTCATTAATATTTTCTAGAATCATAATCATTTCTTTCTTTAAATTATTTATTTATTTATGTGTCAGAGAGAGAGCACAAGCAGGGGGAGCGGCAGAGGGACAGAGAGCAGGAGGCTCCCCGTTGAGCAGGGAGCCTGAAACAGGGCCCATTCCCAGGACCCCGGGACCATAACCCAAGCTGAAGGCTCATGCTCAACCAGCTGAGCCACCCAGGCGTCCCTAGAATCATAATCATTTCTTTTCTGGTGTATCTTCTATTAGAATGAAAGCTCCCTGGGGAGGCCCTGTCTCCCTTGTTGATGGTGTATCCCCAGGGCTAAGCCCTGTCCCAAAATTTGTGTCCAATGATGGACATAAGGGAGGAGGGGAGGAAGGGAGGGTGCAGGGGGAGAAGGGGAAAATGAATATAAAAAGTGGAGCTGCATCTTGGAAAATTGCAGGGACTTCATTGAGTCCAGACACTGGCTTTCCTTGCGGGGGGAGGGAGGGAGTCCTTGGCGTGGACTGGGGCAGGGGTGCAGCAGATCTGCAGGGATGAGTCCCTGAGCAGGTAGGCTGCCTCCTGCCCTGGCTGAGACTCTGTGAACCTCCCCGCTGCCCCAGCCCCCAGCCTAGCCTGCTGTCCCTGCAGCAACCTCTGATCTTTCCCAGGGAAGAGGGTCGTGCTTCTGGGTGACCAGTGCTGTTAATGGGGAGGGATTTCATTCCCTCTGTGCAAAGGTCAGTCTCCTTGGGGCAAACCAGAGGGGACCAGGCAGCTTCTCAGGGGAGCTCTACCACTCAGCTCCCCAGGAACCTGCTCCAGCTTTGCACACCTCCCGATGTGCTTGGAAAAGGCACAGAACGTCCCTGTTTGTCGCTTAGTAAAAAGCAGTGGTTTCCACTTTGTAATTAGGATTACTCTGCTTGCAGCATGATGTTCCTTTTAATCACCAAAGGGTAAGCTCAGCCAGCATCATGCAACCTGTTCATCCTCATACACACAGCGGCAGGAGGGAAGAGGACAGCAGGAAACAGGGATGAGCAGGGGACCAATTCAGCCAAAAGAGGTGAGACAGAGACTGGGAGAGAGCATGCTTCCTGGAAGAGAACAGCCACTTCTGGAGCAGGAAGGAGACTGCAACAGTGCCATGAAGGGGTGGAGGGCCTGAGGGGCGGCAGCTGCTGAGCTGGAGCAAGAAAAAGAGAAGCTACTACTAACTGCACTTAAGGAGCCCCAATATGAGGGGGAGACACAGCCCTGCCCTCAGGGAGCCCCAGTCTGAGGG
>NC_138376.1:29977522-29995312 GCF_054177405.1 Leptonychotes weddellii | reverse complement strand
CTACTCCTCCGCCATCTTGCTCTGCCCCCGATAACAATCTTTTATCAGGTGCATCTTTTCCAAGTATTTTCTCCCAGTCTGTTGCTTGTCTTCTCATTCTCTTGACATAATTTTTTAATCATGCAGTAATCTATGAGTCATTCTCCTTCTAAAACCCCCAACAAGATAGCAGTATATACAGAATTACAAAATACTAGCCCCTCTTCAAGAACCTCTCCATCCCAAGGCTACTTCTTCCCGGAGAGATATCCACTGCTATTCAGCAGTGTGAGCACTACCAAGTCTTCGCTTGGGAATCCCTAGGTAACTAAGACACCTGTCCTGTTCTCTAGGGACTGACAGTCTGGCAGGGCAGACATACAAGTAAATAAAGCACGGCCAAGGGTGGTGAGCGGAAAAAGGGATCTAAGAGGAAGAAGCTCATGTATTTTTCTAGCATTACCGGTGAGGAAGTTTGCAAAGTGGTTCTGGTGCCAGGTAAGGAGCCAGACCAGTGGTTCTCAAAGTGTGGTTCTTGGACCAGCAGCCTCAGCATCAACATCACAGGAAGGCTTGTTAGAATTGAAATTCTCAGGCCCGGGCGCCTGGGTGGCTCAGTCGGTTAGGCGACTGCCTTCGGCTCAGGTCATGATCCTGGAGTCCCTGGATCGAGTCCCGCGTCGGGCTCCCTGCTTGGCAGGGAGTCTGCTCCATCCTCTGACCCTATCCCCTCTCGTGTGTTCTCTCTCTCAAATAAATAAATAAAATCTTTAAAAAAAAAAAAAAAAAGAAATTCTCAGGCCCAACTGGAACTGTGAGTCAGCAGCTCAGGGTAGGTTGCTGCAGTCTGAATTTTGACAAGCCCTTGAGAAGATTCTGATGTACCCTGAAGGTTGAGAACCACTGCCCTAGAACTAATCCCTCCAGAGGCATTCCCTGAGACTTGCGCCTACCTAGCTGGTAAACCAAGGAGGGCTATGGACAAAATAGCTTCAGGGCTGCCCCAGGGAAGGTGATGCCACAGGCATGAGCTCACCTGCAGGGGCCGTGAGCAGAGCAAGGAAAGGCGCAGAGCTGCCCATTGGGCAATGGGGGTTAGGGGTGGAGAGGAATCATATTAGCCATTTCTCCTTCAGGCCAGACCTTTTCCTGGGAGACAAGTCTCAGCCCCTTCCCTTTGCTTAAGGGAAGTGTTGCTGCACACTGCTTAGTGGATTCTTCTGGAGGAGTCTGCAAAGTGCACACACCATCCATAATGAATGAACCGACTTCCTGTGCAAATCAGGTGGGATTCAGGACAGATTAGCCCTGGTAATGGAGTTAAAGTCAAGCTCATTTGTTTGCAAGACTATTGGGAAGTCCAAGTCCCTTGGTGCAGCTCCGTCTGTTGGGAATGGAGCAGAGAAGAAGGCATGTTCCCTTGAGAATGTGTGTTGCATGTGTGTGCCTGGGCTCCTTTATGTGTGTGTGTATAATTTTCTGTAGACATTTTTAGGAGAGAGAGAGGAATATGAAAGCCATGTTCCACAGTCTGAGACCCTGACTTGGTATAGTCATGGCTGAAGCCCTTTGGCCTCTTGCTTTTCACCCCTGCCCCACCTAGGACCCAGTTCTGGCCCTGACCTCCAGCCTAGTGGGTGGGTAGGTGGGGGAGCTCTGCTACTTCCTCAATGTGAACTAATGATTTCTTCTTTCAAGGTTTACCTGTTCCTGGAGTCTCATGATTACAAAAGAACCATTGATTTCCCATTAAACCAACTTGGTTCCTCCAAGGGAACAGGTCTGAGAGAGCAAATTACCAGGGGAGGAAAGGCAGTGAGACCTGAGACTTCCTTCTTGCCCCCAGAGTCACCCGTCCTTGGGTTCTCCCCATGATAACTTTACCACCACTTGGCTGGCCTTGGGAGCACCATGCCTCCTTTAAGGCTATTTTCCAAACATGCCACATTTTCTTTCCTCCTTGCCTAGGCCGGGACAGTTATCAAGGGCTTTACTGGAAAATCAAGGATATGATAAGAAAAAGAAAATGCAAAGCATTATAGGCAACTGGCCAATCTGGCTCACAGGGACACTCCCCCTTCAAGTGGCCTGGCCCCCTTCCCCCGCCACCCCATGCCAGCATCATTGTGCTGGGTGCCATCTTGGTTCCCATGCCGAGAGCTCCTGCCTGGACAACAGCCCCCTTGTGGTTGAGATTTAGGAAAATGAGGCCCAAAGAGAGAAGGATGTTCCCTTCTGGTTGTCTAAGAACTGCCTTCAGAGTTTTGGGTGTCTGACTGAGGACTCTACACTTCTAGGTAAGACTGAAAAGGAGTGTAAGAACATTCTCTTTAGGGGAGCTACTATCCCTTCCCCACAAAGGGATACTATCCTCTCCCCGCAGCAGGCACTAATGCTGGGTTTAGGTACCAACACAGTAAGCCTAAATCAATTCCAAAGATAAATAAACAGAGAATCAAGGACCATTACTTTAGAGACATGCCCATATCCCTGCTTGGTCCCTAGATGATCAACACTGGCCTTTCCCATGCTGCTGTCCCTTCTGACATTGGCCTTATGCCAAGAGATGCACCTGGTGCTGCCCTCCTGCATCTTTCCCCTTCACCCTCCTCTTACGGTGGACAGGGTTTGTTCCCCACTCTAGGGCTCCCAGTCTCCTTCTCCAACTGAGGTGACCTCTCAGTTCCTGAGCCGTGACCTCAGTAAAGGTTTCCAGAATGACTTGAAGGTATCTCAGAATCTATAGCAAATATGGACCTAAACCCACACAGAACATGGCCCAGGGTTAGTGGGGACTTGCAAGTCCCCAGCTATCAGCCACATCCCAGGGAGCCAGGCCCCAAGGAGGAGGGTCTGAGGGCTCAGACCCCTGCTGCTCCTTCCTGGGAGAGCCGAGGTTTCAGATGAGCACATGCCATTCCTCATGGGGGAAGTCACCCCCTGCCTTTGCTGAAAACCTTCTTTTGGTTCCCAACACCTACTTTGGTTAAAATCCAAATAGCTCAGAACCGTCCACAGGCCCTCCATGCCCTTGCCCTTGTCCCTGCCTAGGTGCCAAACCCAACCCCATGCCTCTTGTCTGTACCCACGCCACCCTCTGCCTTGTGAACTCTGACCTATCCTGTACAAATGTGACCTCCTCTGGGAGCCCTCCTTGAGCATCAAGAAGGAGTTCCTTGAGCTCTTCTGCATTCCCCTAGCACCCATGTTTCTGTCATGTCTCCCACAGGGCTCCTTACATCCTTTGGTAATGACTTGTCTACAAATCACAGCAGGCTGTGAACCCCCGGCAGGGGTGGGGGGGGCTGTTTTCTTGTATGTTTTTGTCTCTTTGCAGCCCACACACTGGGGGACACATGGGAGATACCAAATGAACAGGAACTGAAGAGGCTTGGCCTGAGCCCTGGCTAGAGAACCCCACAGAGCTCAGGAGAACATGGATTCCCCAGGGACCCAGCCCCTACAAGGGCCATGTTTTTCTTCTAGCAGGACCCACTCACATTCCCAGAATGCCTTCTTTTTTTTTTTTTTTTCTCCCAAAATGCTAAAGCAGGAACTGCAGGGGAAGGAAATATGTAGAAACCCACCAGATGACTTTCCTTATTGTCTCTATGCCAGGTGTCCTGGGAGGGGTCAGAGCCCACTCTCCACTCCTCCCACCTGCCAGATGGCTTCTTTGTAATAGGCAGGTCTAATTTTACAGCCAGAGGGAGGCAGCAAAGATGGAAAACTGCTTCAGAGACTTTAGTACCCTCCCTCCCACGGGATCAGGCTCCTTCCCAGAGAGCAGACCCTCAGAACCCAGAGCCAAGACCATCTTCAGACGTGGGCAAAGAGAGTGCTTGCTGCACAGAATGATGAGGAAGGGAAGCTGTCTCGGGGAGTGGCAGCTCCCCATCTCCCTCAAATACCTCTGCCCACTGACTATAACACTGCTCTAAGGCCCAGCATGGGCACTTTATTCTTGGGGATGTGGGTTTAGACTCTAGAATTCAAATGTCCCTGAGAGGGATAATAACTTGAGCAGTTATCAGTATATTCTTCAGGAATAGTTACTTTAACAGATAATTAGAACTGTCTTAGTCTGCTCAGGCTGCCGTAACAAAATACCATACACTGGGTGGCTTAAACAATAGGAATTTATTTCTCATAGTTCTGACTGGATGTCTGAGATCAGGGTACCAGCATGGCTGGGTTCTAGTGAGAGCCTTCTTCCTGGCTTATAGCCAGTTTCCTTCTGGCTGTGTCCTCACCCAGGAGAGAGAGTGCTCTGCTGTCTCTTCCTCTTCTTATAAGGGCACTAATCTCATTGTGGTCCTCTACCCTCATGACCTCACCACCTCCCAAAGCCCCCACCTATAAATACCATCACATCAGGGCTTCGACATGTGAATTTGGAGGGAACACAATAGTCAATCCATAGAATTCTGCCCCTTGCCCCCCAAATTCATATCTCTCTCACATGCAAAATATAGCCATTCCATCCCAAAGCCTTAACTCATTTGCATCAACTCTAAACTTTAAAATCTAAAGTCTCATCTGAGTATCTACACCAGACATGGGCAAGACTCAGGTATGATTCACCATGAGGCAAACCCTTCTCCTGTGCACCTGTGAATCCAGACAAATTATGTGCCTCCCGGCACAGGAGGAGACGCTCCCATTCCACAATGGAGAAACAGGAGAGAAGGAAGGAGTAAAGGGTCCCAAACAAGTCAAGGAAGGAAAACTCCATGAGACCTTAAATCTTGGGAATAATCCTCTTCAGTTCATTGCTCTACTTTCTGGACCCACTGGGGTGGGGTCCCACCTCTGCAGCTCTGCCGAGTGGGAGTCATGTCCCCAAGACTCTGGGCAGCCCTGCCCCCAAGCTTCCACAGGTTGTTCCTGGCCCCACATATCTGTGGGGCAGTCCTGGGCCCTAGGCCTCTGGCCAGGGACTGTCTAGCTTACTGAAACTGAGGCGGTGGCCCCGGTCGTCTCTGGTCCATCTTCCCTCCAGGTCCATCTTCCCTCTTCTTGATGAATAGCGCATGCTCACAGCCAAGCAGCTAAATGATGTGGTCCTGTAGGATCATCTCAGAAGTCCAACAGCTTCCCTTCATTTCATCTTGTTTTCTCTGTCACCTTTAGTTCAAGCTGTCCGTGTCATTGTGGTGTAATCCCACCTCTGCTCCTGGCTTCTCCTGCAAAGCCTGTTAAACCCGTGAGTCCATCGTAATCTCTTCATCAAATGGCTGCTCAGCCACATTTGTGTTCTTTTTAGAACAAGATGTCTCAGTTTTTGCAATATGGATAGGCTGAGAAATTTTCAAATCTTCAAGTTCTGCTTCCCTTTTGCTGATCAATTACTTCAGTATGTCTCTCTTCTTTTGCATTTTACGATAAGCATTCAGGAAGGACCAAACCACTCTTCTAATGCTTTGCTTAGAGATCTCTTCAGCTAAGTATCCAGTTTTATCACTCAAAATCTCTACCTTCCACATGGTCCAAGGGGACAGTTCAGCCCAGTCTTTTGCCACTCTCTAATAAGGACCACCTTTGTTCCAGTTTCCCCTGACATGTTCCTCACTTCTGAGTTCTCACCAGAATCACCCATAATTCTGAAATGCATCTCAAAACTCTTCCAGTCTCTCCCATTACCCAAAGTCCTCTCCACATTTTTAGGTTATTGGTTATGGCAGCATCCTGCTTCTTGGTACCAAAACCTGTCTTACTCACCATGGGCTGCCATAACAAAATACCATAGACCAGGTTGCTGAAACAGCAGGAATTTTTTCTTAGAGGACCTGGAAGTCCAAGATCGGGGTGCTAGCACTGTTAGTTCCTAGTGAGAGAGCCTTCTTTCTGGGTTGCTGATAGCCACCTTCTTGTAATGTCCCCATATGGCCGAGATTGAGCTCTGGTGTCTCCTCCTCTTCTTGTAAGGGCACTAATCCCTGTATGAGGGCCTCATCCTAATGACCTCATCTAAATCTAAATATCTCCCAAAGACCTCATCTCTAAATAGGACTTCAACATAGGCATTAAGTGGGTGGGATGACACAATTTGGTCCATAGCAAGAATAATTCCCTGCAAGAATGAAGGAGCTAACCGAAGTCTCCTGGCCAGAAAAAATAGGGCAAACCTCCTGTATATGCATAGAGCTTCATATCCTGCAAGCATATAGTTGTTCAGGTTGTACACTGCACAATCTTAGTAGTTACCAGTCACTTTAAGAGACCTTGTAGATTTGAAAGCTTAATATGACCATTTTATGAAAGATAGCAAGGATGTATTTTGTTCTAAGAAAATCAGTATATCAAGATAAGTTTCTAGTTTATAGCACAAAAATGTCTTGAGGAAGGGTTTGGTTTTTGTCATCCACACAAAACATAGTATATAGAATAGATTAGCCCTTCTGTAAAGTCTTCTTTTGCTTTCTAACTCAAGATAATGCTATGAGTTGGTATTTTGGGTCCATTTGATTGGTGAGGAAGTTGAAATGGGCAGGATCAAAGTCATCCAGTGGGTAAGTAAGGAACTAACCAGGCTGTGATGCAAGCCCAAGACAGAGCCTCTTTCTCACTGCATTCTGGCCACTGTAGACATGGTGCTGTGTCTGGCTCCACCACCTTCTATGAAGATGTTTCTATTGATGGTCCTCCTTGAAGAGAAGCTGTGGAAGGACTGATCTCTCCACATTCCTGCCCCAGCCAGGCAGCCCCTCCCCACTCCCCCCAGGGAGCTTCAGCTCCTCCTGACCGCACAAGAGCTACCTGGCTCAGGAGGATGGTGTGCTGAGAGCTGGCATCCCCAAGCCCAACTCTCCCTGATGGTCAAGCCCAGGAAAGGAGGAGGACCCTATGGACCTCAAGGCTTTCTTTGCTGGAATTTGGGAGCTGAAGTGAGGAGAAAGTGGAACCCCAGAGTGTCTCTCAAATGAGGTCTCTCTAAAGCACCTACAGGGAGATACACTGAGAAATGAATAGGGGTTTTTACTTTGCACTGGAAGGGGAATCCTCAGGTTCTTGTTTGAAATAATTGATTAATTAATAATAAAATGAAGAACAATGCAGGTTTGAAGGGCTTGGAACTTCAGTCAATCAAACTTGTGAATGAAGAGTTATTTCTTTTTAAATTGAGATATGGTATACATACAATAAAGTACACAGATCTTAAATGTACAGCTTATTGGATTCTTATCTATGGATACGCCTGTGTAACCATACAGTTTTCCAGCACCCTCCTGCCCTGGCTTCCTGGTTCCCCGCTTCCCCAGTCTCTAGCCCACCCCAGAGGTAACCACCATTCTGATCTCTGTCACCAAGACTGCCTTTGCTTGCTCTTGAACTTAATATATATGGACTCATACAGTAGGTCTTCTTCCGTGTCTGGCTTCTTTCACTCAACAAAATATCTGTAAGCTTCATCTATGTTGTTGTGTATAACAACAGTGTGTTCATTTTCTGTGCTGGGTATTCCATGTGTGCATGTGCCACAAAGTATGTATCCGTTCTACTGTTGATAGACATCGCTGGTTTCCAGCTTGGGGCCATTATGAATACAGTTGCTGGGGACATTCTTATGCATGCTGTTTTATGGACACAAGCCCTCATTTCTCCAGGGTAAATTCCTAGTAGTGGGATTGCTTTCACAGTATGATTAGATTATTTGGGAGGGGTGGGTCAGAGACACTGTTTCAAGGGCCCACCTCACCATTGTTTGACCTTGGGTTGCCTACTTGCCCTTTTTTGGGCCTCAGCATTCTTCATCTGTAAATGAGGGCTAAGAAGACATCCCTCAGGTAGTCAGTGTGAGACCTAAAATACCTGTCAAGCTCCTTGAAAAGCACACTTTGTTAGGACACTTAAGAAAATAATAGTTCTTGTCTACTTCACTCCACCACTCATATTTCACTCACCTCAGCCCAGCCTCCTCTCAGGAAGAGAGTCCCTGTGCTCTTCACCCCTAAGCCAGGTGAGACATGTAGGTATGTGCCTGCCTTCAAAGCTTGTACCGGTCCCTTGTGCTAGAATGATGTGCCCTCTATGGTGGACATGTATGGTTTGTTCCTCATCTTCTGGAAAGGCTCCTGTGAACCATGTGGTTCTGGTGAGGACTGCTAATCATAGATCCCACTCCTGCCCCCACACCCCCAAGTCCAAGATCAGCGTAGGGTTGATCACATTACACAGGCCTGGCCAATCAGAAGCCTTCCCTAGGAGCTTTTCAAACAGGATCTCAGAAAAGAGAGCCCCTTCCTCTCTGGTCACAAGGTTTCCAGACAAAGGCCACTTCAGAGCTGGTCATTGATCAGTTTCTCAACAACTCCCTACCCTCCATCTACAACACAAAGTATAAAGGTCAGTGAGAATTGAGTTCACCCCGAGAAGAGCTGGGGAGCAGAAGGGAGAGAGAGGGAAAGAGACAGAGCTGCTGACAGCCATGTCTTTGGTTCCAGGCCAGCTTCTTTGCTGGCCTTCTAAGTTATTTGGATACAGGAGACAATAAATCCCTCATTCTTTTTAAGCTGCCTTGAGTGAAGTTTCTGTCACTAGCTCCCAAGATAGTTCTGACAAATATACTCTACGTGAAGGGTTCACACCAAAAGCCCTTGAGGGCCTCCCTCTAACCTTTCTCAAGCTCCATCCACCTGGCCCTTCTCTTTGCACCAAACCATCACAAGCAAGCTCCTTGCTTTTGAAGCCACGGCCAGTGGTCCTTATTAAGTGCACATGTGGCTTGCCCAGCTCTGGCATGGGTTCAGCTGCATGGAAGGCAAGTGGAAGGTCTGACCCCCTGACCTTGAGCTTTATACCATCCCTACACAATTTCTTATAATTGCTCTCTGATTTATGCTCCCTTCCTTGGCATGGTATTGACAAATGGAAGATTTGATAGATTCTCTCCAGGTCATCTATTTAAGGTATCCTTAGGTAATGCAGGAAAGAAATGATGTTCGGTTTTTAAGCCAAATAATAACTCTAGCCACATGTTATTTTTGGCAACATGCCCAGAGTCCTGAGCAGCTGCCCCGGCCTGAGTTGGGAGTGGACCCATTGGCCCCAGGAAGATTGATCCTGCTTGACTGCTATCTTCTTCGGTGGTCTCAGAAAATTCTAAAATCTAAAGGGATCTAAAATCCTGTACCAGCAGTTCTCACCTGGGGCAAGTGTGTAGTGAGAGAGTGAGACACCTGGACTCTGAAGCCAAAGACCAAATAAAATTGAGGGAAGAAAAAGGAGAGTTCTGTGTATCCCTGCCCCGGGGCCTGCAGGACGCTGATGGCCCATTAAACCAGCTGCCTGACATGGCCCCTTTGAGAGGGATGCCTGGACACGGGCTGTGATAGACTGAATCATTTAGCTGCAATTTTTTGCGTCTCTCTCGATTCACACCCTTTGTCATCTAACTTTGTTGTGTGTACTGACCTGGGTGGAGAAATATCTGTCCCTTGACTTGCTTTCAGCTTGTTATGTGACTGGCTTTGTCCAATGAGATATTTGTGGGGAGACATGCAGGAGGCTGGAAAAAGTGCCTCTTGCACCTCTACCCTTGTGATGAGCACAGGCCCAGGCCAGCCTGCTGGAGGATGAGAGACATGTGGGGCTGAACCAAGTCAGCCCAGTCCTAGCTAAGGCCAGCCCATATCAGCCAATAGCCAGTGCACCTCCTGATATTTGAGTACATCCAGCTGAGGCCAGTCTTGTTAAACAAAGACCCACTATTTAGATGTTCACGGTTTAAAGTCCACTGAGTTTTGGGGTAGTTTGTTAGGTAGCATTAACTGTGGCAACCCATAACTAATACGCCTGCCATAATACAGAGATTGTCACACCACACATGTGCAGACGAACTAGGTGGGTAAGAACGCTGAACCACTGAAAGATCTGAGTTAGTTAAGGTATTTGAAGCCAAGAGTTTTTTGAGAATTGCTTTTTAGGGTCTACAGTAACTAAAGTATATATATGTACATATATAATGTATATATATAAAGTTAACCAATTTTTGTCTCAATTATAATCAACTTACTGATATGGCAGTGAGAGCTGTTAAATCGTTTAGAAAACAACTTTAGCTGGTAGTCACATAAAATATTTTTTCTTGCAATGGGAACAAACCCACAATTTTCTTTATCACAACAATTTTAACTTTTGTTTCCTTTGGTTGTTTTAACTCTTACTCCTCCATTGCTGGTGGCCCCTTCTCCTCCACAGGTACCCGGTGCCCTAAGGCTGCCTTTGGTTAAAATGCAGTGAATCTTCACACACTTGGGCACTGGAATGGGAGTGGGACTTCGAAGCACACTTTTCTGCCAAAATACTTCTACTATTAGAAGAGAGGAAAAGGAGATCTTGGGGGACCTGAAAAGAGCTACATGTGGCCATGGGGTGGCATGTCCTTGAAGATTCATATTTAATCTAATAAGCCTATGTGAAATTTGCCAGCGATTCTGGATTAATGGTTTCCTCAGGAGACTTGCAAAAACAAACACAAGTCTTTTCTGAAGAACACACATTAAATACAGATTTAAATGAATTCTCAGATAAAATTGCAAAGAACATGAGTTCACAGTTTAAAATCACCAAACACACAAGGAAGCAAGCCGCCACGAGCAAGAGTAATCAGAAACAACAAACCGGAAATCAGATTACCAAAAATAAGAACTATTGTAATCATCAGATACCCAGGACAAAAGTTGTATGTTTGATGGGTTTAAAGGATTGAATGGGCACTGAAAGTATGGCAAAGCAGAGAAGAACTACCCAAATTGACCAATTTGCGAAAGAACTAGATATGACTTCCGTAAATGAAACAAATAAATGAAATAAAAAACTCAGTAGAAGAGACAAATAGCAGAAGAGTATTGCTGACGTGAGAATCTGTGAACTAGAAAATAGACGGAGTTGACCTCACTGCCTAAGAACCCAGGTCCATGGCATGAAGAGACTTGATCTCAGTTGTTGGGAGAACAGGTGGCAGCTGGACCCAGCCCAGCATTGGCCCGTTCCCTGTAGTGAGAAGGGTGGCTAGAAAAGCATTGGCCATTCTACTTTCACTTTTAGGGGAGACTTTGTGGAATCGTGGGGACAGAGAAGCAGGGGGAGGTCTGGTCTGCCAGACAGATGCCAGTATTATAATATGCTGCATCAGGGAGGATCACCCAGAGTCACAAAATGCTTTATAAGACAGTCACAGTAGGTGTTCTGGTTATCGGCTGTATAACAAGCCACCCCAAAACTTGGGGGCTTAAAAATGAGCCTTTATTTTGCTCAGGATGCTGCCGTTTGGGCAGGCCTTGGTGGGGACAGCTGGTCTCTGCTCCCCATCACATCAGCTGGGCTGCTCAACAACCAGAAGCTGGAGGATCACTTTCAAAGTGGCCCACCTGGCTGGTGAATTGGTGCTGGCTGTCAGCCAGGAGCTTGCTGAGGCCTCAGTTCCTCCCCATATGGGTCTCCCCACCGGTCGCTCAGACTCCCTCACAGCATGGTGGCCGAGTCCCCAGACAGAAGGCAGAAGTGCATGACTTTTTTACTACCTAGCCTCTGAAGCCACATGGTGCCACTTCAGTTATCCTTTGTTGGCTGAGATAGTCACAGAGATCTGCCCTGGTTCAAGGAGGAAGGGGAGTGAGAAGGTTCTAGAAGAGCATATGGGATGAGAGATGTTGTTGCACCATCTTTGGAAAATGCCACAGGTGATGGCTGGAGACCGAGGCAAGCAGCCAACCAAGGCGTCATCACCGGGCTTGGTTTGGTGGCAGAACTACAGCCCCTGAGTGGGGACAGTTGACAAGGGCAGGGACAAGCCCGGGAGTTTATTAGCAGATGGCATAATGGAGTGATCAACAGCAGATTCTCCAGCCAGATTCCCTGCTTTTGAATCCTGGCTTTCCCAATTAGCAGTTTAGGATCTGGGGCAAGGAACCTGACCCCTCTTTGCCTTGGTTTCCCCATCGATTGGGATAACAATAGTACTTACTTCACAGGTTTGTTGTGAAGATTCAGCCAGTTAGTGTAACTAAGAGCTTAGAACAGTCTGGCCCATGGCTAATGCTGTGTAAGGATAAGCTAATATTGGTAATAGGCTGTTTCACAGAAAAGCACCAGGAACCAAACAGGGAACAAAACCACCAAATGGTGTGTATCAGAGTTCCGAACTGAGGCAAACTTCCAGCAATGAGAACTTCAGTAATGAAAAGGATGCTGGCGGGGGGGGGGCGCCTGGGTGGCTCAGTCGTTAAGCGTCTGCCTTCAGCTCAGGTCATGATCCCAGGGTCCTGGGATCGAGCCCCGCATCGGGCTCCCTGCTCGGCGGGAAGCCTGCTTCTCCCTCTCCCACTCCCCCTGCTTGTGTTCCTGCTCTCGCTAACTCTCTCTCTGTCAAATAAATAAATAAAATCTTTAGGAAAAAAAAAGAAAAGGATGCTGGGGGTGGGGGTGTGGGTGGGGGAGGTGAGGCCTCAGGGCACCGAGGAAGGGGTCCTTGGAGCAGATAGAATGGTCTCTCAGCCCGGGGCCTGGAGGTCTCGCCTGGCTCAGAGGCAATACCAAGTTCAAACACTATAAAATACTCTGCAAGGTTGTTCAAGCAGTAAAAATAGTGAGGAGTCCTGAGGCTACTTAGAAATAGAACAACTGTTTTCTCCTTAATGAGCTGCCATACGAAGCATTTAATTAAAACTGTCTGCACTTCCGGAGAACGTGGACCGAGGGAATGTGGAGGGCCCGAGTCCCAGGCGCTGGCTTGTCAGGGCCCGGGGTGCCCCTCAGGGGCCCTGTGCCCCCACCCCACTCCTTTCCCACCCGCCGCACATCTGTGTTCCAGGTTCCTGGGAAGCCTCACGAGGGTTTCCACCCTCCTCCTCATGGTGAAGAGTCACCCTCCACTGGCCTCACCTCTCTGTGGGGCCGCCTAGGGCAACTTGCTTTGCCTCTCTGAGCTTCAGTTTCCCCATGTGGAAAATGGAGGTAAGGAGACCTCCTTGATAGGGTTGTTGTTGGATCACAGGAGATACATCCTGGAGGGGCCCTGTGCTCCTTCCCTTCCAACCCTGGACATTCCTGCTCAGAACAATGGGGGCCCTGAGGGCTGCAGGTGCTGTTCCAAGCCATATGTTGTAGGAGGCTCCTGGACAACGGGCTCCCAAAGGCCAAGTAAGTCCAGGAACGCTGTGCTCTCCATGCATGACTCCCCACTTGCAGGGTACAAAGCACGTGAGTATTTTAAAGGTCCTGAGAAGTCCTGGCATGGAGACTCCTGCTTTGTTTACCCCAGTGTTTTCTAAAATCTCTCATTTTGGAAACACTTTTTTCCTTCTTTCACATGAATTTTCTTTATGTGTTTCACCCGTTAGCACCATGGGGGGGCAGTCAGAGGAAACACTGAGGTGGCAGAAATCACACGTGCGACATTACCTCATCTCTCTGAACTCATTTGTCATCTGAGAAACGAGGGTAATTAACATCCACCTTGCAGGTGGCTCTGGTGTACACAAGACGCCCACCCCAGGGCCTGGCACACAGTGGGCGGGCGGGCAGGAAGTTGAAGCCACCATGACCACAAGGCACACAGACACAGGAAATGATACTGAAGGATGCACATACCAAAGGTGAAAGCTGAGACAGGGGCTTGACCACAAAGGTCGAGCTCAGCATGGGCTGGCTGGGGCTGAGCCTAGGGCTCCTTCAATCTCCTGGACCACCATGGGGATGGTTCCCAGCACCAGGCTAAAGTTGTGCCTGCAGGGGAGGGGTGTGTGGCCTTGGTCAGGGCTTGGAGGACCACTGGGCGCAGGCACAGGTAAAGGAGTCATTATTAATTCTATTTATTGGGCACCTACAGCATGCCAGGCACTCTTAACCACAGGGGATACATCGGTGAACCAAACAAAGTTCCTGCCCTCATGGAGCTTACACTGTCAACCAGTTTTTAAAAATTAATAATAAATTAAGTGGGGATAAGGGCTGCAGAAAAATTAAGCACAATAAAAAGGAGTAGAGAGTAATGGGAGGGTGTTATTTTTAATAGGATGGTCAGGGAAGCCTCTCTGAGGAGGTGATGTGAGCAGAAGGTGGAGCGAGGCTGGTGATTTCATTGTCACCCATTGTCATCCTCACCGACATCAATAACATCCTCATCTCTCAGCCCCTACCCGCCTCCTCGTCTGCTGAGCTAAGCACCTTTCAGAAATGGGCCTTCCCTGGGTGCATTTCCAGAAATGGCCACAAGGTGGAGGAGTGACTCTAACCGGGTTCAGGGGACGAGATTTTGCGGAGGAATCCAAAAGACTTGAATCCAAGGCTCCTGTCCCTAGAATCCTATCAAGATTGAGAATCATCTCTGGCTGTCTGCAGCCCCAGGAACCCCATAGAACTGGGTTGTAACCAGGACCTATGGTGTGGTGAGGGTCTTTGGCCATCTGCCACCCAGTGACTGGGAGGCTTGGGGCTGGGGAGGGAGGGAGAGAGAGAGAGAGCCCCACAGAGCTTAAAGGGAAGCTGAGTGAGGCAGGGGCACACAGACCCCCAGCACAAGGTCCAAGGGGTCCCAAGGCTGAGATTGGCACCACCCGGAGAGGAGTTCCAGCCAGGACTTGTTCTCCTTGTGATGGGCGATGGCTTTGGAGGTTTAAGACATCCATCTGCTTCTAGCTGAGGGGAAGGCAGGTGAGGAAGCAGCAAGTGGAGAGAATTGGCTATAAAAGCTGAGTCCTGATTCGGTACAGCCGGGCAATGAGGAGTAACAACCTCTCTGTGTGTGGTTTATGGCTGGCTAGCTGTGCCTATAAATTCATTTTAGCATCGGGAGAGGCAGCTATGAGCTCGCTGGTTGCCTGCCACGATTCTGGGGTGATGGGGACCTGCTCAGACCTCCCCGCCCCTGTTTTCCTTTGGGCAGTAGCTGCAGGACAGTTCTTGGTGGCAAAACTGCCAACACCCCTGTTTGGGGTCTTCCCTGAGGGTCCACTGAGAAGGGATAAGGTGGCTTGCTCCCCTCGGCACCAGGGACCTACCTCGGTTCCCTTCCATTGAGAGGCTGGATTACCCTCCCAGACTCATTCCAGTGAGACAGAATCACAGGGTTTCCAATTTTCCTGGCATTCTGCTCCCCAGTAACATGTGAACAGATGATGCAAGGTTCTCTCTGAGGATCCCCAGGTAGGGAGGGCAGATCCTC
The DNA here is from genome assembly GCF_054177405.1 of Leptonychotes weddellii. NCBI lineage: Eukaryota > Metazoa > Chordata > Mammalia > Carnivora > Phocidae > Leptonychotes > Leptonychotes weddellii. The sequence continues at coordinate 29,980,167 of NC_138376.1, read as the reverse complement.
CCCAGAGAGGTTCTTCTTTTCTCTGGGAGGAAAAATCCATTTTGCACTGCTCTGTGATTTCACTAACCTTTCAAAGCATGGGCTGAGGACTTAGGATGTATTTCCACCTGTACCCTGGCTCTCATCTTCTGGAAAGGGGGCAGATAATACTTACCTGGTACGGTCATCTGGTCAACTTAGTAAGATAATATGTCTAATCAGACCTGGCACCTCATCAGGACTCAGCAAACAGTAATTACTTTTATGTCTAGAAAGGATGAGGCACATCTTCATATCTATGATCTTGTTTATTCCACTGTACAACACGGTTTGGTGCATTCTGCCTTTTTTTTTTTTTCTTATTTCATTAAATTTTTTTTCCACAAGAAATATCTGAGAACATCCTCATCATAACAGAATTGAGCACTGCATCAACATTTGGAGTAAAATATAAATGTCGCCCCTTACCCGGCCCCCGCCCCTGTATATGCCCTACCCACCCTCCCACACACAACAGACTCCCCAGAGGTAACTACTGGTGCAAGTTTGGTGTTTATCTTTCCAGATTTTAAATATATATACTTTTTTTTTTTTTTTTTGGCCAATACTGTCCTTGGAGCTGTAAAATTCAGTTTCATGTCAGATAGCATTAGATGAAGATTACCCTTTGAATAAACTGGAGAGTTCCGGCTTCTCTCCGGCAGTGTTTAGTTCCATATCAACACTCAACGTGCTAATTGCAAATGAGCTTTTGAAAATAGGCATTCAGAAAGTGGTTTGGCAACACTCTGTAAATAACTCCTGTTAAGGTCTAGAAAGCCATAGAGGTGTATATGCGGATTCTCTGACTCATGTTTCCACCAAATGGCCACAGCCTCTGTCCGAAGCTCTGATCAGGGAAAATGGCTACAGATCCAAGGGACATGATTCTTCAGGCCACCTTCTTTCAAAATGAGTAGCCAAACACAGAGGATGTGTCTGGATCCACAAAGGTTGGGTCAAACAGAATTCTGGGTTTTGAGTTCTGTTAGAGCAGGGAGGACAGGGTCCCATGGACTCTAGGGAAGCCTGAGGGCCGGAAGTGGCCCATCCAGTCCCCACCTGCCCACCACATCGCATACCCTGCCCAGGGCTTGGAAGCTCAGCAGTCACTGAGCTGGCACCTGCTGAGTGTCTGCGGGGCGTTCTTCACCAGCCACATGATCAGGGTGCATTCTTCCACCCACTCCACAAGCCAGCTTCAGGAGCTGGGTATGACAGTCAGTATTCCCCTTTTTGCAGATGAAAAGACTGAGCTTCGAGAAGCAACACATCCAAGAACACACAGCTAGGAAGAGGCAGCACTGGGCCCAGAGCCTGCTTGGTTGAAATCCCAGTTTCAACAGGGGGACTCATTCTTCTATATTCTTTTACTTCTCGTTTATTCTTTCATATTTTCTGTACATAATATGTAAGTCCATTCTGATTATATGTAATATAAAAATGAAACACTTTTCAATCCCCAGTAGTCTCCTCCCTCCCCAGAGCTGACCGTCCTTATTTGTCAAGTGTGTCCTTCTGGACCTTTTCACACAACACACACACACACACACACACACACAGAGTTGCTATTATAAAAATATAAAAGAGATTACATTGTGAAAATATTTCTATGATCTTTCTTTTCTTAGCAATGTGTGTCTTTCCAGATTCATATATTTGGACCCATTTCCTTTTTTTAAATGGCTAGACAGTGTTCCATAGTACGACTATGTCATAATTTCACTATTCGCTATTGATAGTCAATTTACTCATCTGTAAAATGGAGATTATAGTTGTACTTGCTACATAGGATTATTGTGAGATTAAATGAGATAATACATGTAAATGACTGAAAATCAGTCATGGCACAAGATAACCACACACCCACAACTATTAGCTATCATAATCTTTACCAACATCGTCATTGCTAGTATTGATGGACATTAATATTATTTCCAGTTTTTTTTGTTATAAAGAATGCTATAATGAAGACATTACTCCTCATATTTTCTGTGCATATGTGAGTTTGCCTGTGGAATAGATTTCTGGAATGCTGGGTGAGGAGTTTGGAGAGAGAGGTTGTGGTATTTCTTCCCAGTGTCAGCCCCCATCTATAGTGTTGACATTGTTCTAAAGCTATGGTTCCACAGGGTAGCCCCTCCATAGGCTCTGACTCTCACAGGACCCAAGGAACACTTTCCTCCTCCCCTGGCCTCTTTAGCCCTTGAGTGGTGACAAGCCTCCTGCTGTGGCCGGCTTCTAAGGGGCTTCGCCATCTCCTAACCCTGCTGATCCTTTACATCATTGTCATCATTTGGACCATCAGGGGGTGACCTCTGTGTTCTGCCTGGACCCTGTCTGACACACTGGCCTTTTGTTTTCTACCAATTGCCTGTTCAGATTCTTTGCCCATTTTCTATAGCATTGCTTTTATGATTTATAAATACCTTTTATAAAATATGAATAATATTTTATAAATATGATATATTTTAGTCTTAGTTTATCTTAAATTTTTTTTTAAATTTTTTTTATTCTTATGTTAATCCCCATACATTACATCATTAGTTTTAGATGAAGTGTTCCATGATTCATTGTTTGTGCATAACACCCAGTGCTCCATGCAGAACGTGCCCTCCTCAATACCC
>NC_138376.1:29953798-29977022 GCF_054177405.1 Leptonychotes weddellii | reverse complement strand
ACTCAAACATGAATGGAACATTTATGAAAATTAGTCACATATTAGGTCACAAAACAAGTCTCCAAATGCTAAAATAATCAACATTAGATTATATTACCTGACTGCAATACAATTAAGGTAGAAAGCAATAGCAAAGAGATTATATAAAAATATTTAGAAATTTAAAAACCACACTGTGAAGTAGTCTGGGTCAAAGACAATAATGCAAGGGACATTAGGAAATATTTCAGCTGAATAATAATGAAAATCTACATATCAAAACTCATGGGGTACAGCTAAAGTAGTACCTTTAGAGAAACCTACAGCTTCATTCTCAAAGAAGTCAATTTATGAGTTAATCATCCGACTCAAATTAGAAAGAGAACAGAGTCCAAAGTAATTAAATGAGGGATAATAAAGATAAGTTCAGCAATTAATTGTGGTAGATTGAATTATTGGTCTCAGTTCTTCACTTTCCTGTAATAAGATTATACGTCCTCACCCTTTACGCACAATGGGAGAATACTACAAAGTTATCAGGCTGAATATACTTCCTTGCCCCAACTGAAAAGGGGCTTCACCATCAAAATTTATTTAGACAATGGAATGTTAGAAAATTTGATAGGAACAGGAGACTTACATATGTTTGCCCAGTTTAGTTTGGTTTCTTGTATGCCTGGCTTTCACCATGAGAAGAACATTCCTGGGCAGCTGCTGGTCCAGTCCAAGGAGGATATGACCTGAACAGAACCTGCAACTTGGAGCATAGAGACTGGATTTCAGCCTAGTCCAGCTTAGAGCAGCTGACTCATACATTCTCTAATAAGAAGTAAATGCTTGTTTAAATTCTGAGTTTTGGCTTGTTATGAAATATTATGGCAGCAATAACTAATTCACTCATAAAACAAAAAGTATAGCAGAGCATTACCAAACCTAAAATCTGATCTTCTGAAAAGACAACTATCACAAACTTTTGCCAAACATAATGAAAGGAGGTTGGCGGGGGGAGGACTGGGGGAAAGAGAGAGAGAGGAACAAACAACGAAAATGATTAACAGAAAAAGAAATGTAACCATAGATATATTAGAGAACTTTGAAAAGAAAGAATGCTCTGAACAATTCCATGCCAATGAGTTTGAAATCTTAGACAATGCCCTAGAAAAACAAGTCATTGAAATCAACTAAAAGAAAAAAATATATAACACCTGAAGCTAATATAACATTATGTTAAATAACTGGGGGAAGGGAGAGAAAGAAAATAGAAAATCTGAATAGGTTTACAACTACTTTCTAAATGAACCAGTTATTTAGACTTCTGATAGAATAGATAGAGTGGATGATGGTTAAATATACTTTCTCCTATCCCTTGCTCTGAAAGGTGAAAGAAGGTGGGTGGGTGTGTGTGTGTGTGTGTGTGTGTGTGTGTGTAGTCAGTCTATCTCCCAGATTTGAAGCTGTATACTCCAGAAACCAAAAAGCCAATGGGTACAGATAAAAAATGTCCCAATATCATGTCTTCTCTAGCCACAGAACCAGGGAAGGGAAAGCCTAGCAAGAATAACAATTTTTAAGCAATAACCACTCTACCAAATTTCACAGAAAAAACTGTGGCCTCACCCCACCCATGCTAGCAAAGCCTGAGTGGGAAGTCTTGCTAGGCATCAAAAATCCCCACCCTACCATGTTGTTGTTGTTAGAGGAGGCCTAGTAGAGGGTTGGGGCTTTCACAACTGCTCAGTAGTAAGTAATGAGGCCACCCTCTACCCCTGTGGTGTCAGTGGAGGCCATTTGGGGAGCACTTGTGAAGCAATCAGGAAGACCTGGTAGGGAGCCGGAACTCCCATCCCTGCCTGTCAGTAACAAGGAACCCTCCCTCTTAAGTGTAAATGGAGGCCAAATGGGAAGCCTGGATTTCTACCCCCACCTGGCAGTAAAAAGCTGGCACTCCCTTTCCCCTATCAGAGCAATTTCAGAGGGAAACCAGCTAGAATAGAAGGTTTGAATAAGACCCAGATTCTGACCCAATACCCAAAATCTCCAAGTTTCAATAAAAAAAAATCACTCATATCAAGAACCAAGATCTCAAACTGAATGAAAAGGACAATAGATGTGATACCAAAATGACAGATGTTAGTTATTGGACAGTTTTAAATAGTCATCATAAAAATGAATCAACAAAAAACAAACAACTCAGTTAAAAAATGCGCAAAAGGCGGGGCGCCTGTGCGGCTCAGTCTTTAAGCATCTGTCTTCGGCTCAGGTCATGATCCCAGGGTCCTGAGATCAAGCCCCGCATCAGGCTCCCTGCTCAGCAGGAAGCCTGCTTCTCCCTCTCCCACTCCCCCTGCTTGTGTTCCCTCTCTCGCTGTGTCTCTCTCTGTCAAATAAATAAATAAAACCTTTAAAAAAATGGGCAAAAGGCTTGAATAGGTATTTCTCCAAAGAAAATATATGAACGGCCAAAAAGCAAACGACAAGATGCTAAACATGACTAATCATTAGGGAAATGCAAATCAAAAACACAATGAGATACCACTTCTAACCCATGGGAGGAAAAAAATAGTGGCGAGGTGTGGAAACACTATAATCCTTGTGCACTCTTGGCAGAAACACAAAATGGTACAGCTGCTATTAAAAACATTACGGTGGGGATGCCTGAGTGGCTCAGTTGGTTAAACATCTGCTTTCGGCTCAAGTCTTGATCCCAGGGTCCTGGGATCGTGTCCACGTCGGGCTCCTTGCTCAGTAGGGAGCCTGTTTCTCCCTCTGCCTGCCACTCCCCTGCTTGTGCTCTCTCTGCATCTCTCTGACAAATAATAAATAAATAAATAAAATAATAAATAAATAAAATCTTTAAAATAAATAAATAAATCTTTTAAAAAATGGTTAACGTGTATTTTATGCCTTATGTATTTTATAATAAAAAAGGGAAAAAGGCAGAAGAAGAATCAACGAGCAATTATGAACATGTCTGAAAAAAATGAAATAAATGAGTTGACAAAGAAATAGAAGATACAAAGAAGAATCAAATAGAAATTTTAGAACTAAAAAATAAAAAAGTTAAATAAAAAATTCAAGAAATGGGCCCAACAGCAAAATGGAGGGGATAGAGGAAAAAACAGTGAAGTTTAAGGTACAATAATAAAATTATGCAAACTAAACAGCAGGAAATAGACTGAAAATAATGAAAAATGCCTCAGACTTGTGGAAGTATGAAAAAAAAATCTAACATTTATATCATTTGTGTCCCAAAAGGAGAGAAAAAGGTGAGGCCAAAAATACATGTGAAAAAATATTGGCTAAAATCTCCCCAAATTTGGCAAAGGACAAAACTACAGATTCAAGAAGTTGAGCAAACTTTAAACAGATAAACCCAAATGGACAAAAATCTACACCAAGACATGTATAGTCAAGCTTCTGAAAACTAAAGACCAAAAAAACACAAAACAAAACACCAAACCTTGAAAGCACTGAGAGAGAAAGGATACTAACTTACAGGGGAGGAACAATTTGAAAGGTAAGTTCTCATCAACAACTATGGAGGCCAGAAGGAGGTGGCACAATATTTTCAAGTCTAGAAAAAAATAAAAATAAAAAAGAAACACCAAACTGTCCAAACTGTCATCTGAGAATTCTATATCCAGCAAAAATATTTTTCAGGAGTGGAGGGGAAATCAAGACATCCTTAGATGAAGGAAAACTAAGTTTTTTGTTAGATCAACAGATCTACCCAAAAGTTTTTTGTTAGATCAACAGATCTACCCAAAAGAATGGCTAAAGGAAGTTTTCTAAACAGAAAACAAATGATAAAAGAAGAAATCTTGGAACATCAGGAAGGAGGAAAAAAATATGAATAAATTTAGTACATTCTCCCTCTCTTGAGTTTTCTAAATTATTTGAAGTAAAAATTACAACATTGTCTGATAGGGTTCTCAAAATATGTAGAAAAAATATTTAAGACAATTTATATAAATGGGGAAGGTGAAGGGATATGAAAAGTGCTAAGGTTTTTATATTAATAAACACTCTACTCATCAAAAAGTAATGATGTATTATATGTTGGCTAACTGAACATAATAAATTTTTTTTAATTAAAAAAATAAACACTCTCAGAAAAATAGGAAACAAAAGGAACTTCCTCAACCTGAAGAGCATCTATGAAAAAAAAACTATAGATAAGATTATATTTAGTGGTGAAAGATAGAGTGCTTTTTCCTTAAAACCAAGGCAAGAATGTCCTTTCCCACTATTCTTATTTAGCATAGTGCTTATAGTTTCTAGTCCATGTAATAAAGAAAAGGAAATTGCATACAGATATGAAAAGAAATAAAATTGTTCCTACTTGTAGATGACATGATGGTCTATGTAGAAACTACTAAGGAATCTAAAACAAAAATTCCTTATTTTCCAAGGAGAACCACTTAAACTTCTGAGATTACCTCTGATAGTTATCTGTATATCATCTTAAGTACTAGAGTAGTGCTGACTGCTCACATATAGACATACCTATGTTATGAAAGGTGAGAAAATGAGTAAGCTTATACTTCTTTCTGCCTCCCTTCCCCCCCACCTCCTGACTTGCTATGCTATCCTTTTCACTTTGTCAAGGTTCACAACATTTTTGTTCTGTCCTTTAAAATTACTCTTTCTGTGTTCTTTCTACTGACTGAGTTTCAGTTTTCAGAAATTGATTTATTTATATGATTATGATCCTTTAGCTTTTATTTGTAGCAGAATCTGAAGTGGTATAATTAAACCTTAATAAAAGGGAAGTACAATGCTTTATCATCTATGTCACTTAAAGGATCCTGGGCCAGGCACTGAGGTTACCTGGGCTTCCTTTTCATAATTATTTAGCTTCTTTTGCCAGTTCTGGGATGTACTTATCTCCTACTATTTCTCATTTTTACTTCATCTTTTCTGGATTCCTTTCTGTAAAGTACATTCTTCATGTGAGTGGATCCCCAAACTTTCATAATCCTTGCACATCTGAACACATCTGTGGTTACTCCTTGGATTTCTGATTGCAAAGAGGGGTACTGAGTCCCTACCACTGCCTCTGAGATCCATAAGCAATTTTGTGGTGCATCTTCTCAGAGGCTGTGTCCAGCCTAAGATGAGCAGGGAGATCAGGAACTCTGCTTGGACTTCAGAACTTCCTGAAAGCTCTTGAAGTCTTCTAAAATTGCACTGCAGTCTAAGATACTCCATCTACCCTTTCTTCCTTCTCACTCTCCTATATCTGGAGTCAGATTAGTCTCAAGGTCTGTCAGCTCACCCACCCTCTCAGGCTCTCTGGTCTCTTACAGGTGTTTGTCCTAATAACATTTCTTATACCGACAATACCATTTTGGCATGTTTCTCACAGGGCCTGGACTTGCACTCTATTTTTCCTCACATGTGATTTGGTATTTTCACCTAGAAATCTATATCCAGCCATTTTCTTTCTCATTTTTGAGGGCATTGAGCTCCATTGTCCTTTAGCATCCAGAATTGCTGACGAGGTCTTGTACCTTCTTTTATTCTTGTTCCTTTGTAATATATATATATATAAAATCCCTGAAAGGTTTTGAAACTCTCTTTATCCGTGAGATACAGAAATGTCACTAGCACATACCTAGGTGTATTTTTAGAATTTTTTCTTGCTTAATACTTGATTGGCTCTTTCAATTTAAAGACATATTCTTAAATATTTTATTTCCTTTCTCTTGTCCTATCCTCAGTCTCTCCATTCTGTTTTTCCTGAGACTTCTATTAAAACTCTTACCTCAGTTTTAAACTCCTGAGAACTGTGTGTTTTGGAGAAAGAGCTGGGTTATTATTTTTTTGTGTGTGGTAGTTGGTTGTAGGAATATGAGAAGCCCAGGCCAGGTTGTAGAAGCAGAACAGGATTTGCCTGGGTGAATGTACGCACTGACCGATGCGTCTCCTGAGAGGACAGGAAAACAGTTATCAGGCCAGGTGTGTATGATTTTGGATTTTTGGATTCCTACCAGGGAAGGCAGTGAACTTAAAAGTGTGCTAAAGCCCTTTGTGGTTATGGATAATTCATTTCAGTACAAATTGACTTTTCTAAATCTACAAAGATGAGAATATATAATTGTGCAATGGGGAGGGAAATTCACTGTATTTGAAAGCCACTATGCCCACCCCTTTTTAGGACCTAGTGAGGCTGAGATTTATTTTGGGAGCAGATCGAAAGTGATGATAATTGAGCTGACATCTTGAAGCCTTCATGGTAAAATCCAGGCATAGGGATTAACTTGGCCTGTGGTCAAGAAAGTACATGGTAGTTTCGGGGAGGGTTATGTTCCCCTTATGTAATGGGGCACTCATGCACAGCAGGAGATAAGGCAGGGATGGAGAACTAGGGAGTCAGACTGCAGCAGGACCTTATCTGAACACCCTGTATTAAATGTGAACTTTCTTCTGAAGGAGCCTATGAAGGTTTCTGAACAGGGAAACACTATGCTCTGAGTTTTAAAGATGCTACTGGTGGAAGGTAAATTTAGAGTGAGGGAGATAGACTGTCCTCATTAGGGGTAAACCAGTATTTGTTTCCAAGGCTGGGACTGGGCAACTGGTTGAAGGCAAGGTGGTACTCTGTCCAGGATTTTAGTAACTAAGAGTCTGAGAATCAAGGTGGCAAATGGGGGAAGGCCAAGAGAAGAAAACTAGGAAAGTACCAATCTCTTCCTCTGACGGAAAAGGGAAAGAAGTGAAGAAAAGTGGGTCAGCTTCTTCCTTTCTACTGAAGGAACAGGTTATCTGAGGGATGTGAAGGGGTTGAGGATGGAGAAAGTGGAAGGAATATGTGGCCTGGTCAATAACGCTACCCAGTGAAGACTGAGGGGAGAACTCCCTAGTGTTATGGCTCACTTAGGGCAGGAAAACATCGATACATGGGATGAGGAAGCTCCCTGGCTCTGTGGGTTGATATATGATCTTAGTGGCTGCCAAGCCAGTATGGAGAAAATCAAAGTTTTCCTTTATCACAAGTTTCTTCTTTGCTTCCAGGACATTGGGTTCATCTGGTTTTCCTTCTACTTCTCTGGCTACTTGTCTCAGTCTCTTTAGTTGTTTCTTCCACCCTTCTAGACCTTTAGATGTCAGGGTATCTCCAGGGCTCGCTCCTTGGATCTCTTCTCTATGTACACCCAACTCCTTAGATGATCTCACCCAGCATTTTGGCTTTAAACATTGGTAATCTGATGACTTCATATTGTCTGTCAAACTGCTTACTCAGTATCTTTACTTGGCTATCCAATAGACATCTCAAACCTGTTAAAGGAACAACTTTTGATTCCCTCTTCACCCTCTGCCAACCTACTCTTTCTCCCATGATTCCTCTCATGACAACTCTTTTCACCTGGAGTCATTTCCAAGTCTGTCTTGTCACCATTCTCTAATGAGTCATATCCAACCCATCAGTGAGTCTTGTCAGTTCTGCCTATGAATCTATATCAGGCACCTGAGTACTACTTATACTTCTAATGGCTGCCATCGTCCTGGTATAAGCCACCAATACTTCTCCCCAGGATTCCTGCAATAGCACCTGGCTGGTTCCACTGATTCTGTCACTGTCCTACTCAAACATTCCCTCCTCAATGGCTTCCCATCACATTTAGAAGTCCAACATGGCCTTCATGGCCTTATCTGAGCTGGCCTCCGACTTCTACTTCCTACCACTCTGTCAATCATCTCAACCAGCCACACTCATCTTGCCATCTCTTGAACACACCAACCCTGTTTCCCACCTCAGGGCCTCTTCTTCCAAGATAATATCCTGCCTCACTCTTACTTCATTTAGGTCAAAGAGTCCTTCCCTGACCACCCTTATTACCATGTGTGTGTGGCCCTTATCACTACATGACATTATAGTCTACATTTACTATTTTTTTATATATTTACTCCTTATGTGAAAATAGAACTAAGTGCTAAGCCCCACAAGGAATTTTGTTCCTTACTGATATATCCTCAGAATCTAGAGCCCAAGGTAGGTGCTTAATGACCTTAATGAGTACTTCTTCAGAAGATGGAAGGAAGCATGAGTTGAATCAAAACCGGAACTGGCAGAGTAGACAGATCAAAAGTCAAGGGCACTAGGGATTTGAGGGGGTTGGTGAGAATGGATTCCAAGGCAGATAGAGGTAAAAGAGGTCAGGAAGCTGGGTAAACTGGGAGATGTGTGGTGGGTGTGGTCAGGGTGGATCAGTCAGCGCGTACATTGGGAGAACTGGAAGAAATGTGCTCTAGTCAAAAAAAGCAATGCTGGAGTTGGATATTCTGGAGAAAAGGAAGCATGACTACATTGGGTCATTATGAACTCTTTAAGAACAGCAGCTGCATCTCACTCATTTTTATCTTATGCACTCGGTATAGAATTTAGTATATACCAGACACTCAATCTATTGGTGAATGAGGAGAGCCAATTTCCAGGCTCTGCAAATGCACACTTTTTATTCTAGTTCCTTGTATTATCCAAATTGTACAATGAGAACATATTATTCTTATGCCATGTTTGTGTCTTATAAAAAATTATTCCTTCATGGCCACGTGGGCTCTTCCTTTCTTACAGGAACTTGGGGCAATGCAAATCAGGCCATCTGAGTTGGAGGTAGAAAAACTTGTCTGATGTTGCCCAGAAACTGGTGGCAGATTCGGCTCAGGTCATGATCCTGGAGTCCCGGGATCAAGTCCAGCATCGGGCTCCCTGTTCGGTGGGGAGCCTGCTTCTCCCTCTGACCATTCCCCCTCTCATGCTCTCTCTCTCTCCTTCTCTCTCTCAAATAAATAAAATCTTAAAAGAAAAGAAAAGAAACTGGTGGCAGAATCAAGACCCCACTACCTCCTTGGTACAGTGAGCTTCCCCAAACTTTATTTCCAACACTGTAGGATTTTAGACTCACATTAGTTTTAAATGCCTCTGTAGGACTTCCTCTTTTTAGAGTTTGTCCTTCCCCCTTCTGTTTAGTCCACCTCTCCTCTCAACTACTGAATAGCTTCCTCCTTTATTGTTCCTTTGGTCTTGTATATTACATCTGGATTAGTCTTTGGGTATTGTCTGCTAACCTGTAGATTTCTTGCACCCAACACATGCCCTGACAACACAGTAGGGAGGCAATGAGAGTTTGCTAATGGAATTGAACAGTGTTCAATGCAGGGATGGCAATTCAAGAGCTAAAGCCAAGCTTTCTGCTCTCTATGTGCCTGGGCCATTTGCCTCCTCTCAGGGCAGTTAAGGTTCAGACTCTGGAAAGCCTTTCAACCCTCTCCTTCCTCTAGGTTCTTTTCCAAGTGATGGGTGGAGAAGACAGGCCCAGTTTCTCAGAGAAGGAGGGTAAAATCTTGAGCTGACATGAGAGAATAAACAATCCTTGGGATTTACGCTGACAACAGCAACCTTGCAAAATGTACTACCAAAAATAGACACAAAACAAAAACACCCCTTCCCTCTGTTTCACCCCTGGCAGAAATGAACAGACACCAAGTTGGTCAACAATTATTTTAATTCTACATTACATAAAAGAAACAGGACTCATGTTAAAAGATACCAAATGACCTGAAAATGTGGATACTTTCTACTTTTCATGGAATTTTGATTATATCCTCTATATCTTTTGTCCCTTCTGTCAACTCCTCTCTCCCCTCCTCCTTCAATTGGGGTCCAGGCTGAAGTAGATGCTGTTCAAGGAATTACCTAGTTTTAGAAATCCATGGAGAATAGTATCACGAGTCCAGATCAGTGAGGAACAGACCACTAAGGCATGACCCTCCACTTCTTCTCCTACCCAGTCTCATAGCTGACTTTGCTCTAATTGAAGTTTTGGGGGATGAAAGAATCACAAATTATTTTTGTGAAACTGTGCCCAGGGTTGCTAGCAGAGGTATTTGCTATTCTGGCCCCAGGGTTGAAAAGAAGTGAGTAGAAGTTGGGGTATAGAAACAAACAAGTAGAACTGGAAATAGACATAGTTTTCTCCATTAGGAATATTTTTCCAAATTTTTGGCTGTAGAGCAGGAACGTTGTCTCCTGATGTCTTCATAGGACATTGGATATGTAGAGTTTCATTGATGACAACAGCTGTGGTGAGGAGACATGCAGAGGGGTGTTGTCCTGGTAATATCCACTTTGGCAAATATCCTTGACAATGTCACCAGTAGCTCACTTATTAGGGGATATCGGATGGTGACCTTTTCAGCATAGATACCAGTGCCTCCAATATCTCATATGGCTTTGGTAGCTCATTAAGCATAGGGCAGGATAAGATATTCATGAACTACAAAAGGACACATCAGCCCAGTGAGCTAAAATAGAGATTTTTTATTTCATTTGTTTTAAAGCAAACATGGTAGACATTATAGTCAACAAGATGACTGGAGTTGTCAACTGGCATTGACAACAATTCCCAAAATCATTGGGGAAGAATACGAGGGGCCTGAAAATCATTCAAAATAGACAGTGAGGGATCCAGAGTAATGCCATGTTTTGACCGTATTGCCATCCTATGTTCATGGGTGTTCAATGAGGTTCCACAGAGGCTGGTAAATGAGAATAGATTGCAGGTTATAGAACCCAATTCCCATGCAGGCAATTGTGTTCATGTGCATGGCAGTGGAAAGGCTAGGAGCAAAGAACCTCAATTTAAGAGACACAATCACTGAGGGACCAAGCAGAGAGAATGGGCGTCCCTGCCTCCCAGGTTGATGAGTTAGACTAGCTGCAGGGGATGATCTTGTGAAATGATTTCCCAAGGTTCCCACTAGATGGCGGTGTCAGGCAGCACATGAGTCTACAAAGGTCTCTCAGAAGGAGCCTGGTCTGAATGGGAAATGTCATTTCACAGATGAGAAGATAGAGGGTTGGGGAGGCAGGACAGCTTGGCCCAAGATCACCCATGGCTAGCATTGTTCCATTCTCCTTGCCTCAGGCTTCTAAGGGAAGTACAATCACCTCAGTTTCTGCTTCCAATACTCTTGGAGGTTTTTTGTTTTGTTTTGTTTTAAACCTCTAACCTCTTTTATTTACCACCTAACAAAAGAAGTGCTTTGACTAGAGAGGTTAGAAGTCTTAAGTGGCAGCTACACTGCAGCTCCTCATGGCCTGTGGAATAAAGTTCAAATGCTATCGCATGGCTTGTAAAATACTCCCCATGTTGCTGAATCTACTCACTTTTACTGTAGTGTCTATGTTTCTTGAAGCTCTGTAAACTCCATGTGGCGCTTTTTGTGTTCTGAAACCTAGGCCTTTAGCATCCCCTGAATTGCTTCTTTGCGAAGCATTGCCTGGCCTGTTTAGGAGATTTGATCACTGTAGACTTTGTGCTTTTACTTTACCTAGTCTATATCATTCAGCTTATAGGTTGAAGGCTGTATAATAGCCAGGGACCCAGAAATGCCTACACATCTTCCCCCCAATAATCCCCTACTAAATTAGTCAAGACTTTCTTGGTTGTGACACAAATCCAATTAAGTCTACCCTGGACAAAAAAAAAAGAAATATTATTGACTTCACAAGGGTGCAGGTACAGCTAGGAGATTGAAAGCAAGATCTGCATTATCTCTCTGGGAACACTTTGCTGTTTTCTCTATTGCTTTAAGTGTCAAATTCATTCTTTCCTGTGGAAGGCTGACTTTCTCCCACTGGTAGAAGACAGGGATCTTAACTGCTTTATATTTCTTGCCAACTTCACTACCAGAGAGGAAAGACCTCTTCTCAATCAAGATTCAGTTAAACAACAAGGAATGACACTTGCAAAAAGATAAGCATGTGATCAAAGCAGGGCCAGTCATTACTGTCATCCTTCGATTAGGTGCCCTGATTGGTCTTTCCTGGGTCATGTGCCCACCCTTAATTTATGACTGACAGCCTTCTGTTCAATCTGCGTGATTGGGGCAAGGCAGGAGAATTTCTGAAAAGGAAAGTGCTCTTACCAAGGGAAAATGATAGCTGGCAGGGGGAAAGGGTGCTGGGCAAGCAACAATGGATGCCCATTCCCCACCCACCCAAGTGCCCAAAGGACACATTTACAAAAATGAAAAGAAAATTAAACTGAAAGTTCTATTACTAGCCAGGTCAATGACCTGTAGCCCTCAACACAGAGCTCTAAATTATGCACAAGGCTTTATTTTGAGGTTAAAGTAGGGTTTGTTGCCTATCCCTTAAACTCAGAAGTCATCGATCAGTAACCACCATGCTTAGGAAAACAGAGCAGAGCTTCAAACCACAAGGAGGAAGGAAGTTGGTGAAGTCACCCACACAATAAAGACCATGAAGCTTGCTGGAGCACTTTCTCATTTTAACTGACAGAATCTGAAACCCCCCAGGAAGCCTAGTTGTGTCCCAAATAGTAAATGAGACCCAAACCACATCTCAGCAATCTGGATAGATAACAGAGCCTCACTGGGTGGTCGGTAGGAGTTAGGGAGTGGTGGGTTGATTGGTGGAAGTGGTAGAAGTATTCCCTCCTCTGCATTTATCCACTTTGTGTTCTGTTGGCCCAGTGAGCTCAGGGTTGTAGTCCTCACTCAAGTGTATGGTCATCTAGGAATGAGATAACTCCCCTGAGTGGAAGAGACCAACAGTCATCAAGGGAAACCCCTGAGGCTGCCCCCAACATTTACTACTAGTTCTTATATGGACCAGAGAAATGAACAGTTAGTTCTGCTGTTGACTCTAGAAATTTCTGAAGTGGATAGAGTAACACATTTAACCCAAGCTCATAGATTCACCAAACACTGACCTCCTGCTTTATTTCTCAACTCAAATAATTCCCAACCTCTTAGAAAAATCTGGTTCACTGGAACACTAAACACCTGAGTTAGCACAGTGCCCACAATATAAAAAATGCCCCCAATTGAAACTATATGAATCCCCTCCCTTTATTAAATTCCCTCAGAGATATTTAAGCTCTAGTAACAAACTCTCCCTTTCTTTGTTGCCATGGAGAAAATAAAATCTCTCTTCCTTTGGGGAAATTAAAGTCCCAGAGAAATTAGGGTCCAGAAGTCTCATAGTAATTTCCTTATTTTGTCCAATCCCAGCTAGAGACAGCCTCACTGTGTTGATTGTTTACTCCCTTGAATGCCCCCTGTTACCATCCCTCACCTTCCTCTGATCCCTTCCTTTCCTTCTCTCTGCCCAGAAGTCTGGTGCCTGGGAACTGCATCATTGGAGCACCTTGGTTGCTAGCTTTCCTTCAGGTTCAGCCAACAAGAGATATTGATAGGAGATTGGCAGGTGGGAAAGGAACAGTTGGAATAGTTCTTCCAGCTTCCTCCCCACTTTGGGACACATTTCTGGTAGTGGTTCTGTATTTGAACAACTATAGATTCTGTCCAGTAACGCCATCTCCCCAGTTGTAGCTCTCACTGAGCTAAGAGACCAGTTTTTCCTGTTATTTCTTAAGGGTATTAAGAGGTTTCTGCTATGGCCAGCCTTGGGTTCCTCAACAACCCTGTTGATTCTCTGAATTTTGTCCACACCTCTGAGAGTCCTTTAATTAAGACCCATTCCTTTGAACCACTGGACTTGCATCCTGTTTCCTGCTGTGACCTTGACTTCACACTTAAATACCTGGCACCAGACAGCCTGGGTAGAACCGGCTCTTCTCCAACAACAGCATTCTGGGACGTCTTCCACCAGAGTGAATGGAATCATTTTAGCACCTGCATGATTGAAATAATTCCAACTTGAAGTCTCATCTGTTCCATTTTTCCAACGTTCCAAAGGATAAGAGGACATATGGATGTCATAGTACCAATTCTAGACCCATACTATTTAGTTACAACAAGAGCATTTCCTAAACAAGAGTGATGTTTCCAGAACACAGTACTTATTACAGTCTCTAGACCCACATTGCTCTTGCCAGCTGTCAACACTAACACAGGCAAAGCTCTACCTGGGGGAATTAAGGTAGACGAGCAAAAGAGAAGAGAAAATCTGGGTTTCAGCTTTACTGGGATGCCTGTTGTGGTCATCAATAATGCTGTTCTCCAAATACCCACCCATCTTCCCTATTCCAGGCACAGAAAAGGGCTATATTTCCTGGTCTCTTCTTGGCATTGAGTGGGGTCTTATAACTAATTAAGCCAATAAATTACAATTAGGGATGACTGGAAATGATGTGTGTCTATTTGTGGCTGAGCATTTAATACCTGGAGCAAGACTCATTAGAGCACTCATTCCTTCTGAGATTCTGACCTGCTGAGTTCAAAATGGTGGCTGCTTCACTAGCCTGAGACCCTGAGTGACTATGATAAGCAGAACACCCAAGTTAATCCATCATGAGCATGAAGTAGGAGAGAAAGATCTTTGAGCTACCAAAATTTGGAGATTGTGTGTTACTATAGTATAATCTAGCTTATCTGACTGTTATGAAATATTTTAATATAGAAGCCCAGTGAACTCAATGACCTTTACCACTTGCTTTTTCCCTAAGCCTCGCAGAAGCCCAGCTTGTACAACTACAGAAACTGTCCCTAGCTTATGCTTCAGAAACCCAATGAAATACATTAGGGCCTTTGCCCCCTACCCTCTAAAATCTTGTCTTCCTTTAGCCTTTGGATCACCAATACCTTGGCTGATGTATTACTCCAAAGGCAGCACCCAAATCCCTTTCCTCTACCAGTTTGCCTGCAGCATCAGTTCCCCTGGGGAAGAAAAAAAACTTTGAGCAGTATTTGAGTTTTTGTTTTTTGTTTTTGTTTTTGTTTTTTTTTAAGATGAGGGAGGAGGAGTTGTGATAGCAAAAGCTATTCTACCCACCAAAGATTAAAGGGCTTGTTTTGAATTGCATTTGCTCTGGCCCAGGCAAGAGCCCTGCCTTCTCCACTTGGAGTGAGGTTAGCCAGCAGAGACTTATTACATGTACAGTTGCTTCCACAATCTAATGGTCCCAAGTAAGTCTCCCTTGACCCTAGGAAAGACATTTTTAATGCAGGCCAAGAAAAGACCCAAACTTATTCAAGATCCTGAACCAGCTATAATACCAGAGACCTCAATCTTCTAATATAGTGCTTGGGTCCCAATTCTGTGAATGTACTCGATCTGTCATGATTACCCAGAGAAGGGGAGGAGTTTAATAGCATTAGATGGTATTGCAAGGGACTCCAGAATGTCAATCATCCCTCCAGTTCACAACATTCCTTAGAATAGCACAAGGAACAGGAGCTGAATTGAAAAGCAATGATTGCTTGTTAGCTGGACTAGGACCTTTCTTCTGATATTTATTCTTTGAAAAAGCTAGTAGCAGATCCAAGAGGTCATGGTAGCCAACTTCCAATATGGCCCACAAAGATCCCCACCTAGTTGTATCTACACTCTTGTGTAGTCCCCTCCCTCTTTAATCAGGGTTGTTCTGTGTAACCAACAGCATGCAGAAGTGATGGAATGCCACTTCCTAAATTAGATTTTATGATATTAGTGGGGTTTTTTTGGGAGGGAGGGGAGCAGTTCCCTCCCCATCTTAGATCACTTGAATCTCCCTTTTGGTTCTGAGGGAAGTCAGTTGCCCTGGGTTTTTTTGTTTTTTTTTTTAAGATTTTTATTTATTTATTGAGAGAGAGAGTGATAGAGAGCATGAGAGGGGGAGAGTCAGAGGGAGAAGCAGACTCCCCGCCGAGCAGGGACCCCGATGCGGGACTTGATCCCGGGACTCCAGGATCATGACCTGAGCCGAAGGCAGTCGCTTAAACAACTGAGCCACCCAGGTGCCCCAGTTGCCCTGGGTTTTGAACACTCAGGGAGTCCTGTGGAGAGGTCCATGAGGCCTTCATTCCAACAGCCTGCGAGGAATCAAGGCCTGCCAGTACCCATGTGAGTGAGCTTAGGAGTGGATCCTCCAGCCCCAGATGCCTGGTTCCCTAAGACAACAGCTTGACTACAAATTCTTGAGCCAGAACCGTCAAGCTAAGTCACTCCTGAATTCCTGACCCTTCAATCTATTAAATAATATTTGTTCTTTTAATCTGATAAATTTTGGAGTATTTTGTTACATATCAATATACGACTAATAAAATGCCAATGGCTCTGAATCATGGGGCCTTCCCAAACTCCTGTAGGCCTACTTTGTACCGGAACTTGAAGCAACATTCAGCCTCTGGGTTATGCATTTTGGGGTCGAGGGCCATGGCCCTGGGCACGAGTAAACCTGGCCTACCTATTAATTTTTTATTCTTTTGGGAGGGGCAAAGGAATAGGAAGGGAATGGGTATACAAACAGCTGGAGAAAGGAGGTTGGAGATTTATTTTTTACACTTACCTATGCTAATGATTTTCTTAATTATCTGTGTAATTCTTTTTCTTGTTGGCTGCTGACCTGGGCCTTGCTTATTGTACAGGCAACACCTCTACTCCCTCTTTGCCAAATGTACCTGACTATGGGCATAGATGCAGGATGAGAGGTTTTGCTTTGGAATTTGGGGAAGCAGTTTTGGTTGGAGAGGAAAGTCTAACAAAGGTAGTGGAGGTCTGAATTTAGCCCCAACAGAATGAGGCTCTGGGCCCACGGAGAATCACTCTAAAGTTGGAGAGGAAGCTTTTCTCCCTCTTCCTGCTATAACTCAGGAACTCAGGTACCTCCAGGATGGAAAGCCCAGGATGCATGCCTTGTACGCATGCCCCAGGAAGTGGTAAGCCTCCTGTCCCTCACAGAGATGGGATCAGACTGGATTAAAATCACTAGAAACAAAACAGCTGAGATTTATCTTAAGTTCCCCCTCCCCTCCGCCACACACACCTTTTGAAATACTTGGAATAGTTTCCATTGTCCCAACTGACATAGGATCTATCAACTAGGAAATCAGAAGAGGAGAAAAATGGAAAGAATAAACATGGGAGTCTCACTTTTTCACACCAACTCTGACATCAGTTAGGTATTCAACTCTGAGGTTAAGAGCCAAATGGAACAGGGCGCCTGGGTGGCTCGGATGGTTGGGCGTCTGCCTTCGGCTCGGGTCATGATCCCAGGGTCCTGGGATCCCAGGGATCCCAGCTCCCTGCTGGGCGGGGAGCCTGCTTCTCCCTCTGCCTCTGCCTCTCTCTCTGTCTCTGACTCTCATGAATAAATAAATAAAACATTAAAAAAAAAAAGAGCCAAATGGAACAGATGCATAGGGCAGGGTACAGGGGTGGGGCGGCTCAGAGCTTCCATTTCCATGCCTTTTCCAGGTACACCACCTGCCCAGCACCTCAATATGTGTACCAACCAAGAAGTTCCTTCAACCTTACCATTTAGGGATTTTTATGGTGCAGGCACGATTGATGAAATCATTAGCCATCAGTGATTGAGCTCAATATCCAGCCCTTCTCTTCTCCCTGGAGGTTGAAGGGCAGAACTAAAATCTTTAATCCTCTAAATATGTGGTTGTTTCTGTGGCAACGAGTCCCATCCAGAGGCTATCCAGTGACCCACCCCCAACTCATGAGTCATTTCATTAGCATACAAAAAGAAAAAACAGTGAATTCCAAGGGTTTTCGGAGTTCTGAGCTAGGAACCCGTGACAATCAAATGTTTATTATACCACACATTGAGACTCTAGAATAGAGGGGCAAAGAGTTGGAGTGATTTCTGAACCTCACCAGGAATACATACAGAGGCTATAGTGCTGGGATTCCGACTGTCTCAAGTCTCTAAAATGGGCTGCTCCAGGTTAAAGGTGAATATCTTACCCATCAACTTTTTTTTTTTTTTAAAGATTTTTTATTTATTTATCTGAGAGAGAGAATGAGAGACAGCGAGCACGAGAGGGAAGAGGGCAGAGGGAGAAGCAGACCCCCAGCCGAGCAGGGAGCCCGATGCGGGACTCGATCCCGGGACTCCAGGATCATGACCTGAGCCGAAGGCAGTCACTTAACCAACTGAGCCACCCAGGCACCCTTACCCATCAACTCTTATCACATGGAAGAATGAGGGAGCTAGAAATGGGAAATATTTTTTTTTTAGAAAGGAGACACTTTAGGCAGAAACCAAACCCTTTCAAAAATGCCTTGTACTGCCTGCTTTGGGATTATTTCAAACAATGTCCCAGGTGACAGTTTCCTTTGTGCTAGTCTAAACCTAGGGCATGCCAAAAAACACAGACACAATTACCTAGAATATTTAATATTTTTCACTGAGAGTCTTGAAGCATAAAGAAAAAATGAGAATTTAACACAAGAAGCAAATGATTCTTGGCTCCAAGAAAAATCAGACTAGGCACACTTTGATTTCAGTGTATGTAATTGAATTACCTTTATAATTTAGCAAGCACCCTATAGGAAGCCTATAATTTTCCTTTTAAAAGGTGGTTTTATTTTTTTCCCCCTTTATATGTATGTATATATTTAAATCTTCAGCTGAAAGCTCTATTACTGATACCAAAACCCATTTATGGTTCCTCGGCACATTTGATTGGATGAGACTGAGTTCATTGGGGTTCTCATGTGGGCATATAGTACTTCTAGAGCACTAAAAGTTTGCATTGGTTGTAGGGAGGAGTTGGTCTCATCCTTCCCTGGGAGTGGGACTTTCTTCATTTTGAAAATAAGGTAGGGTGCACTAAATCGAAGGGAAATAACTGACATTTCACTTACTTTAGTGATTTTCTACAAAACAAAATATCATGGAAACAAAACAGTTCTTCAAACTTGCCCTATGGTGTTCCACTGCACAGGAGCTGCTCAAAAATTAAATAAACCTATAAACTGGAGTTACTTTTTTATTTCCATATGGGGGGAAATGTGCAGAGCTATGGTAATATATATGCACGCTCACAAATCCCAAAATGCATGTATTGCAGTTGGTAATGTTTTCATAGACTTGCAAATGTTGAGATAAAAGTCAAAAGTACTTCAATCTTGTACTATTTGTGTATATGCAAAATTTTGCATGTGATTCTTTTACTCATTAAAAGCCTGTGGCTTTTAATATGTAGTTTTAAGGACTTTTTAATTCTTGTTTGAAGATACACGTGCACATACATTTTTACCTCCAAATCTTGCCTTTATTATTTATAAAGAGGCTGGTCAAGACAGTGAAATATTGAAATGTTTTTAGAAATTAAAGAAAAAAGTATAGAGCAAGGTCATATAAAAAACATATGGCTCACACACATCTGATTTCTCATCAAATAGTGGTTTATTAAATGCTGACTGGGTATTGGCACTAAATATTCAAGAATGTTTATTTTATTGAAAAGAAAGAAATGTAAATTCAATCATTTGTTTGGCCACCGATTTTTTTTTTTTACACCTTTTAGGACTCAGTTTCCTCATTTGTAAATTGAGTCTCAGAAGACTTCTAAGGCCACGAGGACCCGTTTTTAAAAAAACTCTTAGAAGATTAGAGCCTCTAGCTTCTCAGTTAACTGTTGAAAAGTTTCATCTCCATTAGCTATAGGTCATTCAGTATGTCATTCTCAAAGGTCGCTGCACACAACATGATGTGCTCAGATCTCATTCCTGGATCCTGATTTCACTGGTCTTGGGTGTGAACTGAGCACTGGGAATATGGGAAGCGGTTGGGGTATGGAGTGTGGCGGTGAAATGCTACACATTAGAATCACCTGGGGAGCAAAATTTAAGAACCATAGGTCCAGCTTAGATCAAAAAGCAACCTAGGTATTCCTAATAAGGTGCAGATATCCTGCACTCAGGCCCAGAGATTCAGATTCAGTGGGTGTAGGATAAAGCCCAGAAAGCTACTTTTTTTAAAGCTTTCATTGGTATCAATATC
The DNA here is from genome assembly GCF_054177405.1 of Leptonychotes weddellii. NCBI lineage: Eukaryota > Metazoa > Chordata > Mammalia > Carnivora > Phocidae > Leptonychotes > Leptonychotes weddellii. The sequence goes on along the minus strand of NC_138376.1, from coordinate 29,957,328 downwards.
TATAGATCTATATTTGAGTATAGTTGACACGTGATGTTATATTAGTTTTAGGTATACAACAGGGACTCAACTCTGTATATGTTATGCTATGTTCACGACAAGTGTAGCTACCATCTGTCACCATGCAATGCTATTACAATACCTTTTTAACAAGTTCCTCCTGTGCTTGATGCAGGGGTTCTTAGAGCCACACTTTGAGAAGTACTGCTTTAGATTATAATTCTTAGGATCTCTCTCATGGTTTAAATGAGTGGGACTAGCCTTAAAAGAACAGCTTCTCTAAACTGGATTCTAGCTTTGGGAAATTGGGGGAGGGTGAAGAGTACTGGGCAAAAGGTCATTCCTTGCAATTATTATACATTGAGATTTACTTCAGAAAAATTAGGGGTGTTGTTACGGCAACATGCTGAGAGTGGGAAAACCCCACCAACTACATGAAAAACTAAGACCAAGATCTGAACAGTTAAGACATGGCCATAGGAGACCTCACCATAGGCCAGAATGTCTGGGGCTCAAGCCACCTATTTCTTTTTCATGAAAAAGAAAGAACATCTGGGTTCTCAAAATTTTGGATACAAGTGCTCAGGAACATCCTGCAGTAAACTATGACGCAATATCACAGTCCTTGCTTGGGTGGACTCATCATATCCAGATACTTAACAAGCTGTTCTTTCCTGCTGGTCTCATCCAGCATAATTACCAGTGCCCTCCTCTGTCATCCGGGGCACTCAATCCATCTGGGCTTTCCAAATAATGGTGGAAAGGACCAGAGGTGCCTGGTTGAGTGTAGCAGATGCTCTTGATGCCCTGTCAATTCCCTTCAGCCCCTTCCCTTTCAGTGCATGCTGGCCCGACTTCCATCTCCCAGCCCACTGTCTCTGCCTGACAACCAGCATTTGTTCTATCCTCAAACAGTAACATACACGCACATAGACTTTAGCTAATGACTGAGTGGAGTTGGTGTTAGCTCCCTGGCCTTGTGAGGCATGTTTCTTGCAATGGGTCCCAGAATTCCTCACCTGGATTAAGATTCAGGGCAAGAAACACACCTTTTATTGACTGCTTCCCTTCCTTGTCTCACTTCTCCACTCCCCAGCTCGTGTTTCCTGGGATCACATCCAAAATAAACTACTTGCACTCAAATCTTTATTTGGGTTCCTCCACAAACAGATGCTGAGACAAAGACATTGGGATTGCCTGCTTCTTGTAACTAATCCCCCATGTTTATAGCTCAGCTACTTCTGCATACTTAAATGTGATGTTCTCGGATAGAAATAAGCATTATCTTCAGTTACAGAGAAGGTTTTGGTGCTCAAATATCTGAACTAAACACCTTTAATTGTCTATAATACTCAAAGGGGTTGTTGAACTTCAGCCTTTATATAAAGACAAGAGAATGGTTTTATAAACTGCAAATATTTTATGATATACATAGTCACTCAATCATTTTTAGAACAAGTAGGCATGAATAAATCTAGAGTGGCTGGTAGGCTAGATTATTAAGCTTAGTTTACAAACATTATTTCAAGCTGCATAAATGTAATATTGCTGATCCTTTGTGCTAGGAAGTTGATGAATCCCATCCAGGTCCTCCCCCTTCCTAGCCTGGTCTGCATTATTTGCTGATTCTTCTGTTTCCCGTGCTGTTCCATACCCCATACAAGTCTGTGTTAGATGTTCTCTCTTGCAGTGAAGACAGGCGTAATCACTTTGCACATACAAGTGATTATTGATACACACCCATGTATATAAAATATGTAATTGCTCAGAGCTTTCTTCCACTATGCTTTTATACTTCTAGTTATCCATAATTTGCTACCACAGACCCCTGTGATTTAGAACACAATTTATTTCCCTTCAATATACTTTATAAAATGAGAGATCCAGCAGTGATGGTGTTACTCTACTGTTGTTCTCTTTTTTTGGGTAAAATGACAACTTACTACTATCTAAAAGTTATCCCTGTTGTGCAGGACATTAGTGGACATTTGCTGGTTGAATGGTGAGCTTCTGGCTGGTTCAGTCAGAGGCCCATGAGATTGGCAGCATGTGTGGACAACCCATGGCAAACAGTGTAGACTCTGGGAGTATCACTCATTTTCTAAATTCTCAGAATGAACTAGAATGTAAACACCAGGGACAGCCCAATAGAGATCAGGATATAAGGTTTATTGCTAGCAGTGATGGATTGAAGAATGTGGCCTGGATCTAAACCTCAATTTCCTAAGATCCTCCCTCCTCCAACTCTGCAAGTCTATACTCTAAACCCTTAGATGAGAGATTGAGCCTATAGAGCAGACACATGACCAAAATCACTGGGTGGAATATATGACCTGATCATAGGAGGGGCCCTGGCTCAGCTGACCAATTCTACCCATAGATGAGGTTACTGTATATGAAAAAGTATGAGAAAAACATACCATATAAGAGTATTGACACAATGACCTTGCCCACTAGTGAAGTACAGACCTGTGAATGTCGGATTCTGAGCTATTGCATTGGCCATTCTTCTCCTAGAGAGGAGGGAGGTGGTGCTGAAGGACAGTAGACATTCTTGTGTTCTCATGATTCCACGGCGGGGGGGGGGGGGGAAGTCCATTTCTCTGTGGCCCATGTCTGTAGTGCTTGTATGCACTACCTGTTCTATTGATCACAAGTCTATTAGTTGGATGAGTTTACTAAATCTCTTTCTGGTTTTCCTATTTTTCTCTTTATCTCCTGGGCCATGGCCCCAGCTCAGGCCACCAAAAACACTGAGATCACCACTAGAGCCTTACATGCAAACTTTTCTTCATTTGCCCCTTCACATTCTTCTCTGTGCCCCAGGAGGCTGCCCTTCATAGACTGCATCACCCAAATTCCCATACCATCTATGTTCTGGTTAGGTTAGGCTACCAGGAAGCATGGACTGAGGTCATAGGGGTTCAGGTCTCCCCTTTTCCCTACTTGCTGGGCATGGTTTTGGCAATGGCTGCAATCCTCTACAGACACAGCTTGTGTTCCATGGCCCCTCTTCCATGCTGCCAGTCCTTCCCCAGGACCCTATGGGATTGGTGTGGCAAAGTCTCTCACCCTTGCTAATCCTCAAATCTGTCCTTTTTGCTTGTCCTTTTGGTGCCCACACCTCTGTAAATAACTCTTCATTACACTTTCTTCAATAAAACTCTGAGTGTGCCATTTCCTGTGGGAACCCTGATACACCCTCTAAATGATCTCCCTGCAGTAGACCCTATAATCCATTCTGCACATGCTTTGAAAATGCAAATCTGTCACTCCCCTGATTAACACACTCCAAATGACTAACTGCCCTCAGGCCAAAGTCCAAAGTCCTCCCAGGCACCCGTATGATCTGTTTATTCTCACATTTCCTCTTTTCATCCTCCCTGTTGCTCTTTTCAGTCCAGAACTGAACTTTATAGTTGCTCAAAACCTTCTTCCCTTGAACATTTACACATACTGCTTTCTGCCTGAAACATGCCCTCTTCCTCCTTTATCTTCCACCCTATTCCCATAGCTCCAACCTTTTACCT
>NC_138376.1:29931334-29953298 GCF_054177405.1 Leptonychotes weddellii | reverse complement strand
GTGGGTATTCATCCTTTCTGATGGCTGAGTAATATTCCATTGTATATATGGACCACATCTTCTTTATCCATTAACCTGTTGAAAGGCATCTCAGCTCCTTCCACAATTTGGCTATTGTGGACATTGCTGCTATGAATATTGGGGTGCATATGACCCTTCTTTTCACTATATCTGTATCTTTGGGGTAAATACTGAGCAGTGCAATTGCTGGGTCATAGGGTAGCTCTATTTTTAACTTTTTGAGGCACCTCCACACTGTTTTCCAAAGTGGCTGTACCAACTTGCATTCCCACCAACAGTATAAGAGGGTTCCCCTTTCTCCACAACCTCTCCAATATTTGTTTCTTGCCTTGTCAATTTTTGCCATTCTAACTGGTGCGGGGTGGTATCTCAGGACTGTTTATATATTGTCTGTGGCTGCCATGGCATTCTACAATGGAAGCATTGGATAGTTCAGACAGAGACCAGTTGGCCCTCAAATCCTAAAATATTTAGGATCTGGTGCTTTATAGAAAAGTTTACCAATACTTGACCATAAGCCCATGGTGAAAATCAACTCCAGAGGAGATACAAAGCCTTTCAACCTCCACATTGGTAGCAGGCAGTGAGCCTGGGTGACTAAACACCTCCAAATACCTCTCAGGACTACACTTAGGCCATCCCTACAGGTACTGGGACTGGGGTCTCTGAGTGTCTTAAGGATGTCATCTGGGTGTGGATTCCAAGATTCTGCAGCCTAGATATCTTAAATACATGGTATAGTGCACTTTAAATAGGTACTACCAAACTTGGCATTCTATGTGAGAAACCCATTTAAGTCTGATGGTGTTGGTGACCTGTCCATGCTTCCCGACTTTAACCACTTCAGTGCACTCAAGCTTGACTTCCAACTGCACCTATGTTTCTTCACCTGAGGGCTTTCTCTGGCTGTTGAAATCTGGTATATGGCAGCCTTGAAGAATCAGGGAATTAATGCCACTAGCAGCAGTCCTCCACTAATGACTAACAGGAGGTGATGTATGAACACCCCACTACCCTGAGGGGCATCGCTCTGCTGGCTCTCCAGATTCCCCAGTGAAACTATGTTCCAGTTACCCACAGTGATAATGAGTTTGGTAACATACCATTCATTGACTGCCTTTCCTTCTTTGTCTCATTTCTCTTGTCCCTTATGGGTGTTTTCCTGGCCTCACCTCCCAAATAAATAGCTTGTTCTCCAATCTTTATCTTGGGGTCCCTTCTGTCAGAACCCAACCTAAGACACTGGAAATTTCAACTTGAGGTGGCCTGACAAAGTTTTAGACTTATCCTAGATGGCTGATTCCAATGGCTGATTTTGCCACTTAGTTGCTGTGTCTTTGGTTTGAAAGCAGAATGATTTTGTCCAGTTTTCATCTATAAAATGGGAATGCCAAATCCTGACATGAATGAAAATGATAAAAAATCCCCAAGAGGGCGCCTGGGTGGCTCAGTTGGTTAAGCGACTGCCTTCGGCTCAGGTCACGATCCTGGAATCCCAGGATCGAGTCCCACATCGGGCTCCCTGCTCAGCGGGGAGTCTGTCTCTCCCTCTGACCCTCCCCCTTCTCATGTGCTCTCTCTCTCTCTCAAATAAATAAATAAAATCTTTAAAAAAAAAATTCCCCAAGAGTTCTGATGTGAATCCCTGAGTCTGGACTCCTAGATGGAATCTTCTGCATGTACCCCTGTCCTGAGCACAATAACCAACACTTCTTTACATTCTATCAGTGCTATGGTCAAGAGTGCTACCCTGCAGCTGCTTAAGTAGATTATGCAAGAAAGGACAATGATGAGAAATAGCCCCTGAGAGTTTTCTCCTCTCTGAAAAGCCTGAGCCCTAGGTTTACCTCCTGTACTGGAGCAAGTAGCTGGAACCAATGGTACACATGGTGTTTTTGGATTCAAGATACCAATGGGCAGAAGTGAAGTTCTCTTAGTACCCAAGCCTGGGGACAACTCCATCTGCTAAATCTATCATCTTTTAGATGTATGATGATGCTAAATCTACTACTTTTAGTAAGGAGGAATAATGGAGAAGGGGTGTTCCAGGGGACTTTAAAACACAATAGAGAAATATCTATAGGTTAGTGGCACAGGAAATATCTGATGTGTCTGGAATATAATGTACCTTGACTGAATTATTTAATCAGATCTTAATTTCATTGCATCAACCAATCCACAATACATACTAATTTTATTCTGATAGATGATAGATGATCTAACATTGCTCTATGACTTGAAGTCCAATAGGTAGAACTACATAATGTTAATCTCAGCACTGAGAAGCCTTCTCATCTCAGGGACTAGGGTGAGGGCTGGAGAGAAGGGAGTGGTGGACTAAAAGCTCTGACATTTCCTACTATGTGAGACTAAGTAGGGAGGCAGGATAGTACCAGATGAGAATTCTAGGTAGGCTATGTCTCAGAAGGATTTCTGGAGGTAAGGAATATTGAGCAAAGCTATGATAGAGAGGGGTGGGACTAAGGAAGAAATTGGCAGTAATAGGAGTACGACCAAAAGGCTCCTATTATGAAGAAGAGTTCAAGAACTTGAGGAATATTTTGGAAGAGATTGGATGGTCACAGGCATGTAGCTTTCAAATCAGTCTTGGGTTTGAATCTGACTTAACCACTTACAAACTAAGAGAACTTGGACAATTTTCCTGATTTCCACTGTAATCATTAGCTTTTAAAATATAAAATATATAAATTTGTAACTACCCCCAGGGGCATTAGGAGTACAGCAGCCAACAAGGGTCAATGGTCCAGCATGGTGCCTGGCACACAGCAAATGATCAACACGTGGTGGTCACTACCATTATCATTCCATGTTTGAAGGCTGACCTGTGGAAGAGGGGCAACAGTTGCTCTGCACGGCTTTGACAGTAGAAGTTATAAGAAGACATATTTGTTTGGCTTTAGAAGAAACTTCCTCGCTCTTAGAGCTATGTGAATAATAGAGTGGGATCCCCCCAGGAGTCAGGGGACCCTCCTCCAGTACAAGTATTTGAGTAGCAGCTGCTGCAGGCTCATTCCTTGCCTGGACTGCTAAAGGAGTTTTTGAGACTGTCTTGGATGGGTGGTCAAATGAGAGATTGAGATCACTTCAAACATCTATGAGTGATGTGCACTAATCTTGTTTTTCAGGCCTGCTAGACTTTGAGGGGACCCTGTTCTGACCAAATACTCTGAAAACAATTTTGTTTCTAAATCTTTCCTGTTTAAAACCTTGTTGTATCTCATAGCCTGATCAGGGATTTTTATTAGAAGAAGGAGGGAAATAATAGGTATGAAAAGTGTTCTGACCTCCTTTTTTAAATCTAAGAAAAAATGAAATTACATTCCAGCAAACTTATTATGAATTGAGATTCTGCATATAGTCATGCCCACCCTAGACATGTTCTTGAACCTGTGAAAATTAAATCATTTTTAAATGCACCAGGAGAGCTTGCTATTTAACTCCCATTGGAGGAAGTTTCTCGTGGAAAAGGATTCATAATTAGATGACTGGATCTGTGTGTATTAGATTTAAAGTGACAGTGAAAACCATTTTCCAATTACTTATTATAAAATGAGAGTTGTGTTCTTGTGAGGGATTTCCAGAATCACTGGCTAAGAGAGTGGGAGAGGGAGTAGAAAGACAAACATCAAGCCCTATAGATACTGGTTCTTCCATAGAAGGTCTTGCCATGCCCTTATGAGCCTCCCTTTGGGTGTCATCTGGTTATGTATGCCTGACTTGTTACCAGCCAAGGCAAAATCTGTGCCTTTCATTTCCCTTGGACTTTGAGTATCAGGGCTTATAACTTCCAGTATCAGTATCTCTGTGCCTGACAGCTTTTTCTCAATTTATAGAACAATTGACAACAGACCCAAAACACTAGGCAATTAACATTCCCTAAGAGCTGCCCTCAATCAGTGACTAAGAAGAGTATAAACACCCCAACTCACACACACACACCTACACCTGAGTGGGATAATTCTGAGGCTTTTGTTTTGCACAATTACCCAGGGTCTAGTTGCCTTCTGTAGCTTTGACATCCCCCCTTTCCCAATATAACTTCCCACACTACTATGAGTTCCTCTGCACCTCTCAAACCAAATCCTTGTCTTAGGGCCTGTTTCCAGGGGAATATAAACTAAGACCTGAGCTTTGTAAATTCCTTACACACCGTACATTGGATTATTGAATATCAGGCCTGTGTGTATGTGTGTACACACATATGAACACACACATTTTCTGTCTTCAAGGTTTATGAGAAGGAGAGGTGTAGCCTGGCCATTCTCATACCCCAGCCCTTGAGCTGCACATGGTGGAGTCATGAGAGCTGGATCAGGCTGGAGGGTTGAGAGAGCTACACTCCAGAAGTAATAGGGGGTCCATTTGGCTAGTTGCTGAAAGCTCATCTCTTAAAACAAAGGCATAGATGGGTACAGGGGGACAAGTTCTTAATTCTTTGTTCCCTTACCCTGAAAAATACCTATTAATCAACCCCAGAAAGGTATAAGGATCATTCTGTTCTTCTAAGGTGAGTCTTTAACGTCTGTGCCTTTTGTAGTTCATTTGAGAAAGACTACTGTGTGGATGTCTACCATTGTCTCCTATGGGAGAATTTTCTGGTTTCCAGACAGTCCTGCCTTTCCCTATAGCCACAGAATTGGGGGCAGTGGAGGGTCCCTTTTGTTGTTGTTGACTGGAGGATTGGCAAAGTTACAAATAGCTTTAAATGCATGTTTCCCCCAAGGAAGGTTACAGCCTATTGGGGAGAATTGAGGAAAACTGGGGCAAACCCCAAAGGCATATTGGCTGGCTCCCACCTCAACAAACAAAATTCAGTCAGGGGCAATTAGTTTCTCCTAGATAGGGGTGAGGTCGAAGTTCAGGCAGAAGGTCCAAGGACTTGGGCCTAGCTGAGGTTTCACATAGTATGGACAGATTCTCTTTACTTCGCTTGCCCCTCACACTCCCATCCATGGATATGCTGCAGATTGCCTGGGGCAATTAGAATTTCACATTTTCAAAGAGGAGAAAGTAATGGTCTCTTAGACGGTGTAATGAGCCTGTTTTGTGGGCTTCTTCTCACCCTATGTGTAACTACTGGTGTAGGGATCAGTGGTTTTGTGACACTGAGCTGGTAAGAAGGAGCAGAGAAGAATCAAGTGATCTTCACAAGGGAAAATTAACTTTTGATTTGAAATGGTGTCCAGTCCTTTTTCAAGTAAATATCATTTATAATTTGCTACCAGTGTATAAAGTTATATCCAATGGCACCAGATATATCCATTAGTTCCCATTGGTTTTATGTTTTGGGTTTTCACTGTTACTGGGAACTGCCCTCTGCCTTCCTTGATTTATATCTATGGGGTTTCTAATAGGAGGGGGCATTTCAGATGGCCCTGTGGAGAAGGGAACAAAATGGAGATACATGGCATAGGATTCTATAAGCTCAGAATCTTATGTTTAATTCCTTTTAATTTCCCTGGTTTTTTTTTAATTTCTCCACAATTAAAAATAATTCATAGCAAGAGTTGTAGGAGGGAAGAAGAGGAAGGATGAACTTTGCTGAAGGCATCCCTCTGAGGACCTGGGAACAAATTGTACAGAATAAGGAGTTTACAATTTATCCCCAGAAAGATATATGAACCAGGTATATGTGACTGAAGTTACAAAGTGAATATTTAGCATCCATGCCATCATGTGGTCCACTTGAAGGGGGGGCCTCTGGTGAAGCTCCCTGAAGCTCAGGCAGGGATGACCAAGTCACCAAATGAGCATCAGGAAGCTGGGCTGGGTTGCAAACTTCAGTGTAGGACTATAAGCTGCCTTAAGGAAGGCAAGACTGTCTTATCCATCTTTATTCCCTAGTGACAAGCAAGACTTTTTGACAAATGTGATACAAGTTTGTGCTTGGAAAATGCATGTTTGATCAAATATCTCCCAGGGACTGTCTGGGCTATTGGAGTCAAGCTCAGAGAGCTGGGCTCCATGAACATCAGGGTCCTTGGAAGGGAGAATTAATTACAGTCCTGACATTTAGAACATGAGACAGAGCTTATGGAAGTGCCTGGTTCCATGAACTATTTGGGAAGCTACTGAGTAGGCAGCCAAGTTCCACAGCACAGGGGAAGGACTCTTTCATCTTCCTGTTTATGCTTCTTTCCCTCCCAGCCTTCCCACCCACAGGTGTCTACACTCTTGGTTCTCATCAGTCCAGACTGATGTAGTGTTGAGAATGTTTGGGTGAGGTTTGGTGGAGTCTGGAGCTGATGGCCAAGAAAGAATTCTTGAGACATCTTTGGTGCAAAATGGTGGTTTTATTAAAGCAGGGGGACAGGACCTGTGGGCAGAAGGAGCTGCAGCTGCTTGCTGCTCCCTGCTGCCCCAGTATTATGAAGAGCAAGTGACTACATACCTTGGGACTGGGGGAAGTAAAGATAAGGGAAGTTCCAAAAGGATTTTCATATATTAAAGAAGACTCAGGATCCTGGAGGAATGTTATAATCTGCCTATCTCAGGTATTTGTCAATGGTTAGAAGGACATTTAATTTTATCTATATTTCCTTCTGTCTTTGTTTCCCCCATCACAGACCTGCCTCATTTGCAAAAGGAGCTTTCAGCTCAGATTGACTCTGGGGTTGTCAGGATGCCCTAGCTAGATATATCCAGTTATTGGCATATCCCTGACTCTTGTGCTCAGTTCTAAGTCAGTACTTCCCATCCTTTTTTATACCAGGGAACATACAGAGAATGTTCATTGTACTGAAGTCACTGAAGGCCACTGCCCTGGGGGCTCCAGCTGCTCAGGTTCCTCCCAACTGTCCCACGAAGTGAGGGAATCTGTACTGCATTCCCCAGTAACCTGTTCCAGGTGTCCATTGGAGCTTCCTTCTAATAGTTTACAACACTCCATTTCCATGGAAAAAAAAGAGAAAGGCAATTACTTTCACAGGCCAGACCTGGATGAAATAACTTCAAAGTTCATTCAGTTAGCAAATCTATCAGGTGTCTTTAATGAGCCAAGCACTGTGCAGGGACTGGAGATTAACTGATGAAGTAGATGGAATGGTCCCTACAGCAAATAGGCAGTCACAATATAATTTGAAAGATGGGGAAAAAGGCACTTACAAGGGAGGTGCATGGTTGCAGGGGTGGGGTGGGGGGGACAGATTAGAGAGCCTTAAGAAAAAATTATGTGCGTAAAGAAGAAAATACACTCCTTTGAGTTCTAAACCAGAGGTCAACAAGTCTTAAGGGGCCAGATGATTGATCTGTTGCAAACATTCACTGCAGTTCAAATGCAGCGAAAGACAACACATAAAAGAATGACTGTGGCCATGTTCTAATAAATTTTTACAAAAAACAGGTAGCAGTAGTGACTCCATTTAGACTGAGGGCCATAGTTTTTCAACTTCTGCTCTAAATAAAGGAAGAATAATCTATCAATCTCCTCTGATTTAGAAACCACTAGGAGAGGGAATTCTGGAGAATTTTATCTAATCCAAGTTTGGAAAAATGGATCTTTAGTCCATGAGTCTTTAGTTAGGAGTAGAGGCTGTAGCAGATGGCTCCATGCAGGCAAGAGCATCAGTATAAAGGCAAAACAGGTGCCCCAGAGCATGGTGTGGGTTGAAGGATGAGGAACAATTGACCTTCATCTAGAAGAGGAAAGAGGAGGCTTGCAGGAAATGGCAGCGGAAGGGTTCCAAGAGAAAGATGTCCAGTGAAGAACTTTGAGATGGGGCTGGCTGAGAATTTCAGGAAGGATGTAACATTCTTTTTGTTTCCAGTTCTGCGGGGATATAATCCTTCCTCCTATATCTCCAACTTTTCAGTAGAAGATGGACAATAGGTGAATCTGAGACAGTTGGTTTCTATCAAATAGTCCATGTGTTTCCCAACATTTCCAGACTCCCTTGCAATTAGGTTGGGACTATTTCTGCCCAATGGAAAATGAGTGAACATAACATGTATAACTTTTAGGGTGAGGTAGTTAAGATGTTTTCCCTCCATCATTCTCTTTTCTTGCCAGGGTAATCACGAAGGCCTAGAGTTTCAGATAGCATAGTTGCAAGATTTAGAGAGGTGAACCAATCTACATTGTACTTTATATGGGTGAAAATTAAAATTTTAATATATTAAGTGGCTGAGATTTCAAGGTTTGTGACTAATACAGTAGGCTTGGTAGTGGTGCTTTGGAAAATAAATATGCATAGGCAATTCAGGGTAGAGGAAGATGTTGCATCATTGATACCTACTTAGAATATTTTGAGTTGAATATCATGTATTAAGCAGGATATGCTAGATTATGCTATAGTAACAAATGGCCCCCAATTCTCAGTCTCTAAACAACAAAAGTGAGGTTTTTTGTTTTTGTTTTTTTAATTTATGTAAAATCCAGTTCAGGACTCCAGTGACTCTCCAGAGTATCTCTCTTCCATGTGATATTGTAGCTCCACATCAATACTTGCTTCCACTATTAACTGAGGTAGAGAGGAACAGAATGATGTTTGGTGAGGTGGTGAGTCAGTGATGGGCACTTAAATGCTTCTACCCAGAAGTGACACACACATTTCATTGGCCAAATCATGTCACATGGTCACACAACTTCAAGGGGATGGGGAAAATACATGTGCCCTTATGGATATCCGTGACTAGTGGTAATATCTGCTACACATTCCCTGCTACAGAAGCTTCCAAAATCTTGGAAGTGATGTAGTTTTGGAATGTTGGTGAGGTGTGGAGCTGACAGCCAAGAAAGAATTCTTGATGTCTTTGATGCTTTATTAAAGCACAGGGGACAGGATCCATGAGCAGAAAGAGCTGCTGCACTGGGGTTGTGAGGAATGGCTGATTATATACTTGGGAGTTGAAGGAGGTAAGGACAAAGGGAAGTGTCCTAAAGGACTTTCATATGATTAGGATTTACAGGATACTGGAGGTCTTGCTATTATTGTCAAGCTAAGGTTGTTTTTCCTTCTAGGAAGGCATTAACGTTAAGACAATTGGGAACTTCCTGGAAGAAAGTTATACTCTTTCGATTACAAGTCCTTGTCAATAGGCTGCAGGTCATAAAGAAACTTAAACTTTGTTTATATTTCCTTATGCCTCTGTTCCCCACATCACTCATGGAAGGGAGGGTGATGTTAGGGCTCCAAGAAATTGAGGTATGGGTCTCTGAAAGTTAGGCTATTGATGAGTGCTTTTTCCTTGTAAATCACTAAGACATTGGTAAACTGATGGAGACTCATGTCTTGCAGGACTATAATCTCTGTCAGTTAACCATTTGTTTTTCCCTTCCCTTAGTTTTAGGCAGCCAGGAGTGCCTGAGGAATGTCACACATATCCCACCAAGGAGTGGTGGGAAGGGGTGTTGCAGGGTGTCAGCTTGTGTTTTGTCCTCAGCATGCCTTCTGCTCCATCAGAAGGTATAGACTTCCCAGAAGTCTAGAAAACTTAAGACCTACAGAAGTAGCAGTTGGCCAAGGAAAGAAGGGCGGGAGGAAGATGGAAGAGTGTTCTCTCTAAAAATGAACATGTAAAGGTCTGCAAGAATTTAAGGAATAAGCCTTTCAGTGTGGGTGGGGAAAAAAGTCTAAGAGTAGGAATATTAGCCACACATTTGAACAATTGTGCGAGACAATTTAAGGTAAAACTCTCTTCCGATGGTTTGGCAATGTAGAGCGCTTATGGATAGTTCATACTATTTTTTTGTCCAACCTGTCATGTGTATCCATGTTGGTACCTGCTATAGTAACAATGGAGAGCCTAACCTGAGAAAGTCCAGGGTGCACAAACCCCCAATTTTTCTGTTGGCAACTATGAGGATTCCCCAGTATCTACCTTTAAGATCTTTCTAGATAACTTACTAGGTCCCTGAACTGACTGGACCCCTCTAAGGTTTTAGTTCCCCAACACCTCCCCTCAGTGAGAGACAGCTAGGTAGAAGGTCTTCACCATGACATTATCTCCAGTGAGGTAGGTAGTATCCATGCCTGTTTTTTCTTGCCTGAACCAGTTTTACAACAAGAAGGAATGGGATGAAGTTATAGGAGGAGGAAACATAATACTTTAGACTTGAGCTCTCTGATTTGGGTTCGGAAAATAGGGGCCCTTGTTAAAATTATTTAAAGTATGACAACTAGAATTCCATGAGCTCACCCAATCTCTTGCTATCTGATCATACTACTTAGAGGACCCCTGAAATAATTTGTAGGTGGGGCTCTATCTGAAATTAAGATGATCATATATTCTAGATTGTATAAGAACATTCTCCAGACTAAAGAGATGGTGATTCTTTTAACCAGTTTCCTTTTCTTCTGTGTTCTTTCTTCCACCCTACAGTATTAGTAGAGGAAACAGAACGTAAATATATATTCAAATTCCATTTAGAAATCATAGGACAGGGATGTACCCTTGGATTTTTCTACTATAGCACTTTTATCAAAATAGACTTACTTTTATTGGAGTAGGAGTCAAATTATACTAATTAAGGCTTCACCCCAGCCATTTTGTAAATACCACATAACTCCCAATATTTTATGGTTGTCCTTGTCTTCATTTGTCCCATTTTATGTTTCCACTGCTCCAGCACTCCTATCGGGGTTCTATGCCCAGATCATAACTTAAAGTAGAAATGTTCCTCGAGGGATAAATTATTAACCAGGACATCCTGGATATAAAGCTTTAGTTCATAGGAACAACTATAAAGTCAGGAAATGGGGCATGATCTGCTATGTGAATGTATGTATGTGGAGGGCAGGCGGGCATTGAAGTCTTTTGCCCTATGGACTCCTAGCTCATGGAATGTTGGAACAGTCTTATTTATCTTTCTACCCCAGTGTCTGGCATATATGAACTCAAACCACTTACAATGTAACTGATTCCCTGTCAGTTGCTTTTTTTTTTTTAAGATTGTATTTATTTATTTGACAGAGAGAGACACAGTGAGAGAGGGAACACAAGCAGCAGGAGTAGGAGAGGGAGAGCAGGCTTCCCGCTGAGGAGGGAGCCGATGTGGGGCTCAATCCCAGGACCCTGGGACCATGACCTGAGCCGAAGGCAGACGCTTAAGGACTGAGCCACCCAGGCGCCCCCCTGTCAGTTGCTTCTGACCATAAATAGAGCTGGTCAAAAAAATGAATGAGCCCACTAAAGGTGCTGTTCCTAACTGAACTTCCCACTTTTCTTTGCCCTCACTGTTCTCACCAACCTTGTGCCAATGGCTTGAATCCCCTGGATCAAATTATTCTTGCTGACCTTATTGAGGAGGAAGAGAGGAGTTACAGCTGTGACTAAGTCCACCAAAATATCACAGTCTATTAAAAGCATCAGTTCATCAAAGTCCATGATGTTAATTTGCCAGGAAAGAGTCCCACTGGATTAGACTTTTAATTGGTATGAAATGCAGCCCAGAATACGGGGGTCTTGGGGAAATTTCATTCTGTAGCCTGGCAGTAATTAATCAACCTCCTCCAGAGTTACTGCCCCCTGGTGTATTGGAGTTTTTAAATTACCAGGCAGGGGAAAAATTCTATTATCCAGAAGCTCAACCCTTACAAATTCCCAGTTCTCTCCTCCAATCCTTCCCTGCCTTTCTCTGAAGGAAGTTGTAAATGAGTGACCTCTGACCCAAAGCTTCCAAAGACTCTCAGACCCTATAGATCTGTGTGATCATGAGCAAATCACCATCCCCTTGGGTGTTAGATCATCTCCAGCTTATTTTTAGGGGCAAAGATGTGGGAGTCCTTTAGACCAGGACTTAGGGCACAGGAAAATGTTTAAGTCAGAATTGTGGGGCAGTGATATAAATTGTATATTCATACAGTATAATAAAAATATAAAATAAATAAAAGAACAAATTATATTTCATTCAATCAAATAAATACATGATAAAAATATACAAATTAACAGAAATGATGTACAAATTAACACAAAATATAAAAACAATTAAAAAATGAAGTGTAGATATATATAACAATATGGATGAATCTGAAAAACATTAGGTTTAGTGAAATGTTACACACAAAAGAGAAACTATGATCCCTATTCATGAAATTCAAGGACAGGCAAAACTAATCTATTGTGAAGGAAATTAGAAGGATTTGCCTATGAAGGGTTGGGGTAGGAATTGACAACTAAAAGGGAGGCATGAGAAAACTTTCTTAGGTTATGGAAATGGTTTGTATCTTGAATAGATGGTAGTTAAATAGGTGTATACCTTTGTCAAAATTCAGTGGGTTGTACATTTGATCTACAAGTAAATTTCACCCCAGTGAAAGAAAATTAGGCTTGAAGGGGGAAGAAAACATATACCCTCTTTAACTTAACATTCACTTGGAGAATTTTTGTCATTAGACAAGTATAAAAAAGGAGTCATTATAATGCATATAATAGAAAAAAACTAGAAATGTAATTTAAATACTCAGTAACATGATTAAATTATGGTAGCTCAATACAATAGAATGTTCTACAGTCATGAAAAATGTCAAAATGTACTTTGACATGTAAAATACAAAATGTGATGAATTAAAATAGAATGCAATCTCATTTGTGCAAACATTAAATGTAACAGTGGCTTTTTGGTTTGGTTTTATTACAGGCAACATTTATGCTTTTCTGAGTTCTATAGAGTATATGGGTCCATAATCAGTGTTTATTACTTTAAAAATACCTGGCTGTTTTGTTATGCATTTTTAGAGTTGGGACTGCACCCACCACAATGCCTAATGCCTAGACTGCCAATGTTCATAGCCTGTTCTTCATTTCTTTTCTTCCACCCAGACTCTCAATCTTATACTCTCTTTCTGTCTGGATCAAACCCAGGAGGAGCCTTGTATATCTATCTCACCATTTAGTCCAGAAGAGGATAACTGCATACTTTCCTTGGGGCTTGAATTTTGAGCTTCCTATCAGTTCTCATCTCCTGCCCACAGCTGTCCAGGCTGCACTCCCAGGCCTGTGCATTCTGTCTTCCAAGAAGGAGCAAGGTGATTTGGATGGGATCTATTTACCCTGTAGACTTTGTTCTAGGCACCAGCTTGTTTGGGGTCTTGCTCCTGCTTGCAGGACCTTGCCTCAGATTCTATGAGAGGTGCCCACATACCAGTCACATTTGGCTTCTCCCCAGCCTCTGACTTTGGCCATGTCTGTACACTGTACCACCTGCTCTTCTCCCTCCAGCACTTTCTCTGGGCTCACAACTTCTCTTTGCCCACCTTCTAGTCTAGTTTTTCAGATCCTGAGATTCTCAGGTCAAGATGCCTGCATGTATACCTCCAAATCTTGTGCAAAGGGGTTGTATAATAGTTGAGTAGTGGTCCTCAAGAACCTGTGAATGTGACCTTATTTGAAAACAGTCTTTGCAGGTGTAATTAAGTTAAAGATCTGTGGATGCGATCATCCTGGATTTAGGGTGGACCCTAAATCCAATGATTAGGATCATTAAGTGAAATAAGAGGGAGATATGACCACCTGTGAGGGTGGAGGCACAGCTTGGAGTGATGCTTCCCCAAGCCCAGGAACATCTGGAGTCACCAGAAGCTGGAAGAGACAAAGGATTCTTTCTCCCTTAAGCCTTCAGAGGAGCATGGCCCTGCTTACACCTGGATTTTGGACTTCTGGCCTCCAGAACTGTGAGGATAAATTTGGTGTTTTAAGCCACCAAGTTTGTGGTAATTTGTTACAACAGCCCCAGGAAACAAATACAGGTAGTAATTAGTACATGTAGTCTCTGTATCAGTCCATCTCCCACCCCTTCCATCTGGCCTGGTGGAAGGAGGAGGTATCCTGATGGTCTTAGCTTGAAAGACACAAATCAAGGCCTAAAGCCAGGGCTTATATTGTAGGCAATTCAGTTTGAGAAGGGAATCCAGGGCACCTGGGTGGCTCAGTCAGTTGAGCATCTGACTCTTGATTTTGGTTCAGGTCATGGTCTTGGGGTTGTGAGATCAAGCCTCGCTTAGGATTCTCTCCCTCTCCCTCTGCTTCTCTCTCTGTGTGTGTCTCTCTCTCTTTCTCAAATAAATAAAATCTTTAAAAAAAATTGAGAAGGGAATCCAAGAAATCGAGTGAGAAAACAGATTAAGTGAAACCGGAAAGAAGGAAACACAAAAACAAGCCTGTGTTTTCTATCATCGCTGTGGGCACTGCAGGCATGTTCTCCCTGGGACTCTGAGGAGATATAGCAGGGCCTCTGAGGAGTGTCCATCCATAGGGAAAAAGGGGAGAGCATGGTGTTTCTTGGCTTCTTCTTCCATTGGTCAAAGATATCCCTTTGGACATTAACTGTTTGGAGTCCATGCTTCCAGTTGTGCATGCAGGAGTGGGAGAATCCTGGGCAGAATGATGACAGTGAGCAGTAGCTGCAGTCAGAGGTGGGCCAGGAGGATAGGAGGTGGAGGGTCCCATGTCATGGCCTAGAGAAGTGTCATCAGACTTAGAATACCAGCTCTGAGACTTTGTGGGAGATGCTCTTGATGTATAATTAAAAACCTGACCTCATAGGCTTGTCGAGGATCCAGTAAAATAGATATCAGCTAGTATATCCCCAATTGTATACAATCATCCCAAACACAAAAATCCGTCTTTCCACATCTCCTCCTCCATCTTCCACCTTCAAGCAATGCCCTTTCTTGGCTCCCCTCCCTCTCTTCCTCCCCCTTCTCAAACCCTTTTCCATCTCCCTCAGGCTTGAGAGCATCTCCTTCAGCTAGTCTCTCTTCCCAAGCTAGGTGTAGGCCCAGCCTGAGGGAGAACCAGAGGCTCAGGAAGATGCTGCACTGTGAAAGGGAGTGTGTAGTACCCCAGATACAGGAAGAAGTAGCTCTACTCAAAAACATCTTCTCTTGTCTAATTGTACCTTCCCTGCTGATCCTGCAAATGACGTTTAAATATTTAACAAATATGTCAGCACTGTTTGGGTTGCCTTTGTCCCCCACAGATGAGACCTTAGAGGGAAGGAACCTGCCTGGGACCTGTACAGTCCATGAATCAGAACAGACCTGTTCCTCTCCTTCACATGCCCCAGGTGACCAGGCACTCAGAACCAGTTACCTGGGTGGGGGCTGCTGCTCAAGCAACCTTGCCACAGAGGAGGCTGCCTGCCCTCTTCTGGCCAGGTGATGGGGCCATACCCCAGCCGGTGCCCAGCTTCTCCATCAAGCCAGAGAGACTACCTGTACTCAGCCCTGTGCTTAGTGGGTTCTGGGGCAAGATGCTAACATGGCTGCTCACCACCCAAGAAACAGGACTATTTGTCCCTGTGGTAGAGGTTAGCACCCCCTAATATGCCAGTTGATTTTTTCATCTTCTCTCCAATATGCTATACCTGACAGTGGATACCCTAATGTTATTTTTCAGAAGAAATATTTTATAAACATAGTAATAAAACATTAAACCATATTTATAAGATAAGAAATAGAACTATAAACACAAGTATATTTATGGAATTATATAAACTTTATTTTATAAACTTATGAGGCTACAAACATCAAAGTTCCAACTGAAACAGATGGCTCACTTCTATTAGGAGATTGGAGGATGGTTTATTTGCATGGGGGCTCTTTACACAGTGAGGGTGAGGTGCAAGGGACTCACAAAGAATACTCTCCTAACTACAAGGACTGTGTAATTGTTAAGAGTACCTTCTCATTCTGCTTTTCTGAGGAGCTCAGGACAAAAGTTGAATGGGGTTTTCTGGTGCCTGGAGCACTCCACATGAGAGGTGTTCCCTCTATGACCCCTGAGCAGGTGGGGCCAACCTGGATTGGACTTTGGCCTTTCTCATAAGCATGACCATCATGAGAGATGAAAACTCCAGAAGAAAATGCTCACAGGTCAAGAAGTTTTGGGAGCTGACTATTGAAACACACACACACACACACACACATACACACACTGGATTACAATTTTTCTCAAGAGCAGAAATATTAAAGATAGCCCAAGGATTTAAAACTAGCCTAACAAACATAATAAAAAAGATAGAGATTTCACCATTTGAAACAAGAAAATATCCAAAAGAACAAGCAGTAATAGTTCTGGAAAATATAACTGAAATAATAAACTCATTATGTAACACAATAGGTAAAATAGCATTATAGGTACAATTGAGAAATTAGCAAATGGGAAGAACAGATTAAGAAAACATGAGGAGAAATACTACAACTTTCAAATTTCTTTGGAGAATATTCTGATTTCCCCTGCCTCTGGAGATGTGTCTAGCAAGTAGTTGTTGTGGCCGAAGTCAAAGAGGTTGCCTGCCTGTGTTCTCATCTAGGATTTTGATGTATTCCTGTCTCACATTTAGGTCTTTTATCCATTTTGAATTTATTTTTATGTATGGTGTAAGAACAAAATTGAATTTAAATAAAAATTTTAAAAAATGTGTTTGGAGATTAGAAATAGAAGTGCTAACATTCTAGAAAAGAGAGTTCAATGAAAAGGACAGTGAAGAAAATATTTGAAGAAATGATGGAGATGAATTTTTCAATGAGGTACCTCAGATTGAAAGGGCCTATAGAGTGCCAAAGAGAAGAGAGGAGGAAAAATCCATCTCTGGACACATTATAATGAAATATAAGACTTTAAAAGACAATAGAAAATTCTAAAGCTTACAGAGATTTATTATCTTCTATTCAGTTCATTGAAAAATTTGTCAAAATATTAGATGTCAAAATATTAAAAGAAAATAATTTGTATTCTAGAAATGTATATCCAGTCAAACTAACATATGATTCAAACATTCCCAGGCAAGGGGCGCCTGGGTGGCTCAGTCGTTAAACGTCTGCCTTTGGCTCAGGTCATGATCCCAGGGTCCTGGGATAGAGCCCCGCATCGGGCTCCCTGCTCCGCGGGAGGCCTGCTTCTCCCTCTCCCACTCCCCCTGCTTGTGTTCCCTCTCTCGCTGTGTCTCTCTCTGTCAAATAAATAAATAAAATCTTAAAAAAATAAAAATAAAAATAAATAAATAACAAACATTCCCAGGCAATCAAGGCCTTAGAAGCTTGTCATTAAAAAGCCCATTGAAAACAGTTTTAGACAAAACACTTATATAAGAAAAGAGATGAAACTAGGAAATGTTGCTGGAGAGAAATGAAATAAAAATTATCAGATGCCTTTGGTCTTAGCTATTTTTCTTAAGAAAACAATAGCCTTACAAAGGAAAGGGAGAAAATATTTTAACCCAGTATTAAGAGTCTATAGGAATGAATCATGGAACACTACATCAAAAACTAATGATGTAATGTATGGTGATTAACAACGTAAAAAAAAGAGTCTATAGGATATTAAAATAATACAGATTGTGTGAAGAAGGGGGAGAAACAAGGGATATAAGATCATATTACAGCTGTCATGCTATGAAGAAGACCTAGATTATTAACTACATAAAAGTAAAGTAGGTTTGGGGCGCCTGGGTGGCTCAGTTGGTTAAGCGACTGCCTTCGGCTCAGGTCATGATCCTGGAGTCCCTGGATCGAGTCCCGCATCGGGCTCCCTGCTCAGCGGGGGGTCTGCTTCTCCCTCTGACCCTCTTCCCTCTTGTGCTGTCTCTCATTCTCTCTCTCAAATAAATAAATAAAATCTTTAAAAAAAAAAAAGTAAAGTAAAAAAAAAAAAAGTGAGGACACCTGGGTGGCTCAGATGGTTAAGCGTCTACCTTCGGCTCAGGTCATGATCTCCAGGTCCTGGGATGGAGTCCCACACCCAGCGCCCAGCTCAGCGGAGTGTTTGCTTCTCCCCTTGCTTGTGCTTTCTCAGTCTCTTTCAAACGAATAATTTTTTTTTTAAGATTTTATTTATTTGAGAGAGAGAGAATGAGAGACAGAGAGCATGAGAGGGAGGAGGATCAGAGGGAGAAGGAGACTCCCTGCTGAGCAGGGAGCCCGATGTGGGACTCGATCCCAGGACTCCAGGATCATGATCTGACCCAAAGGCAGTCACTTAACCAACTGAGCCACCCAGGCGCCCCCTATAAAATCTTTTTTTTTTAAATGGGAGAAATAAAGAATATAAGATGGTAGAAATCAGCATAAGTTCAATTACAATAAATGTACAAAATTCACCAGCTTAAGAGAAATACTGACAGTATTAAAAAAAAGTAACAAAATCCAGATATAAGCTATTTACAGAGATACATCTAATACATAAAAATAAAGATTTAAAAGGATGAAGAAATAGGTAAAGCAAAAAACTACTATAGCATATTGATAGCAAATAAAATAAAATATATAATTGGGGATAGAAAAAGTAGTACATAGCCCTAAAGGATTAAATTGCAGCATTATTTATAATAGCCAAGATATGGAAGCAACCCAAGTGTCCATCAGTAGATGAGTGGATAAAGATGTATGGGGTGTGCGTGTGTATACATACATACAATGGAATATTAGCCATAGAAAAGAATGATCTTGCCATTCATCACAACATGGATGGACCCAGACGGTATTATGTTAAGTGAAATAACTCAGGGAAAGATAAATACCATACAACTTCACTTATGTGTGGAATCTTAAAAAGCAAAATAAATAAGTTAATTAAAATAAAATACAGAGGACTAGTGATTGGATTAGGGGTATGGGAAAAATAAAGGAGATTAAGAGGTACAAACTTCCAGTTATAAAATAAATCATGGAGATGAAAAATACTCAGAATACAGTTACTATTTTGCAATAACATTGTATGGTGACAGGTGTGACTATACTTATCACAGTATTAATATATAAAACTATTGAATCAATATGTTGTGCACTTGAAACTAATATTACTTTATATGGCAATTACATTTTAATAAAAAAATTAGGTTGAGATTTTTAAAAAATATTGTAATTTTAAATTCTCACACATGTATTACAAATGCTTTATAATATGGAAGCAAAAATTAATAGACCTATAGAAAGAAGCTGATTAATGAAGTACCATTGTGGAAAATTTCATTATACCTCTCAACTAAGTTAAGTCAAACAGGAAAAAATATCAATAAGTATAAAAGTGAACAACTCAGTTAACAAGGTTGACCTAGTAGTCAATAATTAGATAAACTTCCAATAAGTAGATAAGTTTTCTTCCAACATACAAGGGAATTTTCAAAAGAAAGAGTATGCACTAGGACATAAAGTTTAACATTTAAAAAGCAGGTTTCATGAAGAGGATGGTGTCTGATCATAATAAATTAGAGGCTAATTTAAAATATTCCAGCGTATTTGAAGTTAAACACTAAAAACTTAAATAATAGAAACTTTAATATCTAGAACTGAATGGTGATAAAATGATATATTACAACCTATAAGGTTGAAGCTAATATTTATAAATATCTTTTTTAAATTTTTAAAAGATTTTATTTTAGAGAGTGAGTGGGGGAAGGAGCAGAGGAGGAGGGAGAAGGGAGAGAATCTCCAGCAGACTCTGTGCTGATCATGGAGCCCTACATGGGCCTGGATCTCATGACCCTGAGATCACTACCTGAGCTGAAACCAAGAGTCTGATCCTTAACCAACTGAGCCACCCAGGCACTCCTATAAATACCTTTTTGAAAGGGAATGTTCAAAAGCAATGAATCAAGAAGTTAGAAAATAAACAAGAGAATATACCCAAAGAAATAAAAAATATATTATTTAAAAACATAAATGAGTAAAATATAAAACCTTCAATAAGAAAAGCCAAGAAAGCCAAAGTGGAATTGTTAAAATAACACAGTACTCATCTGTGATATGACTGATAAAGATAAGACACAAATTATATACATAACATGGGGGACATAGCTACAGATAAAGTAGACATTCAAAAGATAATAAGAAAATATTATTAATCATATGCCAACAGGGGTGCCTGGGTGGCTCAGTTGTTAAGCATCTGCCTTTGGCTCGGGTCGTGATCCCAAGGTCCTGGGATCGAGCCCCGCATCGGGTTCCCTGCTCTACAGGAAGCCTGCTTCTCCCTCTTCTACTCCCCCTGCTTGTGTTCCCTCTCTTGCTGTGTCCCTCTCTGTCAAATAAATAAATAAAATCTTAAAAAAAAAAAATCATATGCCAACAATTTTAAAAACCTTAGTTGTTTGTTTTAACAATTCTCATTTTATCTAACCCAAACTGACTTAAGAGGAAATAAAAGGCTCAAATAGTCCTATTCAAGCAATTGAACAATAATTGAAAATCTCTCTCCAAAGAAAAGACCAGACCTGGATGGTTTACAGATAGAATGATCTGTTCCTTGACATTTTTATGTAATTAATATTAAACACAATAGAAAATGAGGTAGTATTTCCAAACTCATTCTAAGAGGCCAGGCTTTGTCAACCATAGTGAAAACATTATGGAAAAAGATTACAAGCACATTACCTTTATAAATATAGATGTAAAAATACCAAATATTAGTAAATTAAATCCAGTGTGTAAAAAGATACCATGTTCAAGCTGGGTATGTACAAAGATGGTTTACTGTTAGAAAACTCATAAATATACTCTGCCACATCAGCAAATTGACAAGAAAACATTTTTGAAAGACCATTCTCCATTGGTCTCTTAGGTTTCTGCACATCTTGTGAGAAGTTCCCATGACCTTTGTTCTGGACTATATTTTTGAAGATTATTGTATAGAAAATAGCCCTGAAATATATTGTACCACTTCCTAATGCAGATGGCAAGGTCTTTACCATCCAGTAAAATAATATCTCACTTCAGGGAAAATGTTGGACAAGTCCACCTGCAGCCCTTTTAAAAAAATTGTTTTTCTCAGCTGTAATGCAAATCAACTGCATGTACAGCAGTTGGGCTGCCCTGTGTTGCTCCCGTGGGGCTTGCGGGTCAAGGAGAATTGATGTGAACATAAAGATCATACTGCCTGGTGTACCATGAGTAATAGTCCTTTATTTCTTACCAAAGAGTCTCAAGTCTTCTACCAGCATCTATAAAACTATGGCAGGCTAACTTACTAGCTTGCAAGAAAGGTAAAATCTGGAACCCTTCACAGTTCTTCACAATTATTTCAAAATGTCACAATAAAGCAGGTGATACTATTTTACAACCATTTATGATGAAAATTCTTAAATGGAGAAACATTAGAAACATTCATTTTAAAATCAAATGAAACAAAAATTTTCACCATAATTTATTCAATATGATATTGAAGGTCCTAGTCAGTGCAAGAAGAGGAAAAACAATCATAAGGATCAGAAAAGCAGAAATAAAATGGTTATTGTAGAACAAAAACCCAAAGGAATATAGACAAGTTATTAGTATTAATATGTATTAGGATGCCTGTGCATAAGAACAGTATACTTAAATTTGTTGTATTTCTGTAAACCAGAAGTAAACAACTAGAAAATGTTATTGAAGAGAAGATACCATTTAGGGTAGTTTTGGAATATTAAAGATCTAATAAGTCCAACAAAAATTATGCAAGATCTTTATAGGAAAAATAAACCTTAAGACATATTTTTAAAGATCTAAACGAATTATAGCATGTTGGTAGTTTAATGACAGATTTTTATAGAACTAAAAAGATAATTGTAAATTTTTTTTTAATTTTTCTTACTGTTATGTTAATCACCATACATTACATCATTAGTTTTAGATGTAGTGTTCCATGATTCATTGTTTGTGCATAACACCCAGTGCTCCATGCAGAACGTGCCCTCCTCAATACCCATCACCAGGCTAACCCATCCTCCCACCCCCCTCCCCTCTAGAACCCTCAGTTGGTTTTTCAGAGTCCATCGTCTCTCATGGTTCATCTCCCCCTCCGATTCTCCCTCCATTCTTCCCCTCCTGCTATCTTCTTCTTTTTTTTTTCTTAACATATATTGCATTATTTGTTTCAGAGGTACAGATCTGAGATTCAACAGTCTTGCACAATTCACAGTGCTTACCAGAGCACATACCCTCCCCAGTGTCTATCACCCAGTCACCCCATTCCTCCCACCCCACCCCCACTCCAGCAACCCTCAGTTTGT
>NC_138376.1:29915621-29930834 GCF_054177405.1 Leptonychotes weddellii | reverse complement strand
CCATCTTGCTCCGCCCCCCGCCAGGAATAGGATTTTTTAAGAAGCTGTTAACTTTGGTATTAGAATCCCATTGTCACTTTGACTGGATTTGGATTAGTAGAGTAGAAAGCTATTCAGAATCACCCTCAAGAGCTCCACCCTGTGGAAATAACTAGCAGGAATGAACAGGACTGACCTTCCTTCACAGGGCCACACTTATCTCTAGGGCTCTCAAATACTTTGGGGCCAGCCTCCAGAGGTAGATACTAGATTTCCCAAACAAAAATAAATATTAAAGGAAATTGATAAAACCAGTCTTACATGCATTTTTTTTAGTGACATAAGCCTATAAAATACAGGATAAAGCTATTTTCAGTGATTAGTATTCTAATCTGTTATTTCATGTCCATGACAATATTTGTCACAACCCTGACACCAAGCTCCAGGATACCCTGTTCCCCTGGATTCTCTCTGCCCATCAACCTTTGACAAGATACTTAGTAGCTTCTTTCTCCTTCTATGTAACCTGAGTTCTAGCAGAGCCTCTATAGTTAAACCTCTTTAACATCTTGTACTTGGCCATGGCTCCAGCCCAGGAGAGCTTGGATATCTATTCCATCTTGCTCTAAAACAATTTTTAACTTCTGTCCCTTTTCCCTTCACAGTCTGACATTTACATTGAGTTATTTACCAGTATTTTCCTGAGATGGTGTTATGCTAATTCGGTGCTTCATCTTGAGATAAAGAGGAAGAATTGAATAATGGTTAAAAGAGCATCCACTAGCTTGATACAACTGAAGGAGATCAGAATATGCCACCCCCAACACATGCCAGTTGGTATACTGATAGTTGAGCTGAAGGCACTTGAGAAAAAGCAGATGCAGGAAGGGGTCTCTGACCTCCTTTCTTATCACTGGAGACAGGGAGTCAACATTGAGAGGAATCTGTACAGACCAACCCACTAACATAACCTTTACCTTTTATTAGTTTCTGCCACATATTTCCCCAATCACTCCTACAGTTTACTGCCCCTAGCCCAAGCTGCACTTTCCTTTGCCTTGTCTCTCCAGTTTGTCATTCTTTGTTGAAATGATATATAAGGCCTATCTGCTTCTTTGGTCCTCATTTCTTAATATTTTTAAATGTACATGAAGGACATTGTATCAAAGTTTTTATGCTTTTCTCCTGTTAATCTGTCTTCAGGTCAGATCAATCTTAATCATCAAGCCTAGTCACAGAACCTAAAGAGTAGAGAAGTCTTTCCTCCTCTTCACAACCCTGGAGCTGCTGCTTATAGCCAGGATCTGAGGCAACTGCTGAACCTTGGATTTCTCATCTGAAGACCTGCCTCAGAATTGCAGAGGATTGAAATCATAGTCTAGCCTCAAAGATAACCTGGGTCCTAGAGTCTCTCAAAGAAACAGTCTAACATAGTTTTAAGAGAGCAAAGTCTGTGTTGTGACTGAGTAAAATCCCAAAGAGTAAACTGAAATCTTTTGTTCAGTGAGACATCTTAAACATTCTCCCCACTGATGCCCTTTGCCGTCTGCACAGGAGGCAGTTATTCAAACTCTGCTCAGCCTCCAGAATCACTCCCACTCATCCCAGGACTTTTTCCCCTTTTTAACTTCAGCAATAATTTTCCTCTCCTGGCAGTAAAGTCACTCTTTCTATTACAAACACAACTTTCCCCACTCCTCATATTTTTCTCTAAATGATTACCTGAATCTGAATGAATCTCAGGAGCTTGAGGGATGGCAGAGACGCAGGAGGAAGGAGAGGAGGCAGCGAATACTCTTATATTCATCATTTGACCCTATTACACTAGCGACTGTTAAAAGTTAGCGATGTGTCATGCAGTATGCTGCCAGGATGGTGGGTTATGAAGAACATATGGCATATGCCTGGATATCACAATTTTCCCTCAAGAACTCATCCCTCAGAAAAGATAGTCAGATTATAAGGCTTTACAGTGACTTTGAGCTTTACAATGACCAAGTTCACAATGACACATTTTGGCGCAATCTTGCAGTGGCTTTATTTTGAATAAAAAGCATGGGGAATGCTTTAATCCCACAGTACTCCAACCAGTGCTGGTTCAGGACTGTGCTACAGGTCACCTGATAGAATTGGCAAAGGCAGTGAGCAGATGTGTACATACACAGTGACGCCAGTTTATTAATTGTTCCTCAGGGCATATCTCCTGTCCTCAACCAAGTTTTAGAGGTCACTATAAACAAGCCTTTTAGAGATCCCTTTTAAAAGCATCAGACTAAGTTATACTGTAGGAAACAAATCTCCGATCATTGGAAAAATAAGGGAAAAGACTGATTACATTATGTAAGTGGGTCTTTGTGGCCTGGTATCAACTTTCCAGAAGCCGTGTCTGATTCAAGTATTATTGTCTGTTATATGACTGAGCACATGAGCTCTGGAAGACTGATGACTCAATATGTTGCTAGTGATCAGAACACTAATGTTGAAGCTACATATGAAAAGTGAATTGCTATGTAACAGGACTACAAAAAAACAATACTTTAAAAAATGTTTGGGGGCACCTGGGTGGCTCAGTCGTTAAGCATCTGCCTTCGGCTCAGGTCATGATTCCAGGTCCTGGGATCGAGCCCCACATCGGGCTCCCTGCTCAGCGGGAAGCCTGCTTCTCCCTCTCCCACTCCCCCTGCTTGTATTCCCTCTCTCGCTGTGTCTCTCTCTGTCAAATAATAAATAAAATCTTTAAAAAAAAAGTTTGATGATTTAAAATACACAGATCTAACATTTGATAGTTTTCTTTCAGCTCTAAATATTTGTCTATTCAGGGTGTCCAGAGAGCATTTGCATCCTTTCACAGGGGGATGGAAGTGCCTTACATTTATCATCATTCTGTATTTGGGCATTTAGGGCACTTGTTTGCCTATATGGAGCCCAGAGCCTTATTCTGCCACTTTTCAGGTTGTGAGATCCATTGGCTACCACAACTGTAGCTTTCATAAACCAGTTAGTTCTCAGAGGAAGAGCAAGGTGAATATCCTCAAGTTAACGTGTACCCTTCCTTAGCTCTCATTACATATAGTGACTATTGTAATATTTTTGTTTGTCTCCACAAACCTTCTAATGCCCCTTCCTTCCAGCACATATCCCTGCCTCCAGCTTCTGAACTCCTTCAGCTCTCCACCCCCAAAGTTACTTAGGATCTTCCACCCCATTTCAATTTCTTTATCAGGAAATGGCCTCTTCTGAGCTAGAAAGCTAATCCTTCTCCATGTTTCCTATATCTCAGGCATTCCCTTATTTCTCTGACTTACTCTATTATTTCTCTTCCTACACCTTCAGCTTTTCTTCCAGTGGTTCCTTCCCCTTAGTCTAATAATCCTGTCACCCTATCTAATTTAAAAAAAATATTTGATTTATTTTCTAACTGATTTCCTCACAGGTCAGCTCCTTAAAAATGTTCGTTCATTATACCAGGAGTCTCCAAATGGCGATGGATATACCTACAATCTATCCCAATAAAACCTACTGGGGCATACAGATTCTCAAATTCATGTTAGTAAATTCTGATAAGGACACTGGACACATAGGTTGATTTCTGCTCATCTGTGCATTGGATAGTCATAGGTTACCTGGGACACAAGATGTGGGCAGGGAGGGAGCTCCATAATCTGGAAATGCTGACCAAGACTCCCTCAAGCATGGCTCATCCATCAATCCACTTAGGGCAAAACATCACTGAGTGATGCCAATATTTTGTTTAAATGAATCCTCACAACATGGGCAGCATGTGATTTTTTTTTTAATTTTTTTTTATTATTATTTATTTGACAGAGAGAGACATAGTGAGAGCAGGAACACAAGCAGGGGGAGTGGGAGAGGGAGAAGCAGGCTTCCCGCTGAGCAGGGAGCCCAATGTGGGACTCGATCCCAGGACCCTGGGATCATGACCTGAGCCGAAGGCAGACGCTTAACGACCGAGCCACCCAGGCGCCCGGGCAGCATGTGATTTAGATTGTTACAATGAAAATCAGATTGGAAATATTAATACAAGCACCTGAGAAAAATTGAAAAGTTGATAGTTTCTACTTCCTAGTAGGATTCTTCAGTGGTCATGTTATAACTAATCAGGTCAAGAAATCTGCCAAAAGAATTAAAATTATCAAGACTGTTAGGGTAATGTGTCAGTGATAGCAGAAAAATCCCATTTATACAGTTACTTGATACGTTAATGTTATTTTTGAAGTCTTGCTAATCCTGATACATTTATACTAAGCATGCATAACTTCCACTGACAGCAGTGCTCTATCAAGTTATGTAATTCTTATTCCAATATGTCACAAGATTTCACTAAATTTAGCAGTCAGTTTTTAGGAGTGAAAGATAAAAATCCATTTGTCACTGGGAAAACACTTGGCTCTTCCTACCATTATAGAAATTGCTAAAATACACCAAAACAATAGAATAAGCCAAATGTATTCTTCTATCACCAAATACTATTGGCAGATGCACAGAAAATACTGAAGATTTGAAGCAGCAAGGTTTAGAACAAATTATATAGTGTGGGAGGTTGCAATACAGTTGGATGAAAGTATAAACGTTTTGAACATGTCTCAGATTGTGGTACCTGCTGGTTCTATTTCAAAAATGATATATACCTAAAATTACTTTTGTAAGCCACACTCAAAATTAAATGACCCCTTCATGGAAAATATAACTACCACCCCAGAGTAAGCTTACAGATATCACACCACGTGTGCAATTTATCTATCACACCATTTACAAACAGGGAGTTGCCAGGAAGAAGTTGAAAGCAATGTACATAGAGTACTAAGATGTCATTGATGGGACTAATTTCATGAAAACAAGACTTTTAAACCATAGTCCACTCTTTATGCTTTGTATTATGAACCAAATGTCTTTGTAGTATGAAAATAATTAATCACTCCCTATCTCTAAAAGGGAAATGATATACTTAAAGATGAGTTATGCATTTGTCTTTTAAAAGTTTCTAATGTTCCACATTTGCTGACCTTGACAGTAAGTAAAGGTGAAGTTGTAGCAATGATACAGGGACAACCTCTTTTGAAAAAATTCATGCTATGCACAGAATATTTCAAAAGCACATTTTGACATGTTTCTACTGTTGAGATCTTATACTAGGAAAAAAGTATCTAAAGTCTCTTATGCCTGCATACCTCTTATGCCTGCCTACATCTGGAAGAGTTCAACAGATTAGAAGATTAGGTTTTCAAACAATTTCAGCAGGTTTGAGCTAACTGTTTAAATGTAGAGCTGCAACACCTTTCAATTAGTTTGCACCAATTAATTGACATCAAGAATTGGAATTTTCCAGAAGTCACACACACACAAAACCCAGTTTTGCATAATTGGTAGATGAAACTAAACACTGAGTTTCACAATTTAATAAACCACCAATGGTGTAGAGTTCCTTCATCTAGAGCTACCAATCTTTGTAAAGTATCTTTCTCAGCTATGACAATCCTTAAAATCAACAATCAAAATAAAACTAAACTTAGATCCTAAAAATGCTGTATCAAAGGAGGTTAAAAAAAAAACTTTTGAAAATAGAGCACTTATATTCACATCACTGACAAATTAACATTTTCATTTTGTGAAGAGGTTTTGTATTAAAAAATGTTAGGTGTTTTATGGCATTTGTTTTTCGTGAATGTTTAAAAATGTACATACTACAGTACAGTAGCGTATACATATGGTAGAAGTATACAGACATACTACTGTCACTGGTCTACCCAGATCACAATCTTTACTGCTTTGTATGTTGCAGCCTTTTATTGTTTTCATTCCAGAACTAGACTTTAGTTAATGACTCCCCAAATGTATTAGTCACAACCTACCTTGCTTGATTTTTGCTATATTTGATACCATTTTTCTAATCCCTCCTTTTTGAACCTCCCTGCCCCCATGGATTTTGTGGCAACTTTCCCTCTTTCCTTTACTATTAATCCTTGAAGTCTTCCTCTAGGCACCTTGGTCTACCTGCCACTTAAAGGTTGATGTTGCCTGGGGACCCAATTATATTTACTTCTCTGTGTGGTCCCTTGGAGTGGGTTGGAAATGTTTGTGAACCACTTCTCTCTGACCTCACCTCTCCTTTAAACCATTGCTACAGGGACGAGTTTCACCCAAGAGCAACCCAACATGTTGCTCACCTGGCATTCTGTTCTGGAGCTTCTATCACATAGATGCCATTGGAAATCTGCTCAGTGCTTATGCACACATGACACAGAAACCATGGAGTTACACTTGGCAATATTTGATCAATAGGGGCAACCCCCCCCCTGAATAAATTCTTCTCTCTTCCCCTGGTAATCAGTGGATGAAACAATCAGTCACTCGTAGTGATGACCAGCTCAATGCATCTTTCTTGTCTCTAATTTCCCACTAACTCTTGGTCCTGCTATGTTCTCAATAAATTGCCTGCACATCAGTCTCAGCTTGGGTTTCCCCCCAAAAATGGTCTAAAAGACACGGGGTAAGCTCAATCACTAACCATCTTGCACTTGCTCACCTACAGGTCCCCTTGTCCACCCAGGGTTCTGTCTAGCCTCTAGTTACCAATGTCCATTTCTACCTGAATGACCTACAGGAATCAAGTTCCAACAGAATGAAACTTCTTCCTCTCACCTTGCCTCTCATTTTAGTAAGAGGCACCATCATCTAATGGAGCACCTCTGAGGACCTTGGAATCACTAAGATCTTAATTACCTCAAACCTTCAACAGGTCATAACTGAATAGTCTACCTCTCATCAATCCTGTACATTTCTTCCAGCTACTGAAGCCTTGGAATCCTCCTAACCAAAAACCCAATTGTTGTCCCATTTCTGATTGTGTTCCCCCTTCCCCAAATTTTTGACCTGCTCTGTTTCAGGAAGAGAAATATTTATGACCTATGTAGTTTTAAAGAGTTAGTAAACATCTATGTTTATAAACAATTCATCTCAAGAAATGAAGTTTCACCAATACCCTTGAAACCTCTTTTCAATCAAGATCCAAATCCACTCAGTTTTGAACGGTTTCTTAAAACTGGATCATCTGCTGTGAATAGTTCCAGAATCTAGATTTTGAAGATTTTATTCCCATGGTATCATTTGTGTTCTGTCTTCTATAAATTAAAAGTTAGATCTAGGCACTTCAGATTCAAATTTGTATTTTAGCAAGAACAGTAAAATAGGGGGTGGTTTTAGACCATGTATTCCAAGACAGAGCCTGAAGCAAAATTATTTTGCTGATAGGATTGTACTTCATTACAACAAAGAAAAACAGGAGGGAAAAGACAGGGGAGGGGGGATGGCAAATATGGCAAAGTATATTTTTGGGTTCGTCATAGGTTCCTAAAAAGCTGATTTCTTAGTTGGCCTGAAAGTCTTTGGAGACCAAGGAAGTTATTTCCCCCAAAATCCCTCCAAGTGATGGAGAATATTCACCAGCTACTTTCGCCCGCTCTCAAAGTTGCCCCAGAGACTATTAACTCCTCTGCAATCTGATGTGTATTCAGAGGGTCCCCAGTGGTCTCACACTCCAAGTGAGGCACAATAAGGCAAGGCTGTGAACAACCTGAAGACTCATGATGCAGCACTTAAAAATCCCTTGTTTTGTGGCAATAATGGAGGTAGCAGCAACCTTTCTTCCCAGATTGCAGGAAAAGTACTAACCAGTGTTAGAGCTACTGGAACCAGATTCCTGGCAGGTGAAGGAGTCCAGAA
Organism: Leptonychotes weddellii; assembly: GCF_054177405.1. Taxonomy (NCBI): domain Eukaryota; kingdom Metazoa; phylum Chordata; class Mammalia; order Carnivora; family Phocidae; genus Leptonychotes; species Leptonychotes weddellii. The sequence goes on along the minus strand of NC_138376.1, from coordinate 29,923,115 downwards.
TGGTGCATGCCTGAATCCAGAAGTGCTGTGCTCTGAACTTTGATCAGAAGGCACTAGTGTCTGATTGTATCTTTCTGACAAAACATTGATGATACTTTTCTAGATTCATATTTTTGACATGGGATTTTGATAAATCCTTTAAGTTTTGTCCATGTTGACTTTGCTTATAGTTAATTTTCTCCATTATGTCAGCCTTCCCAGACATCACCCAGATGATAGTTGCTCAACTTTAGGTGTTCCCAGCTGAAAGCTGGGTACCCTAGTTCCTACTGTTAGAAACCATCTGGCCACCTACCAGCTCAGCTCACTCCAATGATGGGTATGTCTCAATGTAGTCAGGCTAAAGAATTCTGGTAACACTGGGCCCTATAGGGAACTCATACTAGGGCAGGAATAGGACTACTACTAGGTAGTAGTAGTAGAAATCAACGTTGGTATGATTGAAGAGGAGAAATCAACGTTGGTATGATCCAAGGTCATACCAAAACACAGAACAAGCCGGGGAAATGAGAAAGGAACAAATAGACTTCAAAGAGAGGCAGATGGCTGCTTTATAATAGCCAGGCCATGCAAAAAAGGGACAGCAATAAGTTGACAGCCTTGGTAAAGTAGGGGAGAGCAGGCCCCACTTGTAAGCAGGAAGGTTGGCAATTGGGAAGTTCAAGCACATGGGCAAAGCTGCTGATGTGATCTACATCTATTTCCCAGTTTTCACAGGACTTCAGCTCCCTTCTACCTGCCACTATGGCAATCTAGCCTGGCCAACATGCTGCCCAGCCTGGAATTGGAGTTTGCCAGTTCACCAGTTCCTTCAAGGTCTGTACCAGAACCTCCCTACTCAATGTAGAGTTCTTCCTGGGGCAACACACTGAGTGAAAAAGGAAAATAGGGTATGGCCATTTAGGGCACAATATGGGACACGGATGGGCAACTCTCACACCAGAGCCCCTCAAGTTGGGGAAGGTTTCTCTAGCATGCTTCAATTTGACTTCTTTATCTGCTTAATCAGCTTCCTCCCATTCTTTTCACAGCTGCTGGTCCCTAATATCTTATGCCCCAAATTGTATTGGCACCTGTTTTGGGAGAACTAATTTGCAACAGGTCATGATTGATATTCTTCTCCTACCACCCATTCTAGATTTTTCTTACCCTCAGACACTCCATCCATGGCCCCAGCTCGTTGTGGCTGTTGGCACCCATCTATCAGAATGGCAGAATGTCAAGTGCACCAAAGGTGATGTATCAACTCTAGATAAGAGACCATACTGAAGTATGTCAGGCCAGCAGCCTTTGGGCTATGCAATATACAATAGCAGTCTGTGTTCCTTTTTGTGCCTACTATTGGGCTTGGTCATGATCTGCCATGAGTCCATCTGATTATTGCATGTGCCATGCACAACACTGAATGGGGATATGATTGATGAGAACCATGACTCCCACATCCTTTAAGACTTCAAGGGAATGGTAATAACTTCCATTCCAGTATACATTACAACATACAGTATTCCAATTTTCAGTCTTGGACAGGGTATAGTTTCACAGGCTTCCCACTCAAAGGGTTAGGGTTGAAACATAGGTCTTTCCTGCCTGTATAGCCTTAGTCCGTATATCAGGAAGCAACTTGGTTTTACCAACTGCCAAGTGGGTCCAACCATTACAGGCCTTCAAGTGTAATGAGAAATGACCACAGAATGGATCAGAGATTCACTGGACTGAGCAAGATGAACTTGGGAGGGGATAACTACCCCCCCCATACCCTTTAATAGAAAAGTCATGAGGGTTTTGGGTCCCTCATATCAGTAACGTATCCAACAACTCTTGACAAATCTGAGTAGTTTCCTTTCCACAAGGTAGAGTTCCTCAAATTAAGTGACCATAGATGCTTTTAGGGAAGGACTTGGGGAGTCACTGCTCTGTGTACTTGTCATGTTAGCCAGGTGTGAGTACTGGGCAAATGATAGTGGACTTTCCACTGGGGCAACTGGTCTTAATTCTCTGCTCATCTACTCTTGATCCCTTTTGGTTGTATAAATCAAATGATACTTCTGTTGGCCACCCATCTTTCTTATTAGCCCCATAGATCCTGGTCTAGTAGCCCTGTGGATCAGGATCTCTCCTTGCCACTCTGGCTCCATGGTTCTTTATGGCAACTCTTAGAGGCAATGTGGATGTGACTAAGTGCTGGTGCCAGGCCTCTGCTTTTCTGAACCCTACCATCCCCACAGACACCAGGAAGCCTAGCTCTGTGTATACCCTGCCATCAAACTTGGCTTACAGGAGACCTCCAACACACCAGCTTTTCATGGAGACTGACGTCATCCTCACTAGTGCTCTCCTTTAGTTCTAGAGAAAGGAGTGACTGCTGGGGCACTCTAGGGAACAGATAGCACTTGACTTCTCTAGTCAAATATTCAAGCCATTGAGGCCACCTACCTCATATGCTTTAAAACATATTCTCCAGAATAGGAGAAATATATGAGAATTTTTCCAAGTATACCTTCACATTTAGTCATCAAGGACTAGGGAAATAACCATGGAGTGGTACCAGACACTTGGGAGAACCCTCCTTGTCTGATTTAACTGGCCCCCTACATCCTTAATCTATTGGAAGTTCATGAGCATTTTTCCCATCCTTCATATCACTAAGATGTGTAACCCTTTATCCAACACTTTCTGAAAGATCTTAGTATTTTCTTCAGTATATAGTTCCTCAGATCAATGATCATAGGATGAGGATGGACTTTGGGAAATCACTACTGTATGTACTGTATGTAGTTGCTATAATATCACAGGTGAGTTAGCTAGGATTTAGCTCAAGTGTGGGAACTGAGTAAGAGATAGTTGCTTCCTATTGGGGCAGCCAGTTTAAGTCTTTTCACCCGCTCTTGACTGCTTTTGTTATACAGGTCAAGCAATACCTTTGTGGCTGCCAATCTTTTGCACTAGCTGTGTCTTAGTCTAATTGCCTTGTGGATCAAGATTTCTATTTGCTACTCTGATTTTATGGCAATGTAGATGTGATTAGTGTTGTTGCCTGACCTCTGCTATTTCTGAATCCTACTATTTTTATGGACACCAGTGAGTCCAATTCAATATAAACCTATACTACCACTAACCTGGGCTGTAGATGACAGCAACTCCTGCTTCTCACTGAGGTTGGTGCCTCCTATCACTAGGGTGGAGCACTTGTTTTTAGGGAAAAGACTGACCCATGGGGCACCTGGGAACATCCTGGATTCTCTTGTTTAAAAAAAGGAAAAAAAAAACTTTTAGCAGGCCCACCACTAAGCCCTTTCCCAAAACCTTACCAAGGTAACTGCCATCTCCTCATTTGCTATCAGTAGCTCTCAAACTTGGCTGAAGGCAAAGATCACCTGGGGAATTCTAAAAACCCTGATGCTTGTGTCTTATGTCTTGAGATTGATCTGTTTGTAAGATTATAGGAAGATTAAGGGTCCAGATTCAACAAAAATCTCCCTACATGATTTGAATGTACAGCAAAGTTGGAAGACTGCAGCTATAAGCCATTTTTCCACATCCCCACCCTATCCAGAACTTCTGATAGCTATACCAGCAGCATATTAAGACTGGTTCCATGTCTTTGCCAGGACATTAGTTAGTCCTGTGAGGGCACCTCACATCAATCAACTCTCCATGATCTGGCTTTCTATTCTACATTCTTTGCTCCAGCACCTTTAAAATCCATCAGTCTGTTCTGAGTTCCTACTGACACAGAGTAGCCAGGTCCTACAGATCCTTTGGTGAATAATCCTTTCTCTATGTCAAGGACAGACTGCCCTACTTAGGCCATGCTGGACTTGACACCAGTAATTGGGCTAGAAGCTGTGAGGGATATGGGGCATCTCTTATAAGGAGTAAATATTAACTTGTGAGGGACATGTCTCAAGTGAGGCCTCTGCATTACCTTTAAGCAAAGGGAGAGGTCCAAAGATTTCTGGGAAGTGAGTAGTTCAAGGATCTGAAGAGCATCTGCCCAGATGTCCCTAAACCAGTATTCTAACTCCTTTACCAGGGCCTGACTTTAGTATAGGAGACTTTAGTATACCAGAGGTAGAATTTAACACCCATTGTAATTCTGCTATTGTCCCGATCATATGCTGGGCCTGATTCTTAGCTACATGTGCACTTTGGCTATAGGAGATAGCAATTCCTTTAGATGATGCCATAGTTTGTAGTTAGTTGAACTGAGCTTCCCTTTTCTTTCTCCAGTGCTACTCTGGCCATTAACAACCAACTTCTCAATCCTGGTAATCACTGTTGCCTCCTTTGCTCTCAAATGCTAAAGAAATTGTATAAGCCAGTATATCCTCTTTGATCTCTAGGTCATCTGCATTCACCACAGATGAGAAGTCTGAGAACCGTCTGTATTATAGCATCATTGCTACTAAAACTCAGTATCAGAATTCCCTGAAATGCTAGTCGAACATAAAGGCCCAGGCTTATTGAGGCAGGAAAGGGTCTTGCCTTTATGTTTTCCACCAAGTTTTGTAGGTGATTCTGATCCCCGCCAAAATGTGGAGGTCATTGGTATAATATGTTGGGAGTTATTGCCACTCCCCTAATACCTGCAGTGTGGTCTTGTTCCCCTAAGGTAGATGAGAACAATTCTGAAATACCAACTCTTGGCAGAGACTTTCACTGGCCAAAGATAGAATAAATATAACCTCAATAGATTAAACACCTCCAATGTGTAAAGTTGTCTAGGTTGAGAGCTAAGGTACTGATCATAGTTAATGCATTTTGTAATTTTTAGCATTGCCCCTAAAATCACAGAAAAAATAACCCCATTAGCAGAAGGAAATAATGGGACAAAATGTAATCAGTTCAAAAGAAAGCAGGGAGAGAAAAAGAATTAGACCTTGTGTAATAAATCTTAAATCCAAGTATTAGTAACATAAAGGGCTAACTGCTTCAGTTAAGATGTCAGGCCTCAGAAAATCTAGCTATGCACACAATCCACAGCATAAGGATGTAGAAGAGTTGGAGGAAGATAGAAAAATAAAACCTAAAGTTATGTTTAACATGTCAGAAAAAAACATGGAGATCAAGTTATGTGTACTCAAACTGATCATTTTGAAGTAACTATCTCTAATGCTTTTCTGTTTCAAAATATGTCAACTAAGATTTGTAGTTCTTTTGACACAAAAAATTCATGAACATATTGGAATATTAATCTAGTTCTCTTAGTAACTGATAGAAAAGTAGACAAATCAGTAAGGAAATCAAAGATTTGACCACTGTAATAAACTGGAACACATACAGTGAACACTGTACCCAGTAAATGCAAAACACATTCAAGCACATGCAGAACTTCTGCAAAATAAAGCAAATTTCAAAGGTAATTTATACCGAATGCCAATTAAATGCAAGTAGACTAGAAATCAGTAACAAATGATGGAAAATCCTATATTTGGGAATTAAGAGTTTCACTTGTAAGGTAATCCATAGGTCAAGGAAAAACTCAGTGCAGATTAGAAATTAAGGGATAAAGTAGGCTTTCTGTTCAGAATGTAGAAATCTTCAAGAGAATACTCTTCCCTTAAACAAGATGATCTACAGATTTTTAATGTGTCTTGAGCCCAGAGGCCTGAGGTTACAAAGCAACCAAGTGAACTAGATTCCAGAGTGTTAATCTTCTGTGAGGAGAGACATAACGGTCTTACATTGTCAGAACACAGAAGGGAGGGGTGGTAGCCCCCATAGAAGTGGGTAAGAAGAAATCAGAATGTTCAGGAATTCTTAAAAGCCAAGTGTGGGCCAAAGTTTGGAATACTTGGGTACCCAAAACATAAGAGATGTTCACACTCACAAGATCTTTGCCAAGGGCCGCCTTGGCTGTTCATGAGAAAGAGTAGAGTAGAGACCAGAGAGTTCTGCTTGGTGGCACAGGCATGCAGCATATGATTGGCTGCAATTGGAGGCAAGGTACAAATAACTCCCCCTTCCCTGGACCTTCTCTCAAAAGGAAATAAAGCATTGTGACACTGGGAGAGGACTGAGGAATTCTCTCCTCCCAGAGCCTGGCAAAGACCCAAAGCTTATGGAGGAGAAGCAAAACTCATCCACCTTTGTAAGATAGAAGGTGTTTTTCTCCCATTGCCAGGACTAAAGGCAAGTGCACAGCATCTGGGAGAAAAAGGGAGCAGGAAACCGCATAGCCTGCACCCATTCCTACACAAATAGAGGCATGATACTGCTGGGGGACAGGTAGGATATGCTTTCCTGCTCAGACCAGGGAGAGTGTTGCTGCCATTGGGACAGGGCAAAGTTGCTCAGAAACCACCACCCCAGGGGCCCAGACACATAGGACCAGCCTGAGACTAAGGCTGGCCAAGGAGAATAGAAGATAGCTCTGCCCTTGCCATAATCCTAGCACTTGTAACAAGTCCAGCAGTCTACTGCAAGGGCAGGGGAAGGCCATGGAGAGACCCTTTCTGTGGCATAAGCATTGAGAAATGGCTGAAATGGAGGATGGGCAGGAACACTGAGGAAAAATCAAAACAAAACTCTGGCACCATAAACATAAGGGAAAAGCAGATTCCAGTACAGAAACTGAAATCTATAAAGGTAAGAGCACTAATAAAACCCCCAAACCAAGGCCGACCCCATCCCTCCACACATACTAACCACCCACTTCTAGGTGGTAATTTTATTTATCTGTTCACAGTAGCTGGTGCTCAAACTGAGAATGGGAAGAACTGACTATTATAAATGGATGAAATAGTCAACCAACAGGGATACCTCAGATGCTAGAATATCAGAAGGGCTTTAAGCTATCAGATAAAAGATTTAGCAGACAACATGCATGAATAGAGAATTTCAGCAGAGAAATAGAAACTACAAAAACTAATGATGTATGGTGAATAATATAACATAATAAAATAAATAAATAAAAGAAAAAGGGGAAAGAAGAAACTATTAAAACATTAAATGGAAAAGTTAACAAAAGACGTGGTATCAGAAAAAGATTGTCTCCATATGTCTCATCAGAAGACTTGACCTAGGACTTCCAGCACTATGTTGAACAATAGTGGCATGTCTCGCCATTATTGTTCAACATAGTACTGGAAGTCCTAGCAACAGCAATCAGACAACAAAAAGAAATAAAAGGTATTCAAATTGGCAAAGAAGAAGTCAAACTCTCTCTTTTTGCAGACGACATGATACTTTATGTGGAAAACTCAAAAGACTCCACCCCTAAATTGCTAGAACTCATACAGCAATTCAGTAATGTGGCAGGATACAAAATCAATGCACAGAAATCAGTTGCTTTCTTATACACTAACAATGTAACTGTAGAAAGAGAAATTAGAGAAAAGATTCCATTTACAATAGCACCAAAAACCATAAGATACCTCAGAATAAACCTAACCAAAGCAGTAAAGGATCTATACTCTAGGAACTACAGAACACTCATGAAAGAAATTGAAGACACAAAAAGATGGAAAAACAGTCCATGCTCATGGATCAGAA
>NC_138376.1:29893229-29915121 GCF_054177405.1 Leptonychotes weddellii | reverse complement strand
CACTGTAATACAGTTTGGTGGTTTCCAATAAACTATAAGGTCTACATGCCCAACAACTCCTGGATATACACCATAAAGAATCTATTAAATATGTACACCAGGAAACACATTCAAGAATGTTCATAGCATTGTTCAGATAGCAAGAACTTGGAATGAATCCAAAACTATTGACATTTGTTCTCAGTTTCAGTCTTTACCCTTCTGTTCTAGTCAGTGTACTACAGAGGGCTGATCTTGTACTTGCAGGCTGAATTTCCCAGTCTCCTCATTCTGTTGGCTCTTAGCTGTTTTTGCCTGGTGAGAAGGTTTGTGGGGGATTGGAAGGTGGCAGGAGTCCAGTGTATTCCTTCCCCTTCTTTGTGACAGGTAGCTCCTCTGAGACTCAGACCCACCTTGGCTTCTCTTTCTCCAGGTACCCCAGCCTGGGCTTCCTGACATGGTTTTTGCCTCATTATCTTCCCAGCCTAGAGTGATACTGGTTCCCTGCAGCTTCTCATTTTTCGGTTTCCTCACTATCTCAATCCCCTGTTTGGCTTCTAGCACATTCATTTTCAGAAGAACTCATTATCTGGATTAGATTCCCTTTGTAGTAAATACTTAAAATGTTTTCTGTTTTCCTGGTTTAGACTCTGAGTGATAAAAGAGGATACATTGCACAAAGAAAGAAAATGCCAAAATAAAGATGAAAATTGCCTAGTTTTATAAAGCTAGCATAATTTGATACCATAGAGAATGGGAACAGCAAACTATAGGTCAACATCATTAACAAAGATTCAAAGAAGCTAAAAATACTGAAAATCAAACATGGCAGTATATTAAATTAATATATAGGGACCGAGTAGAATTTGTCTCAGAAATGCAAGGATAGATCAATATGGGGAGGGATATCAATAACTCACTGCATTAACATGTTAAAGGAGATAAACCACATTATCTAAAGTTTCAAAAAAAAAAGCATTTGTAAAGTTTGAGTACATTTTGTTAAGCTAGGAATAAAAGGAAATGTCTGTAACTTGATACAGGGAATCCTCCAAAGGCTTAGAGCAAACATCATTTAATGATGAACCATTAGAAGCATCCAATTTAGTTAGAAAAATGGCATTACTGCTATTGCAATTTTTTACCACTAATGTTGTCCTAGCAAGTTAAATAATGTTGATTTTGGAAAGGGAGAAAGTATTTTTAGCTGTCATATTTCAAGTTCAAGGTGGTAAACTGAGCACATGCTGAAGACATTTATTATTCCCTACCTTGTCAATATCATAGAAAGAAGTTCATAAACTACAATGTAGCCATGCTCGAAATGAGAGGTCAAAAGCAGTGCTAGACTTAAGATAGTCCTATTCCCCCATAACAACTAAAGTTCATGTCCCATGGGTCCTGCACAGAGCACTATCTTCTGCTTAAGACAACACTGCCCATGGACACCTATCTCTAACCTCCTGGGGAAGAGTACAAACAACCTCCTGTGGGTCCATGCTCAAAGGTGGAGTATAGGAGACGGACCTCTACTGAACCAGGTAGACTCAGTTGCTCAGGCCTCTTGATGTTCATAAGCTCAGATATACCGGCTCATCAGTTTTGAAGTCAAAATTAGGGCTAGTATTTACTTAAATCATTTGTTGTCCAACTTCTCCCCCTCCTCCCTTTCTTCTCTCTGATCTCATCTTAGCTTAGAGATGGTAAGTTCAAACAGAAGAGAAACCATTTGTCCAAAGCTAAGTGACCAGGTAGTGGCCAGATCCCATCATTTATCCAATATACATCTACTTCATAATCCCCAAAAAGGCTAGCAGAATTCTATTCCCCACCCATCCCAGTTCCTTGAAGAGCCAACTCATGTATCAGCTGTGTGTCATTTTCTGCTTGTTTTCTTGTTCTTTAGTGATGTTAAACAAAAAAGTGTTTGTAGAATTTGGCTAAAGCTATGGTTAGGCTTGAATGTTTTGTCATTAAAACAAACAAATGTGTTTATTTTTTATTTTTCGTTATGTTCAGTTAGCCAACCTATAGTACATCATAAGTTTTTGTTGTAGTGTTCAATGATTCATTAGTTGCATATAACACTGAGGGCTCATCCCAACACATGCTCTCCTTAATACCCATCACCGGTCACCCCATCCCCCCATCCCCCCACCCCCCCTCCCTTCTTTAACCCTCAGTTTGTTTCCTGGAGTCCAGAGTCTCTCATGGTTTATCTCCTTGTCTGATTTCTTCCCATTCAGTTTTCCCTCCCTTCCCCTGTGGTCCTCTACTCTATTCCTTATGGTCTACATATGAGTGACACCATATGGTAATTGTCTTTCTCTGCTTGGCTTATTTCACTTATCATAATCCCCTCCAGTTCCATCCATGTCAATGCAAATGGTGGATATTCATCCTTTCTGATGGCTGAGTAATATTCCATTGTATATATGTACCGTTCCTCAAGATGTTAAAAATAGAGCTACCCTATGACCCAGAGATTGCACTATTAGGTATTTACCCCAAAGATACAGATGTAGTCAAAAGAAGGGGCACATGGACCCCATTGCTGTCATAGCAGCAATGTCCACAATAGCCAAATTGTGGAAAGAACCGAGATACCCTTCAACAGATGAATGGATAAAGAAGATGTGGTACATATATACAATGGGAAAATGTGGTTTTTAAAAGTATTTAAGGCTATGGGTTTACCTCTGGGTGTTTATCCTCTGATGCAGTAGTTATGAAGCAAAGCACTTTAAATTGGAAGGCTATAGGGATTTTTTTTTCCTCTAAGTTATATTCTCCTGTGACAATGTAATTTCTATGTTTTGAAATTTAGGATTCTCTGGCCTGTTATAATATTGATTTCTATTAGTTTTTGAGCAATGTCTGGAAAATGTATGCTCTGTTAATAGGGTACAGAGTTTAATGTATAATTATCAGTTTAGCATAGAGCTCCAGATTTTTTCTTCTACTTCAGTGAAGTCAGATAGGAGATCAAGAAATGTAACCTAACGAGTCACATTCCTAGAATTATCCCACATGCTTTCATAGATTCATAAAGGGAGTATTCAAGAACATTCATTATGGTATTAAGAAAAGTTAGCAATGAATCTAGAGGTTTATTACAGAAAATGAAAAATAAAATTACAGAAGCTAAGAATCAAGATGCATGTAATATAACAACCATCACCAATCTTGGAGTGTTTAATGAAAATGAGATCTATAGCACAATATCACTTATGTAAATTAAAAATACATATAACCTCTTTTATTACCCAAGGATAAATGCATGTTTTCAGACATTTAACACATATTAGAGTAACCGGCTATAGGAGAGTTTGGAATGGAGTGAAATCAATAAGCAGAAGAGGAAATAGATGTGGACAAAATAGTTCTGGTTTAAATCATTTGATATTTGGCACCTAAAAGATCAGGTTCACGCAAGTCCGTTGTTTTGTCTTTAGATACTTTGCCACCCTTCTCCCTGCAAGCCGCACTTTCCAGGTTCCCCCTCACCTCTAAGATAGCCCTCATGGTCCTTGCCTCTGGTATTCACATAGTTGTGAAGATCCTTAAGTATGGGCAGGACCTATTCCTTGTGTCTAATAAGATGACAAAGTGAAAACATGTCCTTTCCATGCTTAGTTTACATAAGATTGGGACGTTTATCTTGTAGATATACTATTTCCCTTTTGGCTTTTATGAAGCAGTCATTGGTGTTTGGGGAACCCATGTGGCAAGGAAACCAGAGAAGTCTCTATAAACAGGATGGCTGCCAGCCAAAAGCCAACAAGGAATTAAATCTTAGTCCAAAACCACAAGAAATAGAATTTTACTAACAACCATCTGAGTTTGGAAGTAGATTCTTTCCCAGTCAAGCCTTCAGTTAAGAATGCAGCCCAATCAACACCTTGACAGTGGCTTTGTGAGATCATGAAGCAGAGGAGCCAGTTAAACTATGCCTGGACTCTTGATCCATAGGAACGGAGCTAAAAAATATGTGTTGATTCAGGCTACAACAGTCATAGTACTGTTATGTAGCAGTAGATAACTAAAACATCTGACAACAAGCTTCTGGCTTGTTTGGCAAATGGCACATACTAACAATACTAGACAATAGAGAAATAGAAGCTCAAGTACTTCGACTTTTCTCTCAGGTTTGAGCACCATCTCACAGTGACTACATACCCTCCATGCCACCTGCTCCTACCAGATAGCCTTCAAGTAGCCCTAGTTCCTGGGCTCTGGACCGCCATATCTTCCCTTTATCTCATTAGTGTAATGAGGTGCTAATGGTTGCCTGCTATTACTAATCTGAGTTACTCCACTGATCCCTTTTTGCTTTTGTTTTATGATACCAACAAAGCTAATTCTCTTAAAGTGTTTGTTGGACTAAAGTCCAATAAAAAGAACTGAGCCAATGATGACTGACAAAAGGCCTTATTTTCAATTGATTGTTTTTTGATTTCTGAAGTATAACATTTATCTAAAATGTTATTGAGAAAAAGATCTAAGTAGAATGATCTTTAATCCATGAATAAAACCTAACTTATGTTAAGATGACCGTATAGAGCTATGGGGAGAATAAGCAACATAGTACTAAACAAGATATCAGCCCTTTCTGTAGTAATTGACACTAATTCATAAGGAAATAAAGATTGAATAGCTGAGGTAATTCTAATATAGAACAAAGTTAGAGGACCATTACTACCCAATTGAGACTAAAAGCTACAATAGTCAAGATAGTGATATTGGCATAAGAGTAGTCATAGATCACTTGCCAGCTTAAGCTGTCTGGAAAGACTATGCCAAGTCTAGGGGTGCAAAAGATTTTAGAGAGTAATACTTGGAAGAGAGAGAAGAGGGTCCAAGAGATTGCAATGCAGACCTGGCAGTGTCTGCAATGGAGAAAATTTGCTCCAGGGGGGAGGAGCAAAATGGATAGAAATAGCTAGGTCTTTGACCAAAGTAGCAGTAGACAAGGGCAAGCTCTTCTCTGGACAGCCTCCAGCCAATGACTGACCAAGGTGGTGGTACAGTCATTGGTTGGGGGCCACCCTGAAGAGCAGGACCTCACATCAAAAGCTAAAGCAGACCCTGAAGAATTAACAGCTGGGAGATGTCCAATAGTCCTATTCCTTGTACCTGGGCATTGAGTGCTTTCCTGAGTATATCAATAGGAGTCCAGAAATAGGTCTCTATGCTCAATCTTTAACAAAGGCATGAACATAATTTGATAGTTTTTTTTTATAGTAAACATGACTAAAACAATTAGGTATTCATATGGAAAAGAGTTCATCACAAATCCTACCTCATACCTTAATCCATACATAAAAGTTAATTTAAAATGGACTACAGACCTAATTTAAGAGTTAAAGCTATAACAATTTTTGAGTTTATATAGGATTGCTGTTGACCTGTTTTTCCTCCCCTTTGGAGTGGTCTATAGCTGCTTTTGCACTACAATGGTAGAGTTAATATTTGCAGACACCATAGGTCCTACAAAGCCTAAAGTATTTAGTACCTTGGCCCTTTTAAAAGGGATTGCTCAGTCATGCTAATAGGGTTTGCTAGATCATCTGGCTCAAGCAGCATAGGCTGCCTAGGCCTATTAAAGAGCTGGTTTCTTCTCTGGGCCCCACTTGGAGTTTGCAGCTTTCTTTGCCATTCAATATGTGGGTTAGAGCAGTCACCCTAGGTTGGAATATGTTGCCTTCAAACCTAAGAAGCCCCACCAGGTGTTATGCTTCCTTCATGGTGGAAGGTACAGTAATACATCTTCTACTTTGCATGAAATATCCCAACACACCCTTGAGTTGGAGCTATAAAAATTTTACTGATGGGTGGGCCCTTGAATCTGAATGGTCTTCTACACCATGAAGCATATTGCCTTACCAATACTTCCAATGTGTTAGCCCCTTTCTACTCATCTAGTCCAGTTAGCATGCCATCAGTAGGGTGAGTCAGTGTGATGTCATTCAGACATTGATGGTTCTGATCTCTTCAAACTATTATGAGAGTATGGAAGAGTTTACACAGCTCTGGGACAAGACAGTTTAGAATGCTGTCTAGTCAATGGAAATCTGAACTACTTCTGATTTTCTGATAGAACATATTTATCATATTAATGATTACATACCATGTTATCTGAGGTCAAGGTAATCTTTCTTAGCAAAGATGTTTGATGTCCCTGCAGCTGCAAAAGAAGCTACTACCTGTAGACCTAGCAAACTCACTCCAGATCCTTTGGTTTTTGCAGCCATCAGACTGGTGAATTAAATGGAGATATGATGAGCACCACTGTCCCTGTTTCTTTTAGATATTTGTAAATGTAATCTTCACCACTCCCTCCTGGGGTGTGATATTGTTTTTGATTCACCACATTTGCTGGTAAGTAGGGGGAGGGCAGCAGTTTTAGCTTTCACTTGCATTTTGGGTAAAATGCTATTATGGTTAGGTAAGGTCAAGGGCTCGACATGGAAGTGTGTCAACTACCAAATCAATCTGTTAGGATTATATAAGCTGTCAATTTTGTATAGGTGTTAAAGTATGGTATTGGGCTGGGATGGACAGGTAGACTAAAAGAACAGAATTTACACATGAACCCATGCATATGGCAACTTAATACTGACAGTTCTATTGCTGCCTGGGTGCGGGTGTGGTGGGGGAGGTGGGGAGGGATGTACTCTTCAATAGGTTATAGATAGGAAAAAAGTAAAATTAGATTAATCTGTAATTGGTTTGTAACTAGTGTGTATACTTAAACCTGAGGGAGAAATTTATAATATAAAATATCTTTAGGACTTTGTATATTTAGGAAACCTTTTCTTACTAAAGTATTATCCATGAACTATTAAGAATTTATGTTCAAAAGATATAAGGGAATGAAAGGAGAAGGTACAACTGGGAGGAAAATTAGTACCTAGAATATGTGAAGAACTCCTAGAAATAAGAGCCTAAAAATAAGGTTAAAGATCTGCCATGAGACCTTGCCAAAAAATATTCAAGTTGAACATATTTTCATGTATATAATCAATTAAAGTTATCGTTCTTGCATTATGCCATTATGGTTTTGTCTGATTTAAATTTTTTTTGCCTATACTAAGAGTTGGCAAGGATGTGGAACAAAAGGAAATCATTATATCCTACTGGTAAGGTTAAAAATATCCAGGCTCTAACACCCACTTCCAGGTATATACCCTTGAGAGATATACCCATAAGGAGATATTGTATACCTGTACAAGAGTTGTCCAGGAATGTACAAAGCAACACTGGTCATAAAAGCAAGCGTCTGGACCCAAAGTCCACAAACAGGAAAATGCATGAACCTTTACAACTTATCAGTTGGAATAAACTGGTGATGAATAATGAATAAATTATGGGAACGTACATGGATAAATATCACAATGAGTGAATAGACCACAGAAGGATTATGGTTTATATAAAAGCCTGAAAAACCAAATATATTTTATGGTTCAAAAATATGAAAACAAGGAATTAATGAGCAATTCTGGAGAGGTAGCCAAGGAGTTGGGTATTGGCGTCACAATGAAATGGATTGGTGGGTCCATTGAAGTAAAAATTAGCAGCATTCTTCAACTAAAGATATGTTATTTTACTTAAAATTTGATATAAGGTACACATAATAAATGCATATATTCTAAGTGTACAATGAGTTTTGATATGTTTATCCCTACCTACTTCCCTGGGCAAGAAGAACATTTCTATAACCTGATAAAGCTTCCTTCTATCCCAGGAAACAATCTGTCAGATTATATGGAGTTCTAGAACAGTCAAAACTGAATTATAAAGTATGTACTCTTGTTAATCTCTGGGTTGCTTCAATAACCCTGTTAAGCTTTTCCAGTTTTCCATCACCCATATTAAAGTTAATTGTACTAGAAAACACTCTGGATATATCAAGCAAAGGGAATTTGTTTTTTTGTTTGGACTCCGATGGATATGCCAACTTTGAACCAAACTTTCATTCCTGAAAAGTCCATTTTATAGTGTTTTTATATATGTATATGTTGCTAGATTTTATTAGCTATAGTCTGTTGAGATTGTTCATGAGTACCAGCTCCAAATTTTCTTTCTGTGCTCTTAGTTTCATAAATAAGGTCATTCAGGCTTTGAAGTGAATTGAGAAAGGTCCCTTTCTCTTTTCTCTGGAAGACTTTGTAAGATTGGAGTTAACTGTTTGAGAGAGCTTAATTAAGAAACAGTCTGGGCCTGAGTTTATTTATGGAGCTATTCAGATAAGTTATTTCTTGATTGTGTTATGGTGAATACTGTTTTTCTAGAAATGTTCATGTTATCCAAGTTTTCAAAATTGGCATAAAGTGGCTCATAAAATTCTTATTCTGTATCTGTAATTGCATTCCATTTCAAAAATCCAAATGTTTACTTGGAGCATCTTTTTGACCAATTATTTTGAGTTTTCCCAAAAGTAGATCCTAAGAATTTGGGTGCAAGTAGATTTAGGAAACACCAGCAAGCAGAATGGGGAGGAGAGACCAGAGAAGGCAACCAATATGTGATGTGTTACTAAAGCTCTTACCACTGGGAATGATTGGAGCTACAAACACACTGGGACATTTTACAGACTAACTGCAAAGATGTGTTAATTCCCCAGCCTGTCAGGCCTGCCCTGTTCAAAGACAAAGGGGTCTTCTATGGCTTTGGGGAAAGCCCTCAGGCAGCAAGGTGACACTTGCAGTTGGAGATTAGCCTGTGTTCACTGATGTGTTAAGACATGAGGAATATGGGTGGGCACTAACAGAGCCCACCCACACCAGTTTCACCAGGTTTCTATTTTCTTGGTCTTTCCACAGAATCACTGCTTTTTAGTTCATTGGGTTCTCCTATTGTATACATGTGATTTTATATATATGTGTGTGTGTGTGTGTATATACACACACACACACACACACACAGAAAATCCAAAAAGGCAGAAGTGACATTTGTTCACAGACATAGAAAGTGCTAAAAGTAGTTTAAGTTCTTTTTTTAAATTCTATTTTCTGTATCCCATAAGTTTTGGTTCATGGCAGCACTTATCTTTCTAGTATCTTCTACCTTACATTAGGATTTGTTCTTAGACCAAGAATTTATCGTTGGTTCCTAGATTCCAAACAAGTGGGTGTTAAGCTGAAATCAACAAAGATAACAAAATTTGGGTCAGAGAAGGTGATCTGTGTGTAGCAGATAGTTTTGGCAGCCCAACCTGATTTCATGCTAATTATGTCCTGTCTCACTTCTTTCCAATTCCTCAGGGCTTTCTCTGAAACCCAGGAACTCATTCAATCTGGAGGAAGGGTAGCTCAGAGTGAGGGAGTTGATGCTCCTAAGGGCAACCTCAAGTCAATAGAGCTGAGAGGTAATGGATACATTCTCTGGCCTCCCATCCTTCAGAGGCACACCTGCAGCACATTCTCTAGTGTTCCTCAGAGGCCCCCAGTGGGGTCAAGTCTCCCTAGCTACATCATGCTCTTTACTGCCTTTTCTTGTCCCCCTCCCCGCTCCTGCTCCCAGTGATCACTTCCCAAATAAGTCACCTGCACCTAGGTTGTTTTCTCAGGCTCTTGTTTCTGGGATAACCAGACCAAGACAGGAGATGGCAGTGCCTTGAAATTTGTTGTAACTTTGTGGCCCAATGTCAGGTTTTTTATAAGCATTTCATGTGTACTTGAAACTGTATATAGTCTGAATTATTGGGTTCTGATTGGTGAGATAGTGATTGTGTCTCCTTTAGGTCATATCTGTATATTTTTGTTCAATCTTCGACATTCTGACCTATCTGCCCAACTAATGTATCATATACACAGCATGTATACCTGTTGAATAGCACTTCAGAGCCCTTCAGTATCACCTGTTCCTTGTTCTAGCAAGTGGTTTCACAATGATATAACCTAACAGCATGTTGTATCACATTCATCCCGCCCCTGGGTTTCCCCGTTCAGATGTGGGACATAGGATGGCCCAGATCTTTGCCCAGGTATGTGTGAATGGGATGTAAGGGAAAGGCTACATGGAGCCAGCCTCTGACTCATGGGAGACAGGAGCTGGCAGATCAATTCTTCCTTTCTCTTTTGTGAGTGAATGGTCAGACACAAATTACGTATAGTCTCAGGAGGGTCTGACAATATTGAGAAGTCAGGCGAGTTGTTATTTCGCCCCTTTCCCTGACTGTAACAGGTACTTTTCTGAGTCACACTCCCCTGACTCACCTCTAATTTTGGCTGTAGATGCTTTGGACCCTTCTAAAATGAGCTTGAATTCATGCTGACAGCATCAGGCCACAAATGAGCTACATGTCTTTGTGCTTTCTGTTCTCAGAAGCCCCTGAACTCAGCTCAGCACACATGTAAGCACATTTTGGAAGTGAGGAATATTAACTTCAGGGCATATCTCCACCAGTGTGGAAAAGGAATTGTGGATAAACACCCCAGATGTCCATCCTTCATAGAAATGATTTTGGAAGATCTCCCTTGTCTAGGTTCTGCTGAGATCTCTGAGATCTATAGCATCACCATTTAAAACTCATCTTTCCTGGGTGGAGGTACAGGTAGAAAAGGAAGCACTGGATAATGCAGCGGCTCTGGTACCCAAACAGTATTGCAATAATGAAAATTAAGGATTATAGAAGAGCTTAGCTTTTTAAAAAACTAATTTAGAAATCTTGAAGATAGATCAACAGACTACTATCAACTCAGGTTGTAAAAGACAGAATACTTCAATGACTTCATTTAAGGAAATCTTCATTTCCTGTAGCTGGAGGACAGACCACATTGATAAATCAGGTTGAGGATTTGACTATGAAGGTGGCAGAGATACAAATGACATTGGATGTGAGGACTGGATAGGTATTTTCTAGATTCAAAGGCTTGGTAGGGAAAAAAGTGGGGCCCTGCAACTCAGGATGGGTACATTTGGGTGGATGCCCAGTAATCAAAATTTGATACCTCTAAATTCTCTAAACTTGGAGAAGTGGTCCTCCCCTCCCCTCTGCTGGAAAGCAGCAGCCTCTTCTTGCCTGGAGATCATGAAAAGATCACACAAGGCAGATACCTTGAAAGATGTTACATGCCTAAAAATCCACCCCTTTCTTCTGCTTATTATCTCAAGGGAAATAAATAGGGTCAGGTCCCCCACACCAGGAATTCTGTTTTGGTCCTGAGAGAGAGAAACCTCTCACTGAAAGGGTTGCAAGCCTTGATAAATTCATACAGTAGTACCTGTAAGAACATGGAAGATTGTCTTGAGGATACTGGAAGTATGGGGCTGAGAAGAACATAAGGCTGGATAAGGGAGTGTGTGACACGAGAACACTCCTCCATGACTCAGGACCTAATATCCTGGCTAGGATATCTGGAGATGATCCTAATCAGATGTTGCTTAGAAATGTTGACCTATAGCAAACAAGAAGAAAATACTTGAACCGGTTCCGCAGAGTATTGAGAAAGGGATCAAAAGGAGCAGGGAGGATTTTACAATGGATTTTTCCCCAAGATCAGAGAACTTGCCACCTAAATAAGGTAGTAGTGTCTTCCAGGCTCTTCTAAGAGACACAAGCAATAAAGAATCCATTAGGTGGCAACATCATTGGTAAACTGTCCTTTCTATTCAAGGTTTGACAGTAGGAGATGCTGCCATGGAATTAGGCTCCTAGCATCAGTGGGGATAGCAGGATTCTACACTGGTCAGGAGGTAGCATTCTACCTCCTGACCTCATATCTGATGGTAATTTCTATAAAAAGCAGCAAGGTCTGAGTGGTCTCAGGATATCTTAATCCACAGAGATCTGTGGCATTGGCTAATACATGGCATTCTAGAGGTGACATAGATGGGCAGTAAAGGTATTTCCCCATTTGTACAGCTAGAAAAACATTCAAGGGCCAAAAAACAATCTGATGTCAGTATTACAATGAAAAAAACTCTATGCAGTTTACAGGTCTGAACCATATGTTGTATTTAAGGAGAATGGGTTTTTTTGAGTAAAGGCCTACAATATCACAAAAATAAATATTTCTCCAATCCTTCTTCAAAAGGATAGAGAGCCATTTTAGAGTTGTACCCTAGGTAAGGAATACTCAGACTTGAGTGGCATCTATATCAGGGAACTTAGAACACCACAATGGACCTCATGTTAGCATTAGGTTTATGAAATCCAGGGAATAGAGTCCTGGTTCACATTCATGCCACAGTGGGGCCAATGGTTCAGCAAATCCATCCTGTGTTTTTCCAGTCCTTTGAGTGAAGGATTTTGGTAGAATACTTAGCAGCTTATTAACTCATTTTGGCTCATTGACCAGTAGAATAAAAGATATGAAGGCAGGGAAGGCCAGGCCAAGTAGAATTCCCTGAAACTATATCACCATCTTAACCCATCCCAACCTCCCAATGTTTATCAAAAACAACACAGCTTCCCTGGAGGAATTATAGGGATTAGCACCAAGCACCTAAAGGGATATAGGGGCAATGGTTTGTTATCACCCCATCATTTTTCTGATTCTTACAAAAACCAGATAGGTGGGCCTGATGACAATGAATCATTTTGAATTTAAGTAGTAGATCTAATCACAGCTGCTGTGCCAGATGTTCCTTCATGGGATCATATCAACATAGATCTGATACTTGTATGTAGCTATTAATCAGTAAAATGCATTTTTCAGAATCCTGTCACTAAAAAATGACATTGCCTTGTAGCAATGTTTTGCTCTTTATTCTCTCTGTTACAATAGTCTGGAGTGACAGAAATCTTGACATTCTCCAGAACTCTGGTCTACTGTCTTGGTGACATCATGCTAACTGGACCTAGTGAACAGGAGTAATCAGTTTTCTGAATGTCCAAGACATGCATGCTAGAAGGTAGATGATAAGATATGAGAGATTACCACATCAGTAAGTCCTAAACAGTACAATACTCTGGAGGCATGCTGTGATATTCTAAGTATATCATTAGTATGATATGATATCATATCATATCAACTATTCTATTTGACCACCTACTGCTAAGAAGCACAGCATTTAGGTTTGGGAGACCGCATACACTATTCTTAGCTTTCCTCCCCATTTCCATGAATGCACATTGCATATGCCACACCCTTGGGAATATTGCTTTGATCCAGTTCTTGGGTCCTTGAAGGTGCTAGTTTTGAGTGGGGCCCAGAGAAATAGAGAGTACTACAGTAATAGTACTTGGGCCATATTAACAAGCAATCCCAGTGGTGTTAGAGGTCTCAGGGGTAATTAGGCATGCTATGCATGGCCTTTGGCAAGCCCAAACAACAGAATTGCAGCACTGATCCCTTGAGTTCTAAGGTTATGTCATCCACAACAGAAAAGCCGCTCCTGGGTCCTCTCAGAGCCTGCGCACTGACTACAGGATATCAAGAGCCTAGATCTGCCAATCACGCACTTGGTCACACCAACTAAGCCTATCTTATGATGGAAATTGGCCATTTTAGATAGGACCCAAGCAGTTCTGGCAGGGTAGGGGGCGGATGTTGTCATTTCTTCCTTCCCTCTCCAAGGTAAGGAGGTGGGGGAAGAATAGAAGGGGTCTACTACCCTACAACATGACTCTCAACTAGATTTGATGGCTATTTTGGGTTTAAAGGTTTTTAAAATATCAATAAATGGAATGAAAAATATCTAGTTGATTTCCAAAGAGGCAGGCTTGGAGAAATATTTGGTGACCTCTAAATACCTGTGTCTTTAGTCAAGATCATTTGACTCACTGGACCACAGCCTTCCCATCTATAAAGCTACCAGGTTTTACTACTACTTTAGAATTTTTCTTGGATGGTCAAATCAGGTGAGATTTTAAGTTCACCAACTGCAGCAGGAAGCAGTAGGAAGGTAATAAAGGACAGACAAGTTTTATGAGGTGAGCATAAGGCACAGTTATATATTGGTGTTTTGGAGGATACTAGCCCCTCATCCAGAGCAGCAATGGGATTCTCTGCCAGGGATTATCAAGGGATGGGCAGAAAGAATGACAGGGTGTGGCAGGGGGAATCTATAGTCTCATACCTCACTGGGTTGACCGCAGATATCAATCCAGTCTAGTAAGCCCACTATGGGGCTTTCTCTCCACAGATAAATGAACAGCTCACTTCTCTGGTGAGTAACTCCATATTAGCCAGGGGCTGGAAGAGACTGGGAGACTAGGTAGGCCTAGTTTAATACCTCCTCCATGAATAATAAAGTCTACATAGGAGCAGAGGATGTTAGTCTGGCAGGGAATATAGTCATAATAAAGATGAAAGTAGGACTTTACAAGGTGACTTGTGTCCTGCCAAATGAGAAGTTCTCTAGATAAAGGGTATAGATCTATTCCTGTGCTATTCTACCTTGCCCACCAGTAAGGATCAACTCCTATTGAAAGAGCTACATTTCCCAGGTTCCTGGCAAACTGGTTTCTAGCTGAGGTTTGTCTAATGGGAGGCACTGGGGTAAGGTGGGAAAGCCAGAAAGAAGCCAGCACATTTCTCCACCTCTACATCTGCTTTGGGTGGCATCTGCCTACTTCCCTGTCTCTGTAGTTTCAGCTCCCACTGGAATTGTGCCCCTTGGGCTCTGATAATACCACCTCTACCCATTGCCCCTCCAGCCACAGAGATGGTAGAGGCTTCCTCTGCTACTAATCTCTTAGGTGCCTCAAATTTCCCATTTGACTTTTCAGTCCTTCTAACACCTTTACTATGATGAACTAGATACAATTCTTTCATTATAACCTTGTGAATTAGGTATGATCATTGGGATGTTTTCTTGGCTGGACCCTGATGGATACAAAGAGAGTATACAGCAGCCTTTGAGACTGAAACCAATAGGTTGTCTGACACTGCCCAAGCCAGTCTATAGCTCCTGCATTTTGTATGTTCTTGAGTCTTTTTGGAAGATCATGGTGCTACTTTGTTCTTTCCATTTATTTAGTCTCCAGACTCAAACTCATGGGCCTTGATTAACATAATTTTTTGGTTGTAAGCCTTGGTAACTCTTTGGTCCTAAGTCTCTGATTGGCTTTGGCTACCAAAATCCAGCTAAGTTATAAATACTCAGACTGACCCTTGCCTTTTCCATTTGTATATTATGTTTTTTTCATTCCAGTGACTTCAAGTCTCAGCCTGCAGATAGGGTCTACAGTGATATATACTAGATACATACTATGATACTTGATACATACTTGATACACTGATAGTTTGGATCAAATCCTCTCAAGACTGATCTGTGTGTTGCTTGGGGAAAATGCCTTCCACATTCCACTCACCTAGAAATTGGAGACCAACCCACTGAAACGTGAAAATAGGAAACTATTAGCTTCCCAAATGTGGTGTGGTGTGTATGTACATGTATGTGTTGGGGGTGGGGGCGGTTGGTAAACCTAGAGGCAGACCTTAATTGAAAACACTGGATGAAAGAGCCTCTTAGGCTGGCATTTTCCATCTTCTGGGCCCCAGAAGAGAAAGTGGCAACACTTATCCAAGAAACCCAGAATAAGTAAAGGTCTATGAAAAAAGTATCAGTTCATTGTTTGATCTTTGGGTCTACATGTAAAAGGTCTACCTGACCAATTTTCTAGGGCATTGATCTCTTCTTACAGCAGATCTAGGTAGTACTATCCTTGAAAAAAAAAGAATCAGGCCCATTTTCCAATGGAAAGTCCCTCTCCTGAAGCCAGCTTCTCTCCTGAAGACCTCAAACTCCTGAGGGGCAGGATGCACTCACACTATTTCAAGTACAGAGGAAAAGGCTTTGGAACTTGGTGGCTTGAGATAGCCATTTCCTCTGAAGTGGTTAATCCAAGATATAAGAACTCAATATCTAGGGACATCATCTCCCCAAGGAGCTTGAAAACACAAATGCAATTCCACACATGAAGTACATAAGAGGTCAGGTTTCAGGAAAGGAAGGGTTAGGGGGAAAACCTTATTCAAATATCTGTTGTATATCGGGCGCCTGAGTGGCTCAGTTGGTTAAGCGACTGCCTTCGGCTCAGGTCATGATCCCCGAGTCCTGGGATTGAGTCCCACATCGGGCTCCCAGCTCAGCGGGGAGCCCGCTTCTCCCTCTGACCCTCTCCCCTCTCATGCTGTTTCTCTCTCTCAAATAAATAAATAAATAAAATCTTTAATAAAAAAAATATTTGTATATCAATGAGACAATATTTCAAATAATCCTGTCCCCAAATTAATCTTTTAGACACCAAAGTCAGAAGATGGTGATACCTAGCCATCTGTAAAGATGGTGACACAAGAGCCTAGATCTTCCTTAGAAGACTATCCACAGAACAGCCCGATTCAAAGGCAAGTATGATGAACTATTTGCATAGCCAAGTGAACTACCTCCCCAAGACACCTGCTTCAGGGATTCTAAAGATCTTGGCCATCTTGTTAATAATATCTGTAATGGAACCTCATCTTACTGCAGCTTCCATGTTAGTCTTTTCTCTATTTGCAGAGCAAGCTGAAGAGGCTGGACTCTAAGTCCATTTTAATAAACACCCCTCATCTAACTGATTTTGGTGGTGCCTACCCCACTGCATGGGGAAGTATTTTGTCATCTGTGAAACCTGTCTTTGTAAGGCCACTTAAAACTGTCCAAGTCATTGCAGCATTTTAAGTTCACCAACTAATCATTCTTGAACAAGTGTGGCTTTCCTGAGGAAGTCTCAGATCAGTGTAAGAAGAGAACACAAGTTAGGATCCTCCAGGACCTTAATATTTCATATACAAGGATTTAGAGAGATAACAGCTTGGTGAGAAAGATAAGTAGTGATATTAGTAATATGTCATGACCATGGATTTATGCTAAATCCCTGGCTTTGTTTTCTTTAAAGCCTAAATATGTTCATTAAAGATATGAAAAGCTAGAAGTTACATACTACTTTTTCATTATACAGTTAGAAAATACAAATAGTGATTATAAGTTCAGTATAATTGGTATACATAGCTCTATTATTATGGTTTTCAACCAAGTGTTTTTCTATGGCTATTTAGATTGGACAATATCCCATGTAGTGGCTATATTATGGTTTATTCAAGAAAGTATAAATATTTAATATCTTAGCATTTTTCCAAGCTATACATGATTTTTAAAATTTCTCCAGTATTTGGGGCAGGTGTCTCTGAGCCCATGGGGAGGAGTCCAGGGCTCTCTGGGTAAGATAATCCAGTTGAGCTTTCTTCATTCTTTGGCAGCTTAGAACACCTTAAGATGAATATACTACATTTTAGAAACACTTATGTTAGAGGGAACATATGAGGACAACAGCAGGCCTGAGGAAAGACTCCCTACTAACCAAGCAAAAATGGCAGACCAGCCACCAGCTAAACTGAAGAAGAGAAGTCAAGAACGCACCTCGTTCCCTCCCATCAGAAGGCGGAGCTGGAAGCCTTGTTTTGTCTGACTCAGTTTCCAGACCATGTCACCCAGGAGGCACTGGCATCAAAAAATCAATTTATAATACACCTTAGTGTAGATCTGGTTTAAGAACCGCCAAGTTAAATGGAGAAGAAGTGTCCAGAAAGAGCAAGAAGGACTTCCAGCCCACGTCCCTGTAGCCAAGAGGAACACAGCTCCAGCACCCAGACACCTTGTTAACAGCAGGCCCATTCTCCCCAGACTTTCCCATTCCTCAGAGGCAGGCGCTGGAAACCCAAACCTGGCTTCTCAACAGTGTGACCCTGAGCTGGACAGGCTGGTGGCCACAGTGCCTGCCTTGTCCTCAGCCCCTTATGACATGGAAGCATATGGGTGTCTGGAAGAGGAGGAGAGTTCCAACATGTTCACTTGCCTTTATCAGTACCTCTCCTAGTCTGAGCCCTAGCTGGAGCCAGAGTCCCACTAGCTGGTCCAGTCCCAGCTGCTCTGCCTCCTTAAGGCTATTGATCCCTATAGCACAGGAGCAAGATGGAAATTCCAAAGAACTGCCAGAATGGTTAAGCCAAAAGTTATGGTTTTAGGGGCACCTGGGTGGCTTAGTGGGTTAAGCATCTGCCTTTGGCTCAGGTCATGATCCCAGGGTCCTGGGATCAAGCCCCAAATTGGGCTCCCTGCTCAGCAGAGAGCCTGCTACTTCCTCTTCCCTTGCCTCTCTCCCCCGCTCGTTCTCTCTCTCAAATAAAATTTTAAAATTATGGTTTTAGGTCACACCAGAATTTCCAGGGGATCTCTCCACCTTTTCTTCTCTCATCCCTATTTTCCTTCGGGTATGCTTCCATACCCAAAACTATAGGTTAGAGACATTCATTCCTGTTTTTCATGGTAGGAAAAACACTGCAGAAACCAGAGCCCTTTGGACCCATCTGTCATACTTATTTTCCTATAAGAAACTGTCTGCATGTTGGGGTGGCACATTTACAAATAAAGTTGGCTTTTGCTCCTGGAAAAAAAAAATTATCCAATATTCGGTATTTTTGGACTCAACTTCTAGAGGTAAAATTAAGCTAGTAATGAGAACAAACTTGATGGTTGACGCTGTCCAACTGCCTCTCGAAAGCATCCTATCAAACTTGGGCCTATCCCCCCTAACATAAAGTGTAAGCACACAAGTTGTAAAACCTAAAGTGAGCTATGTCTATCCATTTATTCTCATGCAGTTGAGGACGTCTATTTACTGGTTGTACTTTGTGAGGTAGGTGGTCCCTGGCCCATCAGGTTTTGTTTTGTTTTGTTTTGTTTTAAGATTTTATTTATGTATTTGACAGAGAGAGAGACAGCGAGAGCAGGAACACAAGCAGGGGGAGTGGGAGAAGAAGCAGGCTCCCCGCAGAGCAGGGAGCCCGATGTGGGGCTCGATCCCAGGACCCTGGCATCATGCCCTGAGCTGAAGGCAAATGTTTGATGACTGAGCCACCCAGGCACCCCAGGTTGTTTTTTTTTTAATTGAGATAAAATTCACCGTTTTAAACTATACAGTTCAGTTTAGTATATTCATAAGATTGTTCAACTACAATCCCTATCTAATTCTAGGACATTTTGACCTATCTTCAAGTTAATTGATCTTAGATCAAGTTCACTGATTTTTCTACCTGTTCAGAGGAGTTCAACAGCAGATTTAAAGTTTTATTCCATTGTTATACTTTAAATTGAGAATTACTATTTGGGTCTTTTAGAAAATCTATTGGCATTTTCTATTTGATGAGTCCTCTTTCTCATAGTTTCCTGCAGAATTCTTTGGACATGGTTACCTTAATTTCTTTGAAAATATTTGATAGCTGATTTAAAGTCTAATAAGTTCAATATCTGGGTTTTCCCAGGACAGTTTGTGACTGTATTTTTCTTGTGGATGGGCAGTTTATGTTTCAACTTTGTTGAAAATTGGACAATATAAAGTGGCAACTCTGAAGATCAGATTCTCCCCAGAGTTATTGTTATTTGCCCAATTGTAACTTTATTGAGTAAGATCAGTATTCTTTGTCATGTGACCTCTGATGTCTGTCAGTTAGCTAAGTGATTAAGGAAAACTGTCCAATCAGTAGCTAATCACCTGGGACCATAAATCTCCCAGTCTTTGCTGTGAAGCTCCATGCATGTGTTAGGACATGCCTTCAGAACTCAGCCAGCAGTTGAAAACTGCCTTAGCCTTCTTTTCCGGCGTTCGCAGAGCTTCAAGGTCAGGGAGAAGTGAGAGCACAGAGCCTTCTCAGGTTCTTCTTGGCATGTACACAGCCATATGTATGTGATCTTCTAGTATTCCTAGGACTATATTGGAGCTTTCCAAAGCCCCTCTAGGCATCTAATTTCTGGCTTTTCCTCTTAAGCTTTTTGGTTTAGCATTTCCCCCAACTATTATCCACCTTCTCAGGCAACTAGGATGTTAAACTATTAACATCTAATTGTTTTTGATAAACTCCTCCAGGAAAAAGCTTTTTGCTCTAGGTGATCATGGAGTCAGGTCAAAGAAAGACAGCATTATGAATGGGGTCTTCCACTGAACCACCACACAGGACAAATAGTGACAATTCAGAAACCAAGCTTTGAAAGCATTCTAATCCTGTTCTGTTCTCTTGTGACTGTCAGGCTCCTGATTTCAAGTTTACTACAGAGCTGAGGTTGAGGATGGTGGAAGGGAATAGGACATTTTAAAATACCACAAAGCTTGCTGTTATGTTGTCTTTTCCTGAATTGCTGTAAGATTTATTAATTTCTAAGTTTTTTAAAGATTGAGGGGCACCCCGGTGGCTCAGTCAGTTAGACGTTTGCCTTCAGCTCTGGTCATGATCTTGGGGTCCTGGGATCAAGCCCCACATTGGGCTCCCTGCTCAGCAGAGAGTCTGTTTCTCCCTTTCCCTCTGCTGCTCCCCCTGCTTGTGTTCTCTCGCCCACCGTCTCTTTCAAATAAATAAAATCTTAAAAAAAAATAAAAGATTGATTTAGTTGAGAGAACACACACAAGCAGGAGGGAGGGGCAGAGGGAGAAGCAGATCACAGAGTGGAAAACCAGGTATGATTTGGGAAGATACAGCATCATCTGACACAATGTTTTCTAGGTTCTTACAGTGAAGTGGGAGCATGACTGGGTCTGGCCCCACTGTGGGGGAAAAGGGATATACACCAGTGCTACTAAGTCTGATCCATACACCAATGGCATTCTACAAACTATCAGTCCATGATGAGTTAATGAGCTTGTATCAGACCATAATATGCATTTTCCTTCACAGAGAAGTCTTGCTGTGGAAATAACCCCAGGTGAACTAAACGGTGTGTTTGTTGTAATTTACATTTTGATATGAGATTTTTGTCACTGACAAGAACAGTTTGTAGTTCAACATCTTCAGTAGCACTAATATGCACTATGTGAGGTTTGCCCATAAAGCCTCTGAGGAACCTTCATTCTTCCATACCCATGGAATATACACATTCCAGAGTAGGTGAGATAGAAGGAACATGAGTCCCTAAGTCATTTCTCAGAGATGAGCCACTCAACCCTCATTAATATAAAGGAGTCAAACACTTGGGTTAAACTATGAAGATTTTGGGAATATTTGTAACCAAAGCATAACTTACCCTATCACACACAGTATATTTGCTATACAAATTCCCAGCTGTCTTCAGTATGTCAGTTTTCTATATCAAATTCTTTGTTAGAGTTCAGAAAACTTTCACTTCTGTATTATAAGCATACTTGTTCATTTTAGTTTCTCTAGTCTGTTTTTATATATCGTTCTACTCTGAAGTTTTAGAATATGAAACAAGACCTGCTAAATTCATTTTCTAAGTTATTCAATTGTTAACTATCACTAATTGAATAATCCTTGTATTGTCCATTGATTTGTTATATCTGACATCAGAAATTAATTTAGATCACAAAGGTGGTTTTCGGTCTGCTCTGTTCTATTGATATTTTTATTGTGAGGTTGAAACCACTACAATAGTGGTTACCAGGATAGGGCTTGTCCTTTTAACATAATTGGTTACCTTTATTTTTTATTTAGTCCATAGAATTCCAATGGAATTTTTAAGTTCACCACTAGTCTTCCTGGAATTTTAGGTATTTTAATACCATTTGAAGATAAAGGTTCAACTCAGAAAGAATGCATTATCTACAAAGATGTTGTAGATAAGATACTCAAATTAAGAAATTTGAAGTTCACATAGTAAGAAGTGGAGATGGGAGTTAAACTAGGGCCTGACTTCAGAACATTCACTTGTTTCAAAAAAGCATGCTACTTTCATTTTAATCACCACAAATGCCCTGTGATATAACATACTCTGTAAATTGCATAGCTTAAAGCTGAGCATGTAGGAAGTGCTCAATAATGTTAGTTAAAATGAATAAAAAATATAAAATTTCTCTTATTATTGTGTTCTATCATATTGATTTGCGAATGTTGAACCACCCTGGCATCCCAGGGATAAATCCCCATGATCCTTTTAATGTATTGTTGGATCCTATTAGCTAGGATTTTGTGGA
>NC_138376.1:29870096-29892729 GCF_054177405.1 Leptonychotes weddellii | reverse complement strand
CTGTACCTCTGAGACAAATAATGCAAGATATGTTAAGAAAAAAAAAAAGAAGAAGAAGGTAGCGGGAGGGGAGGAATGAAGCAGGGGAAATCGGAGGGGTGGACGAACCATGAGAGACAATGGACTCTGAAAAACAAATTGAGGGTTCTAGAGGGGAGGGGGGTGGGAGGATGGGTTGGCCTGGTGGTGGGTATTGAGGAGGGCACGTTCTGCATGGAGCACTGGGTGTCGTGCACGAACAATGAATCATGGAACACTTCATCTAGAACTAATGATGTAATGTATGGGGATTAACATAAGAATAAAAAAATAAATAAATAAATAAAAAAGGAAAAAAAAATTGTAGCCATGGCATACATTTGTAGCGGTATCTCACTGTGGTTTTAATTTGCATTTCCCTAATGGTGTTGGACATCTGTTCATGGGCCTATTTGCTATCTATATATGTCCTTTGATGAAATGCATGTTCAAATCACTTTTAATTGGATTATATTCTTATTGAGTTATGAGAGTTCTTTTATTCTAGGAATCTTTTATCATATATGTGTTTGCAAATATTATCTTAGTCTGTGGCCTTTTCATTTTCTTACAGTGTCTTTCAAAGAGCAGACTATTTAATATTTATGAAGTCCAATTTGTCAAGTTTTTTTTTCTTTTATGGCTCATGCTTTTTGTATCTTAGGAAATCTTTGCCAAACTCAAGCGCACAAAGATTTTATCTGTCCTGTAGAAGTTTTGTAGGCTTTATGTTTTTACTATTATATAGTCTATTTCAAGTTAACTTTTATATATGGTGCAAGGTATGGGTTAATGCCCAATTGTTTCATTATCGTTCCTTGAAAAACTTTCTCCACTTAATTGCTTTTCAACTGTTATTGAAAATCACAATCATGTGAGTTTTTTTTCTGTTTTGTCCCACTGATCTATTTGTCTAAATTTTTGCCAATTCCAAACTATGTTGATGGCTATAGTTTTATAGTGAATCTTGAAATTAAATGGTGTAAGTCCTCCAACTTTGTTCTTGTTTTTCAAAATTATTTTGGCTATTGTCACTTTGCTCTTCCATATAAATTTTAGCA
Organism: Leptonychotes weddellii; assembly: GCF_054177405.1. Taxonomy (NCBI): domain Eukaryota; kingdom Metazoa; phylum Chordata; class Mammalia; order Carnivora; family Phocidae; genus Leptonychotes; species Leptonychotes weddellii. The sequence continues at coordinate 29,891,650 of NC_138376.1, read as the reverse complement.
TCAGCTTTTCCGTTTCTAAATAAATAAATAAATAAATAAACCTGCTAAAATTTTGGGATTGGGGGATTGTGTTGAATTTAAGATACCAATTCTCCTTAAATGGATCTCTAACAATCTTCTGATTCATGAACACAGTATCTCTCTGTATTTTATTTAGGTCATCTTTTTTTTTTTTTTATTTGACAGAGAGAGAGATAGCGAGAGCAGGAACACAAGCAGGGGGAGTGGGAGAGGGAGAAGCAGGCTTCCTGCCGAGCAGGGAGCCCGATGTGGGACTCGATCCCAGGATCCTGGGATCATGACCTGAGCCGAAGGCAGACGCTTAACGACTGAGCCACCCAGGCGCCCCTAGGTCATCTTTTTTATTTCTCTCACCACTCTCTTATAGTTTTAAGCATAGAGCAAATATATGCAAGGTTTATCTATAAATATTTCATGAGCTTTTTTGGTGCTATTATAAATGGCATCTTTTTAAATTTCTAGTTCATTGGCAGTATATGGAAATACAATTGATTTTTGTATATTCACCTTGTATCTTCCAACCAGGATAAATGCACTAGGAACTTATTTTTAGATTTTTGGGGGTTTTCTATATAGATAATCATGTCATCTGCAAACGGTGTTATTTCTTTCTAATTATTGTCTTTTATTTCTTCCTTGCCTTGTTGCACTGGCTAGACCCTCCAATGTAGTGTTGAATAGGAGTAGTTATTTTCCTCCCTTTATATATACAAGGTTGATAGATGATAAATCTAAGTATAAAAGAGCTCTTTTGATGAATACAGTAAAAAAAATCAAAATAATGAGAGCATTTTGTTACAGTTAAACCATTGGCAGCTTTTGCTTTTGCAGTGGCACCTAATATAATGGTGTATTTTACCACCGATGGTGTTAGATACAATGAAATATTGCGGCCACATTGCATATTCACAGAGTATGATGTGAATAGTATCTTGGAGTTACATAATGTTGAGGCCCTAATACTAGGTTATGTATTTCTAGGGGCTTCATAGTTTATACCATTACCTCTAAAATCATTTCATTTAATTGAGCACAGGGTGTGCATCTTAAGTCTGAGCCCAGTCTACTACTTGGTGTTCCCTAAGGCTAGAGATGGCTGATGAGCCAGACACATCTACTGGGTGTTGCCCATGGTACATTTGATTAGGTAACTCTCAATAACTGTGAAGGGTCTGAGATTTTACCTTACTTACAAGCTAATCAATTAGTCTGGCATAGTTTGATGGTTGCTTCCAGAAGGCACAGAATACTTGGACAAGAGATTTTATTACTACTAGCACAGCAGGCAATATGAGCTCCATGTTTGCATTGGTTCCCCTTGCCCACTGAGTGCCATGGGACAATGCAGGGCTGGGCCCAGGTGACTGCTGAGCCCAAAACAATTTTATGTCACCCCCCCAAGAAACCCCAAACTTAGGAAACTCTAGTTTTTAAAGGGGCTGCAAGCAAATGTGTTGAATCTTTGCCTCAAAGGGAGACATTATCTTTATTATGCTGGACACCAAATAAATGTGTGCTCTATTATGGAGGGAGACACTATTTCCATCTTTCAAGGATGTTGGTAGGACACCAGTTAGAAGATAGTCCCATGTACTGTCAGTGCCGTTGCTCAGATGATGAGAACCATAGAGAATTGTGTTCCAACAGTAATTCAGTCTCAGTTGTCACCTGGGAAAAGTATTTGAGTAGAGGGTAATGATGTCACTGAGTTTGTCCCCAGCTGTCATAGTCTTCCTATATGTTCAACAAACCTTTCTTCCTTGTCTAGACCCACAGTTTGACTACATTTCCCAACTTCCTTTGCAGCTAAGTATGGCCATATGAATGAATGGACCAATGAAGCATGGATGGAAATGATGTTGCCATCTCTAGACATGGCCCATAAAACCTCCTCACACAATTCTCTATGCCCCCTCGTTTGCCAGCCTTTTCCAACACTGGTTGGATGCAGAGAAAGGCAGTGACGTCCTATGATGGAAGTCAGTCGGGTCTTTGAATAATTATGGAGAGCAGAGATTCTCCTCTTCCTGCCCCAATATGTATTGAATTATAACATAAATGAAAAACCAGTGACTTCTCAGCAGCTTGACAATAAAAACTCATCAGTTATAGAACCTAGCAGTATATACTCTAGCTAAATACATCAGCCTTACCTTCATGCCACCCCCAACTTAAACTCCTCCCTATTACATCAGGCCCAAGGGGATACTAGTTTACCTGTTATTTTTTAAACAGCCCTCTATTAGATGTTAACATAAGAGAGTCTTTCAACCTTATTAGCTATGAACATAGTATAATTTGTGTAATTTTTGGCAGCACATGGTGCCACCATCCAGTGGTACGGGGTGGAAGGTTGGGGGCATCTAAAGGCAAAGGGTCATTCACATCACAGAGCAGGTCTTGGTTACTAACATCACGTAGGTGGGGGAGATGAGCAGGGGGGAAATAGTGTGTGCTGCATGTATTAACAGCTTTGAGACCTCCACTGGGCCTCCCAGAAGTCCCCATTAGTGACCAAAGCTAGGTCAAGGGGACCCAAGGAACATAGGCTACATGTTCTTCCCCACAGCCCTTTTTATACTTCAGAGTCCTGCCTGCTACCTGTTTTAAGACTTTTTTTTTTTTTTAAGAGCAGTTTTAGGTTCACAGCAAATGCAGGGGAAACTAGAAAAACTTCCTGTATGCCTCCTGCCCCTTACAACTTCCCTTATTATCACCATCTCACACCAGAGTGGTACATCTGTTACAAGTGATGAACCTACATTGATATCATAATTACCCAAAGTCCATAGTTTAAATTATAATTCACTCTTGGTGTTGTACTTTCTGTGGATTTGAACAAATGTATAATGATATGTATCCATCATTCTGGTGTCTTACAGAGTATTTTCACTGCCCTAAAATTCTTCTGTGCTCTGCCTATTCATACTTCCCCGGCCCCTTCTCTGCTCCTCCCCCAATTCCTGGCAACCACTGATGGTTTTGCTTTTTCCAGAATATCATTTGGGGTTAGAATCATACCATTTGTTAGCCTTTTCAGAGTGACTTCTTTCACTTAGTAGTATATATTTAGGGTTCCTCCATATCTTTTCATGGCTTGATAACTCATTCATTTTTAGCAGTTTATAATCATCCATTGCATGGATATACCACAGTTTGTTCATCCATTCATGTACTGAAAAATTTTGGTTGCTTCCAAGTTTTGACAATTATGAATAAAGCTGCTATAAACATCCATGTGCAGGTTTTTGTGTAGATATAAGTTTTCAACCCCTTTGGGTAAGCTAAGGAACATGATCACTGGATTGTATTGTAAGAGTATGTTTGGTTTTGCAGGAACCACAAAATGGTCTTCTAAAGTGGCTGTATCATTGTACATTCCTACCAGCAATGAATGAGTTTATTTCTCCACATCCTTGCCAGCATTTGGTGTTGTCAATGTCTTAAATTTTGGCTATTGTAATAGATGTTCAATAGCATTTCACTGTGGTTTTAATTTGCACTTCTCTGATGACCTATGATTTTAAACATCTTTTCATGTGTTTACTTGCCATCTGTATATCTTCTTTGGGAAGATGTCTATTAAGATTTTTGGCCCATTTTTAAATTGGGGTATGTGTTTTCTTACTGAGTTTTAGGAGTTCTTTATATATTTTGGATAACTGTTCTTTATAAGATATTTCTTTCACAAATATTTTCTCCCAGTCTGTGGCTTTTCTTCTCATTCTTTTAACATTGATTTTTGTAGAGTAGAAGTTTTTAATTTTAATGAAGTCTAGCTCATCATTATTTCTTTCATAGATCATACCTTTGGTGTTGTATCTAAGTCATCTATGGCAACCATAGTCCTACCCAAGGTCTCTTAGTCCTTGTCCTATGTTATCTTCTAGAGTTTAGTTTTACATTTTATACTTAAGTCTGTGACCACCTGTTTTTGTAAATCTGTATTTAACACAACCACACTTATTCATGGACTTATTTTCTGTGCTGCTTTCATGCTACAGCAGCAGAGTTAGTATCAAATCAGACTGTCTGACCCACCAAACCTAAAATATTTACTCTCTGGTCCTTCACAGAAAAAGTTTGCTGATCCCTGGTGTGAAGCCTTCATTAAATTCATTGCACATATGTAGAAACTGAGGTTCTATATATTTAAATAACTGGATTTAATTTAGAACATGCCGGTGGTTGAGCCAGCTGGTCAACTAGGACTTCAAATTCCATCTAAGTCTTTTTCCACTTGTCCATTCTATAGAAATTCTGTGCAGATCTCCTTAGCTCAGAGCGTTTGATTAAAAAAAAAAAATAGTGTGTTGGATTCCTAACATCCTTCCTTTCCATTCTTACTCTCCCAAGAGCCAAGATGGCCTAACCCATCTTTCTCAGAGCCCTTTGTTAAAGGAAAACTGTGAAGTGGTCTCAGTTATATGGACTCAATTTTGAAGGCAAAGGGGATGGGGACAGTAGCCCTCAGGGGCCCTCCTGAACAAAGAGCCCAGCTGGACTGATATTTAGGAGACATGACACCCAGGGAGATGAAACCCCAAGGACATTTCTCAGATTTCTGAGGCTAGTTTGGGCTTTTATATATTTACTGTGTTGCCATCAAGCCCACTATAACTTGTCACATGTGATTCCTGATGTGTTTATTTAGAAAATAGAACCCAGGAACCCCCTTGTACTCACTGTCTCCCTCTGAATTTTAAATGCCAATATTTCACCCTCATCTTTCTCATTAGCTTTTTTCTCTAGCTCACTATATCTTGCTCGCTCTCTCCTATGTGTGCCCCCCAACTCCCTCTCCCATCCCTCCTTCTCTGAGTTCATCTGAACATCCAGTCCCTGAAGCACTCCATTTTATCCTAATCTATCAGCTCCCTTCCAGATTCCCTTCTTTCCCCACCCATCACTTCAACTACTCTATTACCCTCAACTCAGATCTTGCCCAGTTGTCCTTACATGTACCTGGCAAACCTCCAACTTTGAATCAATCCCATTGTTCACTTTCTCCCCTCCTACCACTAGCTTACTCTGAGCTTCTGGGGACAATCATAAAACCATGAGGCATGAAGCCACTACAAATTTCTCTGCTCTACACTCATCAGAACCCCACCTCAGCACACGCATACCTTCTTTCAACTGCTGCTTCTCCCCTTTCCTCAGAAACAAACTATGGTACACATTTGTTGGTTGATTTCTCAGCATCCACTCCTCCTTCTCCTCCCCAAATCACCCAGCCTTTCCTTTGAGGAAATTCCCTGTCCCCATTCCCAATGATACTGTTTGGGTGGGTTTGACCTCATTTCTGTTTCTAGGGATAGGCCCTGATGAGCCTAAGCTAATCAGCTCTGTAGTTTCTCTGTCCAGAGTGATTGGTTCATCATGGATGAGCACACCACTCAGTTTGGGCCAATGAGACACCAGGAGACAGTCATAGGGTCTTCTGGGAAATAAGCGTTCTGTCTCTTCTGCAGGAGCCCCAGAGGAGACCTTCCCTCTCTGGGGGTTGTAGTGTGGGTATGGTGTCTCTAACTGCTGAAACACAGGGACAGGGTGGACAAGATGAATCTCAGCAACCAGGTGGAATCCTGAGCCTCTGGGTCAAACTATGCCTGCATTCAGATCTGCCTTTAGACTGTCAAGTTCTATCAGTAAATTTATTCATTATTTTTAAAGCAGTTTGTGTTGAGCTTTTTATTATTGCCACTTAACTTAAGCCTTGTTCCAAAATTTTACCTCTACCTTCAAATCCCCCATTTCACTCCACCTCCAGCAAATAATCTTTTCTCCTGTTTCAAGGAGGAAACAGAGACCAACTAGCAGGAATGCCGTCAGCTTATTTCCTTGTCACCTGCAAGTGTTTCTGAATCTGAACCAATCTTACTCCTTCCTTCTAGTCTTTCTTTCCACCTGCTCAGAAACTCAGCTTCTCCTGTATCTTTGCCTTCTTTCTTTCCACTTCTTCCTTCCACTTGTCTTTCATCCAGTTTAGAGTGCTTCCCAATGTAAAAACAGTCATAACCTTTCTCAACCCCACCTCCTCATGTCCCTGTCTTTATTCTATCCTCCTTTGCCAAATTTCTTGGGGGAAAATGTAGCAACTTCAGTTGGGGGCATGTTCAAATAGGGATAGGGTTTCCACATAGTATGCAGGTTTGCCTAGGAGAGAGAGAGGTGGCTCAACACAGAGGCCTGTGAGGGAGACACAAATTGAAGCCTCACTGGTCTTTGTTATAATGGAAGCCACTGAAGTTGGTGGGACCTCCCAGTGAGTATGAAGAGTAGGAACAGGAAGAGAATTGAGGTGGAGCTTTGGGGGACATGGATGCTTTGGGGGGAGGGAGTGGGAGAAGGCATCTTTGAGATGATGGCAAATGTTCAGCAGTAAGAGGAAAAGAAGAAAGAAGGCTGTTCCAGAAGCCAAGAGAAAAGCATGCTCCAAGGAGGAAATTGTCAGGCAACTGCTACCAAGAAGTCAAGTATGATAGGACAGAATCATGGGATTTGGCAGTATCTAGAGTTTCAAAGTGGCTGGAACAGAAGCCAGCTTTCAGTCAGGTAGGAGAATAAATGAGAGGTAAATAAAAGGAGGAAAGAACAACTATATGATTTTTTCCCCCTTTCCAACTGTCTTAGTTCAGATTTCTCCAAGAACAGACCCTGGATGAGTACTTAGGCACAGTTAGTATATTGGGGAGATGAACCCTGGAAATGCAAGTGAAGTAGGGCAAAAGGGAGACAGGGAAGGGAGAAAAGACAGTAAAGGTGGCACTAATTGGCAAGGCTATGCACCAGGCCTCAGAGTGGTTCCCTGGACATGTATCCACTGACTCCCATGCCCTTTTAGTTAGAGATGCCTCTGGAGGCATCTTCCCCACCAACACTCACATCCTCACACTTGCCAAACAAGCTCCTGTAGCATTTGAGAAAACCCTCAGATTCCAGGTGGGAAGAATTCATTGTGCTTGACCTGAAAACCACAGCTGCTATGAATGTTGAAGTTTCAGGGAGCCTGGGGTAGGGCATCAGCCCATTGTCTGCCATATCAACCCCACCCATGACCCCTTCACCAAGTCACATAGCTAAGGTAATAAAAGAGGGAGCCTTTTGGAATGTAACTCAAAGCAGGCATGACAGAGTAGATAAAAAATGCACTATGCCAGCAGGAGATTAATCCTTGCAGAGGTAGGAGAGGTCTGATTGAGTTGTAGATGAAAACGTTTCCCAGCCCCATGTTCTATTATTAAAATAGGGGCCAAAAGTAGGGGCAGGAGTAGGGAGAGGTGCAGATGGTATCACAACACTCTGCCCTTGGATCCTTTGTTGTAGAAGGGTGGGGAGGGATGTAGCCAACCCCTTGTTAGGTCATCTTACTACATTTTCCCTTTTGACTGAACTCTATATATTCTATATTAAAATGGCCCAATGACTTGACCTTTCTTTTCTTGCATGTACCTGTACCATCATTGTTCCTCAACAATTACTGATCATGTACTGTGTGCTAGGAGCTGGGGAAATAATTTGCCCTAAAGGTGAGCAATGAACCCTAGACCCAGCCAAGAAATGGCTGGCTACAGGACTGTGACCATGCAGTCTTGAAGCAAGCATGGACATAAGATGACCCAGTAGGCAATGACTCCTCCTCCTTCCCTCTCCACTCTCAGCCCTTTCTCTGAAGGTCAAGGATGGAAGAAAAGCAAGGTGTGCTGGGGAAAGAATAAAACCGAGAGGGCTGGAAGAGACTGACAGTGCTTTAAGCTGAGCTGAAGTTTGGTGGAGTTGTGAGCGACACGAACAACCTCCAGCTACCCCACGTTACGTCTCCCTTCTATTGTATTGTAGAGGCAGAATTGCGAGGGCACATCCATGCCTCCTGGATACACGGCCTGGAGAAGGGGGAAACAGCCAATGAATGAAAAGCCAGGTGACCCAGGGGTAAACTCTTAGGAAGAGTGATCCCTGTGGGTGGCCATAGGAAGTGAACTGAAGAATTGGACGCCTGTGATCTTGGGTCTTCCCTAGATGACCTCAGCTTGGTTAGCTTTGACTAATCACTAGCCCCTCACACATTTCTGGGGCCCTTTTTGTGTCTGAAAAAAAGGCCCTATAGATAACAACACACGGGGAAGAAGCACACATATTTATAAAGTTACAAATGCTGGGAAATAGGAAAGGGGAATCATGAGCATTTAGGAGGCCTTAATGGTGGACTTGTTTTAAAAGCAGGGTGGAAGATTATGCCAGGACTGAGGTCTGTGGTTCAAGTTGGAGACAAACAGTTTTCTTATTGTCACACTCTCACACCCATGACTGGGATGGTACCACTCACTGCTCAAGGGCACACTCCTCTACTCCCTTAAACTTCCAGCTGAAGCCCCCTTCCTGCTTGCCTTTCTTTCTCCAGGGAGCAGCCCTGCCCATTTGCTCAGGTGTGACCTTGCAGCTTTTTCCAGGCTCACAATGGCTGCTCCTTCTAGTTTTCCAAGCTCTCTGCCAGTCTGCATGAAGAAACTCAAACTGCAGCTCTGAAATTTTTCTTGATGACCCAGCAAAAGGAGACAGGAATGTGGGAACTGTGTGTTTGCAAGAAAGCAAATCCATTGTAACTTCTCTCCAGTCACTGTCCTCCAGAACCACAAAACGGCTTCTACCCTCCCTGTGAGCTCTTTTGAGGTCTCTGCATTACTTTTTTTTTTATGTTCTTGTGCATCCCACATGGGAAATGCCCATTTTTATAACTACAGTGATGAGTAGCCCTGCTTAGGCATTGACTGCCTGTTGCACAGACGTCATGAAGGGTCCGGTGGTGCCAAACATGGATGGGATGAGGGCTCGGAAGATAGATGGCAGGTAGACCAATGGATGTCAGAGGTAGGTTGGAGTGGCTGAAAGGCCACCCCCAGATACACTTAGTTAGAGAATAGAGAAGGTAGTTAAAAGCCAAGATACACCACAAAGAGTTCAGCAACCAATTCTAATAAAGTAGGTAACAATCCTGAGTGTCCAAAGTGCCAGGCATGACTGTAAGCCCAAGCTCTCTGTACTGACTATTCTACCTTCGCACACCCCAAGGAAGTCCTGTTGTTTCCTTCTAATTATAAAACAATGGAGGCATAGACCACTACCTTACTCAAAGTCAGCCGGCAAGTGGTGGGAACAAGATCTGACCCAGGCACCCTGGCTCCAGAGCCCATGCTCATAATCACTGCATTTCTACCTTGGAAGGGTTGCAAGCTCCCTGTCCTATAAAGCCTTGCTAGGGAGAAGGGTCCTCTCAGATCGTCTAGAAGAATAAATTGTTCCCTTCCAAGTGCTAGCCTTATACATACCAGGCCAGGTTAGCCCTTACACACTTATAATCTGTACATATGCTGGAGAACTCTTCCCCTGGCCAAATGTGCCTTATCACTCTTGGGGTGATATAAAGTATGTATGATTGTTGGGGACACTGTACAGATAGGGCACCATCCTCAGGCTCTGTATGACAGTACAGCCTTGTCCAAGCACTACTTTCCTGCAGTAAGAACTTTTGAAGCAGAACAAGGGTTAGTTTCCCAGATGTCTCCAAGAGCTACCAACAAGCCCTTAGACCGCTGTAGGGCTCATGGTAAACCATGCCTATATCCCACCGGGTACCAGAAAGGATTTAAAACAGACCATGCATGGGGTCAATCTATTCTCCTGGGGTAGTCACACAGGGAAGGAACTGAGGGACTAGCACCCAGACTCCACTTTTCTCCCCACTCTGATCTCCTGTCAGGGTTTTCCATTGGACAAACCCAACCAGAAGCCAGAGGGTGAGTTTCACCTCCACGGGTCAGCCTTCTAAGGCCCAGTGCAAGGTGGAGAAGATAGAGAGGGGGTCTGGAGGTACAAAGAGAAGATATCCCCTACCCAAAGCAAAAACTCTGATTTCCTTCTTAGGGTCAGTGTTGCATAGTATATGGACTGCCCCAATCCTCCAAACCTCAAGAGGAAAATAATGTCTTTGATCTTAACCAAGGGAGGAAACAGAGCTGTAGAACTCTATCCTCTTCCCCAAGGAGGGAACTAGAATTAGAAGGGGAAGTGTATACTCTTCCCTCTGATGAAACATTATAAAGATTATTAAGTTACTTCTGTCCCAATTCTGTATGTCCACAATTATTTATCCATAATTCCAAAATCCAAACTACTTCTGGAAACAAAGATTTTTCATATTTTGTCAGCAAAATATGACCTACTGACACAAACTATTTATAACTATTATTCTACTTAGCAGGAATGCCTATTTTCTTGCAGAACAATTATTTGATTATTGAAGACTTCCCTAGATCCTGTGTTATGTAACATATTCATATACTTTTATATACACATACAGTGTATATAACTTAGAGTCTATGACTTTTCAAAACTCTGAAACATTTCTAAATTCCAAAATCTATCAGGCCCCTAGGCCTTCAGATAAAAGATTCTGGACTTGTGTTCTCATTCACTTTAACTCCATAATATTCTTTAGAAAAGAGAAAGGGAATTTTATGTTCTTCATTTATAATTAATAGACTTTCTTTACTTGGACTTTGACTTGGATACGATATAAAGTTCTTTTAACTCAAAATTAGTTTATCTCCCTGCCCCCTTTTGAATGTTATATACAATTGTGAAAGACAGTAGACTATGGCACAGAATACTAGGAGGATGGAGATGAGTGAGCTAAGGGATGCTCAGAATTTTCTGAACAGACTGAGGGGTATGGTCAGAGTCAAGGGCACTAATGAAGTTAGTGCTTAAGAGCACAGATTCTAGAGCCAGACTTCCAGAGTTCAAATCCCGGGTTCACCACTTACTAGCTATGTGCTCTTGGGCTTGTTACTTAACCTCTTGGTGTTTTATCTTATATTTTAATAATACAAATTTCCCATAATACAAATAATAATAATAATACAAATAATCCCATTTAATTGATTTTTCACAACCACCATCCTGTGAAGTAGGTAAGACAGGCAAGTTTCCCATATGAGGAAACCAGAGAAGTTGAGTAACTTTAGGGCACTTTCCAATTCTCCACCTGCCTAATTCACAGAGACTTGCCCCTCCCTGACTGCTCCAGGAGAGGAACATGTCACTTGGAGTTTATTGGCCCAGCCAGTTCTCAAGCAAGCAGTAAGAACTTCAGGGGTGTTTCCAGAAATACTAGCCTTTTGATAGTCTTTGTGTTACATCTCCACCCTGATGATTTAACAAACAGCAATTGCATAATCCAGACAGTGAAACCTGATTTTGCTTGCAGAGGGATCAAGACTGAATAAGTGGATTTGATTGTCTTAGGGGAATTAGAGGCTAGTTTCTAGTTTAAAGGAAGAATCAAGAGTGAGTTGCTTTTCTTCTAAATGCATGGGCCTTAACACAGTTAACTTCAACTCCACAGGTGTGAGTAAAATAAAGTCATGTGTATGATCATCCTTTGCCTCCCTAGGCCTGGTGGGAAGGAAAGGAGAGTCAGAGGGGTAGATGTCCAGACCACTCTCTCTTGTCCCGCCCTCTGCTCCCCTACTGTGCTTTCCATAGACGGAAAGCAAACAGAACCTGGGGGCAAGGAGGCCATGGAACCAATCTTTTAAAGCAGAGCATAGGGCAGAGAGAGGTAGAAAAGGATCCCCCAGGTAAAAGTGGGGCAAATAGAGAACAAACAGCCCAGAATTCCACCAGTCCAGATATCAAAGGGCATCCCTTTCCTGCAGTGGGGACAGGAAATACCTTTAAAGAAATAGTCCTAGGAAGAATTCACACTTATTAATTATCCATTGCTGTGTAACAAGTCTACCCCACTAGAAACTAGCTTAAAATAACATGTATCTATTATCTCACACAGTTTTGAGAGTCAGGAATCTGACAGTGGCCATCTGGGTGGCTCTGGCTTGGGCATCACATGGGCTCTGGCTTGGGTATCACATGAAATTGCAGTCATTTGAAGCTTCCCCTGGAATTGGAGGACCTGCCTTCCGGATGGCTCCCTCACAAGGCTGTTGGCTGGAGGCCTTAGTTTCTCACGTCTGACAGAGGGTCACGTCTGTTCCTGGTCATGTTGGCCTCTCCAAAGAGCTGCTCAGAACATGGTAACTGGCTTCTCACAGAGTGAGCGAGTTAAGAGAGAAAGCAAGGAGGGAACCACACTATCTTTGATTAACTACCCTCAGAAGCTTGGTCACATGACTTGCTTGAAGCTGTGTGATGTGTGGTATTTCCACACATCACTTTGCCACATTCCATTTGTTAGAATTCTAAGTTCAGCCCCCAGGTAAGCAGTGGGGAACGAGGTCCATCTTTTGAAGTACGGAGTATTTAAGCTGCGCGCTCGGTCGAAGAGGACGAACTTCCCCGATAGCGGAGGACCATTCTTCGGTCAAGGGTATCCGAGGAGCTGCACTCCGCTGCTAGAACCTCCAAACAAGCTCTCAAGAATTTATGGACCTATTTAAAACAACATACACTCAGAAGGAGGTTAGGAGGAGAAATCGTTTGGGGTGATTTCAGAATAGGGCTGAAGGACCAGTCCACAAAAGATCTGGGAAGATCTCAGAAAGCTCTTGATGCCCTTCCAGCCCTCCTCTTCCCCACACACCAGGGCCTCAGGGCTCCCTGGGAGTTGGGGCCCTGTCAGGATCCATCATTCTGGGCAATCCCTCTGCCTTCTCAATCTTCCCAACTCATTGTTATACCTACCCCATTCCCCTTTATTGCTCTTGGCTACCCATTCTTAGAGAATAGTTAAACTAATTTGAGGTATTCACAGCTTATAATGGACCCACAGATCCCTTACAGGGGTTACCTAATTCTAATAAATTCTCCCCTGGAGGCTTAATAAACCCAAAGGAATCAATCTCTATAATCTATTTCATGTGGGGAAGGGATGATTTCAGTGACACTAGTAAGACACTCATTGCTCCCAAACAATACTATAACAGAGCACTTGCTTACACATTATATGACTTAATTGTCCCAACAAAAATGAAGACAAGTTTGTGACTACTAAGTGACAAGGAACCTAAACCAGTAGAGAGAAAGTGATCAAATGGCAGAGGTTAAACATGAAGTGTGGGCTTGATTCCAGCTTGGGGCTCCTTCATTGAACCTGATCTGTTAGGGAGGACCCCTGAAGCCATCATCCCACCACTATCCCCTTAGCAAAATAGGTAGCCCACTCCAGGAGCCCAGGGAAATAAGGGAGTTAGCATGAATTTCTTTTATTTTCAGTGGTTTGGGGAAGACCAAGGCTCTGTGTAGACACAGAGCAATTATAAAGCACTCTAGTATGCCTCTGGGTCTGCAAAAGATTAGGAAATATATATTAAGGCGGCAATTCTCAAACTTTTTGCCAGGAACTACCAAAGATGCCAAATAATTTTTGCTTTTGTGTGTTATATTTATTTGATATCTATTTGGTATATCAATTTAATTTATATTTACCATATTAGAAATTAAAACAGAAAAATCTTAAATATTTGTCATTTAAAAATAACGAAGTCAGTAAATCATATTATATGTTAGCATAACACTTTTAATGAAATAACCATTTTGAAGAAAAATAGGGAAAAAAGTGGTCTTGTGTTACATTTTTGTAAATCTCTTTAATGTTGGGCTTAGCAAAAGGCAGCTGGATTCACCTATCTGCTTTTGCATTCAATCTGATATGAAATCACAATCAGATAGGCAGTAGAAAATTCCTCTGTATAGTCATTAGAACATGAGTGGTAAAGGCAGATAATATCTTAGCAGTATTATGAAAATAGTTGACCTCGGTAACCCATATTTTGAGAACCACTGAATTAAAGAGGTAATACAGATTCTCCTCCTAATTTTGTTGATGGCAGACTCTAAACAAGACAGTGCTGGAGTCAGCACTTCATGGCTTTGGGACCTTGGCTGACATGTGTAGACACATAAGGCCACCATAACTGTTTCCAGTATGCAATGGAAGTGACAGGGATGAATAAAAGGAAAAGTTGTCTTGGGAATGGAAGCCTGGATGATACATTACAGGAGAAGGGGATTTTGTTCCTTGGCAAGATTTTTACTATTCTGCCAATACACAGTTCTCTGTGGGAGGGCTAAACTTCTTTTCCCTTTGAAATTAGATGTGGTCACATGACTTGCTTGAAGCTGTGTGATGTGTGGCATTTCCAGGAAGAAGCTCTAAGAGTAGTATGTTCTTTATCACACTCTTTCCCTCTTGGCAATCGCCAGTATTCTATGTGAACATTAGCTGCCCCATCAGCTTAGAGCCAAGGATGAGGACAACACTGATGAGACACAATTTCCAGCTAACCCTTGCTGGACATGTAGCACAAATGAGAAACTTTTGCGGTTTTCAGATTGAGATGTTGGGATTGTTTATTATAACTGCACAATCTAACCCATCCTGACTGATAAAAGACACTTCACTTGAAAGGCAAGCCAAAGATGTGGAACGCACCACTTAATGCTCATTTATTGAGCATTTTCTGTGCATTAAACACCATCCCAGGTACTATGATTACAGATGATTTAAATTTGGCACCAGCCCTCAAAGGGCTTATAGTGCAGAAGGCATATAAGTAAACTATGTCACTCTGTTGTAATTACTACTGTTAACAAAGGTGAATCTAGGGTACTGTGGAAGTGACAAGTCCTGGAATCCTGTATCAATCATGGAACCAGCAAGAAACACACAGCATATTTAGCTGGAATATTTGTGTGTCTGTTTTTTTTTTTTTTAATTTATAAGAGAGAGAGAGAATCTGAAGCAGACTCCATGCTGAGCACAGAACCCAACACAGAGCTCAGTCCCACACTGTGAGATCATGACCTGAGCTGAAATCAAGAGTTGGTCGCTTAACAAACTGAGCCTCCCAGGTGCTCCCTTAGCTGGAATTTTTGAAGGGACATTTTACTAAAAAGACCATTCTTTAGATGTGGGTAGGGTTAAAGTGGCCAACAGGGATGTTAAGCATCCATGGCCATCAACAAGAAAGTCAACCCTCCCCCCATCAAGCCTGAAGGAACAAGGGTTAGAAATAGTGTTACTAGGCCTGGTGAGAGCTGGACTCATGGCAGAGGGGCTGTATAACACCAGCTACAAACACAGCAAAACAGGCAGGGAGCAGGAGAAATAAACACTTGACCTCTCTCCTTCTGCCTTCCAATCTCCTGTTGTACCTCCTACTGGCCAGATCCATCTGGAAGGCAGAGACAAGGGTGCCTGGGTGATACTGTCAAAGCAGTGGGTAGAGGACAGTCTCCTAGTAGTCAGAGCAGGGTGGGGAAGGTCAGGGAGTGGGGCTAGAGAAGCAAATGGAGAATATCCTGACAAGGCCCCCCAAAAAGAAATTATAGGAATCCTTGAAACAATATTTTCTCAAACATTTTGTTTCATTGATTAAATAAAGTATCTAAATTTGCAAAGATGTCTATAGCTACTGATGGGATAAGGGAGAGATTTGAGCGAATATAGAGGGCTGGATACTTGATACTCCTATTACTACAGAGAAACAATGGACATGTGGTCAGAAATCCCATCATGGATTTTTTTTTTAATAAAAACTTAAATTTTCTGTGAACCTAAAAGTGCTCTTAAAAAAGAATAAACAGAAAGTAACAGATTTTACATAGACTTTCTTCTCCCATACATGCACAGCCTTCTCCAATATCAACATCCCCAGCAGAGTGGTACATTTGTTACAACTGATGAACCTACACTGACATAAAATCACCCAAAGTCTATAGTTTACAACAGGGTTCATTTTTGGTGTTGTACATCCTTGGGTTTGGACAAATGTATAATGCCATGTATCCATCATTATAACACCATACAGAGTAGTTTCACTGACCTAAACATCTACACTCTGCCTTTTCATCATTCCCTCTCCCAACCCCTGGCACACTGATCTCTTTACTGTCTCCATAATTTTGTCTTTTCCAGAAAGTCATGTAGTTGGAATCACATAGTATGTAGCCTTTTCAGATTGGCTTTCTTCACTTGATAATACCCATTCAAGTTTCTTCCACTGTCTTTTCAGGGCTCAATAACTCATTTCTTTTTAGTGCTGAATAATATTCCATTCTCTGGATGTACCACAGTTTATTTATCCCTTCATCTCCTGAGGACATCTTGGTTGCTTCCAAGTTTTGTTCTGGATCTCTTTGCAGGGGCTAGGGGATGAAAGATGGGTGAGAAGAGAATGGGTGGGGAGATAGGAAAGAAGTATCTTCCAGCCAGACAGAGAACAGATCACTAGAGGTAAGTTGTAAGGTGGATGTTGTGTCTTATTTTTCAAACATAGCCTTAAAAGTCATGCAGCATCACTTCTGCCATATCCTATTGGTTATAAGACCATTACAAACACACCCAGATGCAAGTGGAGAATTAATTCCACTTCCCAACAGGGAAAGCAAGGTTCTAGAACAATACTGTACAACACAGTGGCCATTAGCCACACATGGCTATTCACAATTAAATTAATTAAAACTAAAATTAGAAATTCAGTTCCTCAGTCACACTAGCCACATTCAAGTGCTCAATAGCCACAGGAGGACTTAAAATGTTTCCATCATTACAGAAGGTTCTATTGGACAGCACTGCTCTAGAAGAACAAGTGAGACAGGAGATATTGTAGCTATCTTTCAAAGCTACAATCTGCCACTAGCACTGAGACAAAACAAATTGCATTAGGAAAGGCAGACTAAAATGGCGCAATGACTCACATGGTGTTCTACACAAGGTTTGGCAATAACTGCTGCTGTTTATCTCGAAGAGGAGACAACTTGTGTTAAGTCTCTCAAATGAAAGAGAGTGTAGATGCTAGTCCCAGGGGCTAAAAATTCGGCCACTAGGAAGAGATCTCAGAAGGGTGATTTCCAGACATGTGTTTTCCATCTTTATAGTATCACGGATCTCTTTAAGCATGTGATAAAAGTCACTTCTCCCCAGAAAAATATGCATATATACAATATGATACACTGAAGTTCAGAGTTCCCTCCCAAATCCATCCATGGACTCTCCAGATCAGAGTCATATTCTAGGCTGTGAGCTCCTGGAGGTATTTCCTTAGCCATAGTCATGAGTAGTGTGTGTGGCCTGGATGACATTCATCACTGTGTATTAACAGAAAGAGGCACATTTCTGCTCAATACAAGTAAGAATTTTAATAAGCAAAGAGGCTTTTAAGGGAAATAGGTAATGTCAGGAAATCAGAAAGTTTCCAACACTAGAAGTATTCATGTAGATTGCCGCTGATAATGTAGAGAAGATTTCAGTGTACAAGCTAAACTGAATAAGCTGTGAGGTCTTGCACAGTGCCGGCGTTCCAGGCTTCTAATAAAAGTGACAAGGCCTGGGGCACCTGGGTGGCTCAGTCGTTAAGCGTCTGCCTTCGGCTCAGGTCATGATCCCAGTGTCCTGGGATGGAGCCCCGCATTGGGCTCCCTGCTCCGCGGGAAGCCTGCTTCTCCCTCTGCCCCTCCCCCTGCTTGTGTTCCCTCTTTTGCTGTCTCTCTCTGTGTGTCAAATAAATAAATAAAATCTTAAAAAAAAAAGTGACAAGGCCCAAGTGCAGGAACAGTCACCCACAATTTGGAGGAAGAAAGCAGAATCTAGAATGTTTTCATGCAACTGGTGGCATTTCAGATGGGCTCAGAGTAGGGATACTGGGTAAGGGCACAAGATCATTTTTAGGGGCTCACTTAAAAGATTTAATACCCTTCAGTTTAATTACCTATAGTGATCTGGTTTCTGGCCAACTGGTAAATACTTCTCTCCCTATCTTACCACCTTTCTTTATCCACCTGTTTTCTGTCCCTGACCCCCTCCCCTGCCCTAAGAAGAATCCACAGTGAAGCACTTGTTTGGATTATCCAGGTGGTTTCTACATGCAATGACAAATATCCTTATAAGAAGGAGGCAGACAGAGGTTTAAGATAGAAGAGAAACAGGCCATGGGATGGAAGCAGAATCACAGAGAGGATGCTATGTTGCTGGTTTTTTTTTTTTTTTCTTTTAAGGTTTTATTTATTTATCTGTTAGGGAGAGCACGCACAAGCAGGGGGAGTGGCAGGCAGAGGGAGAAGCAGGCTCCCCGCTGAGCAAGGAGCCCAAATCGGGACTCTATCCCAGGACCCTGGGAGCATGACCTGAGCTGAAGGCCTACGCTTAACTGACTGAGCCACCCAGGCGTCCCAATGCTGCTGGTTTTGAAGATAAAGAAAAGGACCATGAGCCAAGGAATGCAGCTCTAGGTGCTGGAAAAGACAAAGGAAGCAAATTCTCCCTTAGAGCTTCCAGAGGGAGTGAGTCTGACATCTAGAACTGTAAGAGAATAAATTTTGCTTTAAGCCACCAAGCATATGGCAATTTGTTAAACAGTTATAAGAAATTAATAAAACTGGGGACAGAGCTGATTAAGAACCAACACATATCTCATTGTAGTTTTGATATGTATTTCTCTGATGCCAAGTGATGTTGAGCATTTTTTCATCAGTCTGTTGGCCATTTGTAGGTCTTCTTTGGAGAAATGTCTGTTTATGTCTTCTGCCCATTTCTTGACTGGGTTATTTGTTTTTTTGGGTGTTGAGTTTGATATGTTCTTTATAGATTTTGGGTACTAGCCCCTTATCTGATAAGACATTTGCAAATATCTTCTCCCATTCTGTATGGCTAAAATTAACAAGTCAGGAAACAACAAATATTGGCAAGGATGCAGAGAAAGGGGAACACTCTTACACTGCTGGTGGGAATGCAAGCTGGTACAGCCACTCTGGAAAACAGTATGGTGATTCATCAAAAAGTTAAAAAGACAGCTACCCCACAACCCAGCATTTGCACTACCAGGTATTTACCCAAAAGGTACAAACATAGTGATCCGAAGGGGTACCTGCACCCCAACGTTTATAGCTGCAATGTCCACAATAACCAAACTATGGAAAGAGCCCAGGTGCGTATCGACAGATGAATGGATAAAGAAGATATGGTGTTATACACACACACACACACACACACACAATAGAATATTACTCAGCCAACAAAACAATGAAATCTTACATTTGCAATGATTTGGATGGAATTAGAAGGTATTATGCTAAGTGAAATAAGTCAATCAGAGAAAGACAATTATCATGTGATTTCACTCATATGTGGAATTTAAGAAACAAAACAGAGGATCATAGGGGGAGGGAGGGAAAAATAAAATAAGATGAAATCAGAGAGGGAGACAAGTCATAGCTGACTCTTAACTATAGGTAACAAACTGCGGGTTGCTGGAGGGGAGGGGGTGGGGGATGGGGTACCTGGGTGATGGACATTAAGGAGGGCAGGTGACGGAATGAGCACTGGGTGTTATCTGCAACTGATGAATCACAGAACTCTACCTCTGAAACTAATAATACACTATATGTAAATTAATTGAATTAAAATAAAATAAAATAAAAAAGAACCAACACATAGACTCAGAATCTCTGCTTCCTCCAAATTCCAAAGACTTGCTCCTAGATCAAGTTCATTATGTCAATGGCCTCTTCCCTGAGGTTGAATCTGCTCTGGAAGCTCTTCAGGCATCATCCTCACCCCCACACCCAGGTCCCCTGACAAATCCACACATCAAATTTAGCAGCGGACAGAGCTTGAACAGTCCTTAGTGGGCCTTAGGCCCTTTGCAAATACTCTTTTGTCAGGTCTCTCCCACCAGTTTCAAACATACGCAGACATATCCTTAGCCCTGCAATGTATTGTCTGAACTCTGAATAACATAAGAAACTCACTCTGAGTCTGAGGCTAGCTAGAATTATCCCAGCTTTTTTGACACTCTTGCTGCACTTGTGCAAATCAGTGACAGTTATGCTTTCCTCTCCATTAAACTGTCAATCCTTCCAGACCAGGAGACCAAGACCCCCATTTTCTAATATACACTTGGCATCTAGAATGTTCTAGTCAATGTTTAATTCTTGTAATTCCATGGCCATTGGGGTTTTGGATACACCAGATAGGCTAGTTTGAACATCATCATTCTTAGTACCATAAGTTCATTGTTAAGTATGTTACCACCCAAAATCTTAGAGGCCTGTAACTCTTTGTTTTTTGAAGGGGAGAAAGAGATTCCCCCCACCCCCTCTCCATTCCTGATACACACTGAATCTTGAATTTAAGAATGAGATTGTCCTAGACTTAAACCCCAGTTTTGCCCCCTATCAACTGTATGCCTTTGAGAAAATTAACCTCTCTAAGACTCCATTTCCTCAGTTGCAAAATTCACATTCTATTAATTGCAAGTATTGAACATTGCCTGGCATGGTGCTTGGCGTGTAGGAAGTGTTCCAAAAATGATATCCACTTATTCTATGACTTCTTCCCATATAGTCCTTTTTTTTTTTTTAAGCAGAGAGGGTAAGTGTGTTAATGTCCTTTTGGGGCACATTTGGAAAACTGTATCTGTAAAGAGGGAGCTGACCCACCTTCAACCAGGGCCTAGACTACCTCCAAGGGAGTGAGAGAAGTCATAAATATGCAGGGCCAGATCTTGTTTTTATATATAATATTGCTATTTTGTTCATCATGGATTTTTTTGGCATTGATTCTGACTTTTAAAAATACTACATTAAGTATTATTTATCTTGATAACCTACTTTTTTGGCACCCCTTTCAATTTTGTGCCCAAGGCAATGCTTCGTTCACCCGGCTCTAATCCTGCCCTGCCTACAGCACTTTGTGCTAGTCACACCACGATCTAGGTCCTGGACTAATGCAGGCAGAGAAGCCTGTCGAAAAGATCCAGGATTTTCACCCGACTTTGAACTAGTGCTCCCCAAGCCCTAGAGGGCATACTGGATCCGAAGGAGCAGAAGGAGTGGACTACAACTTCCAGAAGGCCGCGCAGCGCGGCGCCCTCGCCAGATTGGCTGCGCGGGCCCCGCCCCCGCCCCCGCCCCGCCCCTACCGCGAGGTCCCAGGGCGGCGAGCCCGGGGCCAGCGCGCTTCCGAAGCCGGCTACCGAGTGGAATCTCGCCCGGCCAGCAGGCTTCATGGCGGTGAGGCCGGTGTCCCGGATGCTGCAGCGGGTGCTGAGGTCCAGCGTCCGGAGCTGCAGCACGGGGGCTCCAGTGACGCAGCACCGCCCTGGGGAGCCCTCCCAAACTGCTGCGGAGGTGAGCCCGCCCACATCCATACCTTCCCCGGGAAGGGCGGCCGGCCAGCTGTCCCTGACTCCGAGAAGCACCCAGGCCGGGCTGCGAGGGCCGCTTCTGGAAGGGATCCCTCAGGGCTTCCTTGCAGGTGGGGAAAGGAGTGGAGGGATGCTCTGTAAGCTGCCCAGTCTCACCTGATACCCCAAGGGACGGGCGCTTCTTGGGGTAATGCTTAATCACCTCCCTGCCCACCCAGCCATGCAGCCCCCTTCCAGGTCTGAGTGACCGCCAGACACGGGGAAGTAGGCAGGTAGGACTCTGGGTCCAGTGAATTGTTAACTGTACCCTTCTCAGCCCTGCAGCGCCCACCCTGTTTCTTGAACATTTTCTTCCCCTCCCCTCCCCCC
>NC_138376.1:29829364-29869596 GCF_054177405.1 Leptonychotes weddellii | reverse complement strand
GGATTGTTGCCTGGTAGAATGGGTGAATGTTTAACTTTGGAAAACAGTTTGGTGTTATCTTACAAAGCGTTTGTTCCAGCTTCCTCTGACCCACGTCCTCCTCAGCACTCAGTATTCTTATTCTGGATTTTTGCCAGTTGAACGAGGATGAAATGGTATTCTATTTGGTCTTAATTTGTATTTCCCTGTTTAAGAATGAGGTCCGGCATCTCTCATCGTGTTTATCAGTCCCAAATATCTTTCTTTTCCTGTGTAATACCACCTCCTGTCTTCTGCCCCTGTTTCTCTTCTTTCTGTTGTAATTTTCTTTCATATTGGTTTGGTAAAAGTTCTTTACTTATGTTGCAAATGTCTCTTACCAGTTTGAAAAAATAAGCAACATTTTGTATAATAATTCTTTTGATCAATAGCAGTTCTTCAGTGGATCAGTTTTGTCCTTTATGGTCAGTGCTTTTTACATCTTTTAAAAGAAACACTCCACTCAAGGTCAGAACAGCTCCCTGTTTCCACTAAAACAGTTAAAATTTTGCTTTTTGCATATTTAAGTCCTTAGTTCATCTGTGGCTGGTTTTTGGGAATCCAGTTTCATTTTTTTTTTTTTTCCATGTGATAGTCATTTTCTCTAGTTCCTTCTTATTGAAGCCTCTGCTTCCTCGATAAATTTGCCATGTGTGCATTTGTGCATTGGGTGCTGTTCTTTGGTTAGCTTGTCTGTCTCAATGCCAATGTCATACAACCTTCACCACTAGCTTCACAGTAAGGCCACTGTCTGGTCGAGCAAATTCTTTTTATTCTTTAGCAGTGCTTTAGCTATGCTTTGTCCATGGACATTTTAGAATCAGCTTAGCAAGTTCCATGGAAAATTCTGTTTGGATTCTTTTTTTCTTTTTTTCTTTTTATTGTGTTAAAATACGCATAGCATAAAATTTACCATCTTAACTTTTTTTTTTTTTTTTTGAGAGCAAAAGCGCACGCACGTGCACATATAAACGTGAGTAGGCAGGGTGGGGCGGAGGGAGAGGGAGAGAATCTTAAGCAGGCTCCACATCGAGCGTGGAGCCTGATGCGGGGTTCGATCTCATGACCCTGAGATTGTGACCTGAGCCAAAATCAAGAGTCGGGCGCTTAACTGACTGAGCCACTCATGTGCCCTATCTTAACTATTTTTAAGGAAACAGTTCAGTGGTATTAAGTACATTCACACTGTTGTGCACCATCCCCACCATCCATACCCATAGCTTTTCATCTTGTAAATCTGAAACTCTGTACCCATTAAAAAATAACTCCCCATTCTCCACTCTTCCCAGCCCCTGGCAAACACCGTTATGCTTTGTCTTTATGATTTGGGCTACCCTAAGAATTTCATATAAGTGGAATCATGCAGCATTTGTCTTTTTGTCTCTGGCTTATTTCATTTAGCATAATGTCCTCAAGGTTCATCCATGTTACAGCATTTCTTTTTAAAGCTGAATGATATTTATGTATATACCATGTTTTGATAATCCATTCATTGCTCAGCTTGGGTTGCTTCCACCATAATGCTGCTAGGAACATGGGTGTAGAAGTATCTCTTTGAAATTCTGCTTTCAAAGAGATTGTGGAAGTAGAATTGCTGGGTCAGCTGGTAATTCTATTTTTATTTTTATTTTTATTTATTTTTTTATTTTTTTTATTTTTTTTTTAAAGATTTTATTTATTTATTTGAAAGAGAGAGAATGAGAGAGAGCACATGAGAGGGGGGAGGGTCAGAGGGAGAAGCAGACTCCCTGCCGAGCAGGGAGCCCGATGTGGGAATCGATCCCGGGACTCCAGGATCATGACCTGAGCCGAAGGCAGTCGCTTAACCAACTGAGCCACCCAGGCGCCCGGTAATTCTATTTTTAATTTTGGGGGGGGAACACCCATACTCTTCCATAGCAGCTGTACCATTTTACATTCCTACCAACAGTGCACAGGCTTCCACTTTCTCCACATCCTCACTAACACTTGTTTTTTCTGTTTTTCTGTTTTTGTTTTGTTTTGTTTTTTGATAGTAGCCATCCTAATGGGTGTGGGGTGGTATTTCACTGTAATTTCAATTTGCATTTCCCTGATAGTTAGTGATGTTGAGCATCTTTTCATGTGCGTATTGACCATTCATATATCTTCTTTGGAGAAATGTCTATTCAAATCCTTCACCCATTTTTGAATTGGGTTGTTTTGTTGTTGCTGAATTTTAGGAATTCTCTAATATTCTGGGTATTAACCCTTTATCAGATACATGATTCAGAAATATTTCTCTCCCATTCTGTGGCTGCTCTGTAGATAGTGTCTTTTGATGCACAAAATTTTTAAATATTCCGGAAGTCCAATTAGTCTATTTTTTTTGTTGCCTGGGCCTTTGGTGTCACATTCAAGAAACCAGTGCCAAATCCAGTGTCACGAAGCTTTTATACTATGATTTCTTCCAAGAGTTGTATGGTTCTAGGACATATGTTTCGGTCCTTGAAGCATTTCAAGTTATTTTTGAATATGATGTTTGGTAAGGGTCCGACTTCATTCTTTGGCACGTGCGTATCCAATTTTCCTAGCACCATTCGTTGAAAACACTGCCCTTCCCCCACTGAATGGTCTAGGTGCCCTTAAAATCATCTGACCGTATATGCAGGGGTTTATTTCTGGACTGTACCCCATTGGTGAATATGTCTATGCCAATACCACCCTGTTTTGATTACTGTAGCTTCATGATAGGCTTTGAAACCAGGGAAGTGTGAGTCTCCCATTTGTCCTTCTTTTTCAAGATTGTTTTGGCTATTTGGACTTTCTTGAGATTCCATATGAATTTTAGGGTGTTTTTCTCTATTTCCATAAGAAATGTCATTGGCTTTTGATAGAGATTGCATTGCATCCTTAGATTTCTTTAGGTAGTATTGTCATGTTAACAGTATTAAGTCTTCCGATCCGTGATGCATGTCCATTTAACTTTCATTTCATTTAGCAATGTTTTGTAGTTGTCATTGTAGAAACCTTTCATCTCCTTGGTTAAGTTAATTCCTAAGTCTTTTATTCTTTTTGATATTGTAAATTGAATTGTTTTTGTAATTTTCTTTTAAGAGGGTTCATTGCTTTTGTATCTGTTGGGATATTAATGCCATTACACCTATATATCAGATTGGTGAGAACTGACATCTTTTTTTGTTCATACCCCCACCTTCCCACAGCCGTCTAATTCCTTTGCCCTTCTCTTGGCTCTATGTGGCTGACCCCTAGGGTCAGCCAGGGTGTCCTTGCCTATTGGGTTTCTGATGCATTTGGGTTTCTGCACTGGGTTTTTTGACAGTAGCTGAATTCCCTCCAGGACTCCCACAGGGCATCCTTGCCTCCATGATGACTTAGTTGATCTCCTAACTTAATTTCTTCTCCATGTGCCTTTGGCCCTAGGCATGGTAATGGATCCCCAATGTTGCTAGTCTGAGTGCTGTACTATTCATTGTTGGAGCCCTTAATTCTGTCCATACCATGGCAAGTAGTCCTTTCATTAAAGTCTTCATTTTAACTATCTGGGATTAATTCTGTTTTATGATAGGATTCTGATGGATAGTATCATTTTTTTTTAAATTACATTTTCTAATTGTTTTTGATATATTATAGCATTGATAGGAAAGTTAGGAAAATATGTCTGTTTAGATTCTTTGGAGTTTTCTATACTAGCAACCACATCATCTGTAACTAAGGGAATTTTTTCCCCTTATCTATTGCTTTTCATTTCCTTTTCTTGTCCTATTGCAATATCTAAGATCTCAAGTGTAATTTTGAATAGTAGTAGTAACAGGAGAATGCTCCTAACATTTCCCCATTTAGAATGATATTCATTTTTTTTCACAAGTAATTTTAATCAAATAATGAAGTTCCTTTCCTAGTTTAAGTTATGTACTTTTTTATGTATGTTAGGATGATCTATGATTTTTTTTTTTTTTCTGTATGCTATTACTCTGAATGACATTATGGCTTTCTTATATTACTCCTATAGTACATCCAACCTAGTCATGGTAAACTGTGCTTTTATCTACTATTAGATTCAGTTTATTGATACGTTAAGTTTTTGCATCTATATCCATGAGTGAAATGGGCATGTAATTTGCCTTCCTCATTCCTGCCTTAACTGATTGTGATATTAGGTTTCAAAGAATGAGTTGGGTAGTGTATTAGTCCATTCAGGCTGCTCTAACAAAATATAGATTAGGTAACTTATAAACAGCAAACATTTATTTCTCGTAGTTCTGGAGGCTGGAAATCCAAGATCAAGGTGCCAGCATGGTCAAGTGAGAGCTCTCTTCTGGGTCACAGACTTACCATTGTATGGTCACATGGCAGAAGGAGGTCTGTGGGATCTCTCGTATCAGAGCACTAATCCTTCCACTCTCAAGACCTAATCACCTCCCAAAGGCCCCACCTTCTAACACCATCACATTGAGCATTAGGATTCAACATGTGAATTTGGGGATGGGGGCAGGGGACAAACATATAACCACAGCACATAGTATTCCTTCTTATTCTTTCATCTGCAAGAGTTTGTGTTAATCTGTGATAATCACTTTGAAAATTTGATCTCACCTGTAAAATTGTGCCTGGTATATTCTTTGCAGGGAGATTTCTAACTGAGCTTCAATTCCTTTGATAGTTATTGCACTAGTAAAATTCTTTTTTTTTTTTTTTTAAGATTTTATTTATTTATTAGAGAGAGAGCACATGAGAGAGGGGAGGGTCAGAGGGAGAAGCAGACCCCCCGCCAAGCAGGGAGCCCGATGCGGGACTCGATCCAGGGACTCCAGGATCATGACCTGAGCTGAAGGCAGTCGCTTAACCAACTGAGCCACCCAGGCGCCCGCACTAGTAAAATTCTTGACTTCTTTTGAGTCGGTTTTGGTAGTGCTATCTTTTTTTTTAGATATTTCTGATTTCAAATTTATGGGTATGAAATTGATAGTATTTTCTTATTTTTTATCTGTTTTACTTGCAGTTTTGGTTTTTTAAATCTTACTATGTTTTATTTGTACCTTATCTCTTTTCTGTTTCTTGATAAATCTTGCCAGAGGTTTGTCTATTGTGCTAGTCTTTAACAAACCAACTTCTGGATTTGTCAAGTCTTATTGTATATTTGTATTCCGTTTTATTACTTCTGCCTTCCATCCTGGTGTAGCCTATTGCTTTCATAACATTTAGTTATAAGTATTTAATTTTTATTCTGATTTGTTCTTTGATCTATGACATATTTATATACTGTTTTTAATTTCTAAATATGTGAGGATTTTTCATTTATATTTTATTATAATTATGTAGTATTTAGAGATCTTATCTATATGATAATTATTCTTTAAAATTTATTGAGGCTTTCTTTCTGACCTAGTATATTGGCAGTTTTTATAAATGTTCTGTGTGTGCTTGCATAGAATGGTTATTTAATTACTGGATGAAGACATCTGTATTTGTTCATTGGATCCAGCTTGTTAATTTTATTGTTCAAACCTTTGGTTATCTCCATTTGCTGGCTTCTACCTGTTTGGCCTGCCAATAATAAATAAGTGGGTAGACTTGTTAATTTCTCCCAGAGGTCCCATTTGTTTTTACTTTATATTTAGTAGAGGTGATTTTATTAGGTTCATATGTGATTAGAATTGTCATGTCTTCTTCATGAATTGGATCTTTTATCACTATGTAGTAGCTCTCTCTATAATGATACTTTGGGTCTTTAAGGTCTATGTGTTTTATTTTACTAAAGTTATATCAGCTTGCTTTTGGCTCTAGTAAGACCATTGTATCTGGCTTCACCTATTTACTTTAAACTTTTTTATGTTCTTATGCTTTAGATTTGTTTGTTATGACAGCCCATAGCTATTACTTGTGTTTCTTTTATCAAATTTGACAATCTCTGACCTAACTAGTGAGTTGATTCTAGGTAACTTTATTGTAACTATTGAAATATTTGGACTTGTTTCTATAATCTTTTATCTGTCATACTTTTCTATGTTTCTTTTTCCTCCCTTTTGGCTTTTAAATAAATGATCCCTCCTTCTTCTCCCTAATAAGACAAGAACTTTAACACACTCTCAGGTCCTTGATTTTGTCACCCCTCACTCCACCCTTACTGTTGATATTTTCTAGAATTTTATCTCTAGGTTATTAGGACTAAGCTACTCATCCGTGTCTCTCTTTTTTTAAAAATTAAAAAAAAAAATTTTTTTAAAGATTTTGTTTATTTATTTTTGAGAGAGAGCACATGCACAAGCACAAGTTGGGGGAAGGGGCAGAGGGAGAAGCAGACTCCCTGCTGAGCAAGGAGCCCCATGTGGGACTCGATCCCAGGACCCTGGGACCATGACCTGAGCTGAAGGCAGACACTTAATCGACTGAACCACCCAGGCACTCCCTCTTTAAAAATTTTTTTAGCAATTTTATTTATTAGAGCAAGTGAGAGGAATAGAGGGAGAGGGACAAGCTGACTCCATGCTGAGCATGGAGCCTGACGTGGGGCTCAATCCCATGACCCTGAGATCATGACCTGAGCTGAAATCAAGAGTTGGATGCTTAATTGACTCAGCCACCCAGGGGCCCCCCTCTGTGTCTCTTGTATGCATTCTGTATCCTTTAAGATAACAACAAACCAAGTGGATGCTGACACTCACAGGGGCTTGGGGAAGTTATGTAATGCAGTTTAATAAAATCCTCCCACTGCTTCCTGACTCTGTGTTGTGGTTTTCCTGTTCTCTTTTTCCCCTAATGCACAGTCCCTAGGAAATGGGAGGGTGTGGCCTGTGCCAGCCATAGCTGGAACCCCAATGTCCTGGCTCCCCCCTAATCCTCCAGGCTTCCTAGTTCCCCCACAAGGTCTCACACTGGTCTATCCCAGCAGTTACTACTCTCCTTCAGGCCTGGCCACCCTAATTAAGAGCAGATTTCTCCTGTGGGTGGTCTGAGCACGATCCCTTCCCTTTGGCTTTTCTTTAAAAAAAAAAGAAAAGAAAGAAAGAAAGAAAAATGTTTTTCTTGCTTTTTGTTTTTTAAGGAATTACCAAGGTATTTGATCACCCCATATTCCCATAATTCCTGCAGCTTCTGCTGAATTGGTTTCTCATTTTATTTGAGTATTCTCTCTAAAAGTTGATGTGTGTCTAATGGTGAATCTAATTTTGGTGGTGTATCTAATTAAATCTGACAGATAATTTTTATAATGTTTTAAAGTAGTAGAGTAGTAGTTTTATAATGTTATTTGAATGCATATTAAATTTTAGGTTCAAGTTTCATTCCTTTGTTCTCTTAAGAATGTAACTACATTGTCCCCCGACAGCCAGTATTGCTGTTGGGAAAAGTCTGATGTCGATCTGGTTCTTGCTCTTGGTAGATGCTATGTTCTTTCTCTCTGGAAGTTATTAGAGTGCTTTCTTTGTATCTGATCTTCTTAAATTTTGGTATAATATCCCTAGAATAAGCTTTTCCTCACTTGTCCTGTTGACAGTGAAATTGCTCTTTCAGTACTAAGCCATTTGTTTTAAATTTGGGGAAATTCTCTCCATTATTTCTTCAGATAGTTCCTCCTTGCCAGCTTAATTTTTTTCCTGGGGCCTCTGTTATCTGGATGTTGCCCCTTCTACTTATAGCCTCCACAGTATTTAAATTATATTTTGATTTCTTATTCTCTTCCTCTTTTTCTTTTTTTTTCAAAGATTTTATTTATTTTAGAGAGGGAAAGAGAGAGAGCAAGCAGGGCTAGGGGCAGAGGGAGAGGGAGAAAATGTCTAGCAAACTCCGCATTGCACGCAGAGCCCAACTCACACCCTGAGATCATGACCTGAGCCAAAACCAAGAGTCAGACGCTTAACCCACTGAGCTACCAGGCACCCCTCTTTTCCTGGGAGAGCCCTAAATCTTATCTTCTCATATTACTGTATATCTTATTTCTTGTGTTCTTTATTTCATGATTAGGCTTTTATCTACTATGTCTTTACCCTTGTTTTTTATGATAAAAAATTTTCATGTTATTAATATCCTTCGTTATTTCTTTTACTGTATTGATCATGTTTCTCTTACATCAGTCTGTTTTAATCATTTTCCTTCTATTGGTATCTATTTTATAGGGTTTTTTGAGGGGGCAGGGAGCACTAGTTGTCCTTCTTAAGAGTCTCCTTGGTTTAGCTGGTAAATTTGTTCCCCTGAGAATATTCGCTATTCTTTATAGCACTACTTAATGGAAAGAGATTTAAGGCCAGATCTTCATCTCTGATAGGCCCGTGGGGCTAAAGAACTGAGAATATCACAGTTACCCACTCATGTTTGTACTCTCCCCACCGAACAACTAGCCTTGCTATGTGTGACTGCATGGAGTCGTATACTGCACAACTCTGGGAGTGAGTATTCATTTAGATGATGATGAGAATGGCACCTCCTACCATTCTGTAATATGGCAACCCTGCAGGTCTTCACCTTCAAACCCTCAGCAAGAAGCAGATTTGGAAGGAGGCAATTACCCTTGATTTTAATCCACCAGTTCTGGGGCTTTGGAGGGGGTAGATGGAGGAATGAATGCCTAAGGCCTCAACTCCTCTTCCAGAAAGGCCCTGGCAGATTCCCTGAGTTTACCTCCAGTGGATTCCCCAGCTGGTACTCTGGGGTGGTCGACACCGATTTCTTCAGTGAAGGGACACACAGTGATTGTTCTGAGGCATCAGTGGGTGAGGGCAAGAATCGCGCTTGAACTGTCTTATTTTCCTTGAACTGCTTACTTTCTCTGCCAGCTGTCTTCAACCCCAGGCTACAAACACCCTCCCGCACACCCGTTCAGAAGCACTCTTCTTCCGGTGTTCCTCGAGATTTTCATTTTGTAAAAGTTCCTAGATTCTCTGTTTCTTCAGAGTTGATTTGCTAAAGGGAGCCAACTACTGCTAATTTTCCATATTTTACTTTCCCACAGTAAAGCTCTTCTCTTTCTTTTTTTAACATTAAAAATAAAAACTGCCAGTTATTTTACCAGCAGAAACGAGTTTATTCGGGGATGAAAGAGAATTGCAATCTGGGACAGACAAGCTGTGGCAAAACCAGGGGTGAGTCTGGAGAACAAAAGGAGAGGTAGGCTTTTTATGGAGAAAGGGGGTAAGTCAGGAAGGCTGCTATAAAGGAAAAACCCATTGGAATCAACAGGGAGTTGGAAGTATAGTGCCTTCTCATTGGCTGAGCTGTTGCCAGAGGGAAGAAGGAAAGTGTTTCTTCCTGAAGCTGGCAAAGTAAAGTAGTATCCATTTGCAAGGTCAAGTCCCTCTCTTCCTGTTGGGTCCGCAAGTGACTCTGATTGTAGAGCTTGAGAGCTCCCCCTGCAGAAACCTCCCAACTTCATTTTAGTGGGGTTTCCCATGATTAATTTTCACACTTTTTAAAACAACTTCATTTTTAAACTTTTATTTTCTAGTTACAAGAATAGGGCATGTTTATTTCAAATAAGCAAAAAGAATATCACTACCACCCCAATACAACAACTGTTAACATTTTGGTTTGGTGACTTGCCTGTCATTTTGCTTTGTATCTGGTTTCTAACTACTGGTTTCAACCTGGACTTTAATATAACATGTGTATTTCCCAACTTCCCTAACATGATTTTACAGTCATTTTTTGGTTGTGTAATATTCCATCATCCAGACAAAGCATAATTTAGCCAGTTTTCTGTTGTTGGCTATCTGGATGATTTCCCTCTTCCTTTTATTATGTATTGTTCTCTAATAAACATTCTTGTAGATAAATATTGTTCACGTCCTTAATTATTTCCTTAGGTTAAATTCTTAGAAGTGAAATTTCAGGTCACAGGCATTTTAAGGTTCCATACACTACTCTCCAGATACAGAGCTTATCTCCAGAAAAGTTATATAATTATGGTCTTATATCATGAGCATGTGCATTTCCATACACCCCTACCTAAACTGGGTGTTAACTTTGTGATCTGCTGTTGTCTTTTTCTCAATCCAGCTTGTCTTGGGCATTTTACTTCTCGTTTCTGTACTCGCATATAGCTGAGCTGATTGTTCACCAAGATTCATGCATATACACCACATTATTTTTTATCCATTCATCATCAGTGGACATTTAGGTTGTTTCCATGTCTTGGTTTTTGTAAATAATGGAGTGAACAATGGGGGTGCATGTTATCTTTTTGAGTTAGTGTTTTTGTTGTGGGTTTTTTTTCCAGATAAATACCCAGAAGTGGAATTGTTGGATCATATGGTAGTTCTAATTTTAAGTTTTTGAGGAAACTCTATACTGTTTTCCATAGTGGCTGCATCAGTTTACATTTCCACCAACATTGTACAAGAGTTCTCTTTTCTCCACATCCTTACCAGCACTTGTTAATTCTTGTCTTTTTGATCATAGCCATTCCTAAGAGGTGTGAGGTAATATCTCACTGTGGTTTTGATTTGCATTTCCCTGATGATGAGTGATGTTGAGCATCTTTTCATATATCTGTTGGCCATCTTGTATATCTTTTTTGGGAAAAATGTCTGTTCAGATCCTCTGCCCATTTTAAATTGGATTGTTGGGTTTTTGCTATCAAGTTGTATGGGTTCTTTATGTATTTTACATATTAACCCCTTATCAGATATATGATTTACAAATATCTTCTCCCATTCAGTAGGTTGCCTTTTTATTTTGTTGATGATTTCCTTTGTAAACAGAAGCTTTTTAGTTTGATGTTTCTCCACTTGTTTATTTTTGCCTTTCTTGCCTCCAAAAAATCATCACCAACACTGAGGTCACGGAGCTTACCACCCCTGTTTTCTTCTAGGAGCTTTATAGTTTCAGATCAAGTCTTTAATCCATTTTGAGTTAATTTTTGCGCATGGTGTAAGGTAGTGGTAACAGTTTCCTTCTGCATGTGGCTGTCCAGTTTTCCCAGCACCATGTGTTGAAGAGACTCTCCTTTCCCCATTGCATATTTTTGGCTCCTTTGTCATAAATTAATTGGCTATGTGTGCATGGGTTTACTTACGGGCTCTGTATTCAGTTCCATCAATCTGTATGTCTGTTTTTATCCAATACCATACTGTTTTGATTACTATAGCTTTGTAATTTAATTTGAAATCAGGGGGTGTGATGTCTTCAACTTTGTTCTTTTTTCTCAACATGCCTTTGTCTATTTAGAGCCTTTTGTGGTTCTATACATATTTTGGGATTGTTCTATTTCTGTGAAAAATGCCAGAATTTTGATGGAGGTTGCATTGAATCTGTAGATCGCTTTGGGTAATATGAACATTTTAATAATATTGATTCTTCCAGTTCATGAGCACAAAATATCTTTCCACTTATTGTGTCTTCTTCAGTTTCTTTCATTAATGTCTTGAGAGTTTTCAGTGTAGCGGTCTTTCACCTCCTTAGTTAAATTAATTTCTAGGTATTTTGTTCTTTTGGATACAGTTATAAATGGGATTGTTTTCTTTATTTCTCTTTATGATAATTTGTTATTACTATATAGAAATGCAACAAATTTTTGTATATTGATTTTTATATCCTGTAACTATACTAAATTCATTTATTAGTTTTAATGTTTTTTTGGTGGGCTTCTTTAGGGTTTTCTCTATATGTCATCTGCAAATAGTGATAGCTTTACTTTTTCCCTTCCAGTTTGATGCCTTATGTCTCTTTTTTTCCTCCTAAGGTCAAGGTAAGACCTCCAATACTATGTTGAATAAAAGTGGCAGGAGCAAATATCCTTGTCTTGTTCCTGATCTTAGAGGAAAAGCTTTCAGCTTTTCACCATTGACTAAGATATTAGTTCGTAGGCTTGTCATATATGGCTTCTATTATGCTGAGGAATGCTCCTTCTATACCCACTTTTTTTTTTTTTTTTTTAGAGTTTTTGTCATGAAAGTGTGTCAGATTTTGTCAGATGTTTTTTCTGCATCTAATGAGTTGGGCATCTGATTTTTATCCTTCCTTTTGTTTATGTGGCATATATCACATTGATTTTGTGAATGTTGAACCATTCTTGCATCCCTGGAGTAAATTCCATTTGATCATGATGTATGATCCTTTTAATATATTGATGAATATGGTTTGCTAATATTTTGTTGAGGATTTTGCATCTATGTTCATCTAACTTTGATTTTTTTTTTTAATTCAATTAGCCAACTAATAATACCTCATTCGTTTCAGGTGTAGTGTTCAATAAATTAGGATGATGGACACTAACTCTGATTTTTAAAAGAATCCTCTTCGGTTATCTCTTTCACTTTTTCTTCCTCTTTCATTCTTCTGTTTGTGGAATTTATCTTTCTTTTACAACATTCTCCTTAAATGGGTGCTGACTCTTGGCTATGTACTCATCTCAGTGCTCAAGGCTTCTGTTGGCTTGGCTGCCAGTGCTGTTTCTATTCATGCTGGTTTCCCCCACCCCCTTCAGCTAGCTTAACTACTCTAGCCTTGGGGTAAAAGCTGCAGCCTTCCCCCTGCACATAAGGATGGAGGGAGACCAACTTACCCAGCTCAGGCAAACACAGTTCCCCAGACTGGTAATCTCCTTGACATGCCCAGGGTCCTTCCTACTCCCTGTGTAGGTGACTGTTAAGTTTGGGGTACACTAGTCGCCCTCCTACTTTGTACAGAACCTTCTGTATGTGCTTGGGGCTGTGGTTTCCTCAATCCACATGAGCCCATCTGCTTTCTGTCTTTCAGGATTTCTCTACTTGTCTGGGCCATTGAAGGCATTCTTTCTTGCCTTCCAGTGCTATTGTGGACTCTTTTTTCATCCTTCTGTTATGTCTAGGAACTTGGGGTATAATGGAGGAGGCGGTTTAGCAAGTAATCCAAACACTTCTTTGTTTCTCCTATGCAGAGTATGAGCACCTATGAGTTGATTAACTGAGAGCATAGTCTTGGAGTCAAGTACACAGGGATTTGAATCTCAGCCATTCTTACTAGCTGTGTGACTTTAAGCAATTTTCTTAATCTCTCCAAGTCTCTCTTGCCTTATCTAGTAAATGGGGATAACCCTTGTTGTGAGGCTTCAGTGAGCTAAGGCCTGCAAAGCCCTTGGCAGGGCCTCTAGCAGAGTGAGCACTCAGTGTTTAATCTTTTGGTTATTTTTATCAGAGTTTTTATTAAGCTAAACCCAGTTAATAGAAGAGCACAGAGAAACCCTTTTCCATCCATCTTATTTGGACTTGGAGTTTCTTCTTCCAGCCCTTCTCCCAGCCTCACCGGGAATAAACAGACTGACTTCCCCCCTTCTGCTCTCTCTGCAGCTCAGCTCCACCAGCTGGAGGGACTGAGGACCATTGGCATCACCACCAACGGCATCAACCTAGCCCGGCTGCTCCCTCAGCTTCAGAAGGCTGGTCTCAGTGCCATCAACATCAGCCTGGATACACTGGTACCAGCCAAATTTGAGTTCATCGTTCGCAGGAAAGGTGAGCCAGTGTGGTTTGCAGTGGAGGGCGGCCCTCCAAGGCAAGGGGCCTGGTTGCTCCCTTTTGGTGTCTGAGCTGCAGATAAACCTGAGCATTTATTCCTCACCCCTCACCTTCGCCAGATGTCTTCTGTCTCTATAGCCATACCCATACGCTTGGGAAATCTGGGGGATCAGATGCTAAGACCTGTGATGACCAGTCTCCTTATGCCCTGCCCCCAGTGTGCCTGGGACTGAGAGGGTTGCTTTTCCATTTTAAAACCAAGGCAGTCCCTGGCAGATGGGACAACTTGATTACCCTATAATGAGCTCTGAGGAAATGTGGGGCAGCCCAGGGTGGAAGCAGCTGCCTTGAGGTGCCAGGGTCAAGGCCAGCACTGCCACGGCCTCCCCCACCAGGCTTCATCACGGAGGGCACAGGTCGGGGAGGTAGAGCAACCCTGAGCCCTGGGTCTCATTAGATCAGCACCTGATGTCTCTTGGGGCATGGGCTTCAGTTTGGGGTAGGAAGTATCCGGGGTTGGATGCCCTTTGATTTGGGGAGGGTGGTACATAACTGAGACTTCTCAGCAATCCTTCCCCTTCTCTGGAAACAGCTTCTAGCTCCCAGCCCCACTTTCTCTTTCCCCTGCTCCATGCGGTGACTCCCTGTTTACACCACCCACGTGCTGAGGACGTGCTCATGGAGTCCTTGCCCTCTGGAAAGAGCTGCTGCAGGTGCTGTGGAGGGGACAGAGACACACAGGACATTGCTCTGCCTTACAGGCCAAAATGTGTGATGCTACTAGATCACCTTTGTTTGTCTTGTGATGTCAATCAAAGTGCTGCAGAGAAGGAGAGAGAACTCCTAGCGCGGAAGACCTGGAGGGCTCCATGGAGCAGGCATTTACTTTGGGCCTTGAGTAATGGGGAGTGGGAAGAGGAGTTGGATCAAGGGAGCTTACTTTGAAGGGGAACGTCAGTCAGAAACCTGCAAGGGCTCTGAGGTGTAAAGTGCATTTGTGGGTTTCAGCCCCCAACCCGACATCCACATCTCCCCTGCCTCCTTGTCTCGTTTCCTAGAATGAGGATTGGAGACAGTAGATCCTGATGTTAGATCTGCTGCCTTCCTGTTTATACTCCTGTGTCCACCACCTCCTTTTGGAGATAGAGTGCTTTACAAAGGAAGAAACTTCTAGATTATCATAACAACATTTTCTGTGAAAGCCACACTTTCCTCCCTTTTCCCTCCCTCACCGGGCCATCTAAAAATGCTACAGGGAAACCATGGAGGCCGTCATCTGGCCACCCTCCCCCAGGGGGATGGCCCAGCTGTGAATCACCACAATCACCAGGCTGTGCAGGGTGGGGTAGGCGCCAATGTGCAGGAGGTGCTCAAATGTTTGGACGCACGAGTGAGCCGAGAGTGAGCGGAGGTGAGGAGAAGCCAACCTGGGATCACAGGTACTGTGGTTAACCACAGAAATGGGAGAACCACATGCATACTAACTGCTCACTCGTGCTGGTACAGACCTTGCACTTAGGAAGTGCACGGTGCGAGCGGGCAGAGTGCATGAATGGACAGACTTTAAAAGCACTGACAAAGGAGTCTAGAAACCTGCATTCTTTTTTTTGTTTTGAAACATACCTTTTTTGTATTTTAAAAATGTGGAAATGATAATTTCTGATTTTCATATAATTTGTACATTAGATTATCATTTCAGTTAGAATGTTAATTGCCACAAACTTTAACCTACTAATAGTTTTTTTTTAAATTTTATTTTATTATGTTATGTTAGTCACCATACAATACATCATTAGTTTTTGACGTGGTGAGGCACGCAGCGTGAGGCCTCCAGCAGGGCACTGCCTCTCCTCAGGCCTCAGTTTCCCCATCTGGACAATGAGAGGGGTCACCTAGATAAGGGTTGGCACATTACAGTCCACCAGCTAAATCCAGCCCCCTGCTTTTTTTTTTTTTTTTAATTTTATAGCCTGGGAGCCAAGAGTGAATTTGACAGATAATATTTATAATCAACTTGATGATAGGGAACATTAACTATGAACCCCCAGTTAAGCAAAGTATTATCCCAGCAAAAAGAATTCCATTCCTCCATTACATTTGTAGAGCTATGTTATAAAAAATTGTACTCAATTATCCGATTCTGTAATTAATCAATACAGTCTTTATAAGATATACCTAATAATATCCTCAATTTCACCTCTTAGCCTACAAAACCTAAAATATTTACTATCTGGTCCCTGGACTTGGGGGTCTCTGAGGCTCCTTACTGCTCTGGTGCTTCCCTCTGGGTGTAAGGGGGGCAGGGGAGGGGGAGAGGGAGAAAGAGAAAGTTTCCAGACCCTTCCCTCCTTCCTCGCAGGCTTCCACAAGGTCATGGCGGGCATCCACAAGGCCATCGAGCTGGGCTACAGCCCTGTGAAGGTGAGCCCCTGCTGCTGCTTTGAACCTCGGACTTCTGCCCCTCTAGCCTGGCTAGGCCGTCCGCTGCGGGCGTCGGGGCCCATGGCAGCTCCCCGTGCTGGCCAGTGCAGCTAGCTATACTGTACCCCCCCTTCCTTGCCCCCTGGATCCAGCGTGCCCCTGACACCCTACAAAGGAGGGGAGAAAACCAGTGACCCCCTGGGAATCCCCAACTTAAGAACTGGGGGAGAGAAACATGGAATGGGCCCTCCAGTGCAGAGCCTAGGCAGGCACCAGACCCCCAAAGGTCATTCCCGAAAAAGAGTGCAGGGGGGACAGCCCTTGTGGTCCCCTTGTCCCCGGCCAGGTGAACTGTGTGGTGATGCGAGGCCTGAACGAGGACGAGCTTCTGGACTTTGTCGCTTTGACCGAGGGCCTCCCTCTGGACGTGCGTTTCATAGAGTACATGCCCTTCGACGGTCAGTGACCTGGGGCGGGGCGGGAGGAGGAGGTTGGGCCTGGTGGCAGAACTGGCCCAGCGCCAGGCTGAGAGCGTGGTGTGGGGATGCTGAGGACCCTGGGGAGGGTTGAGTGGGGTGGACAAGGTCTGACGGGCCCTGTGGGTGCTGCTGACCCTGGGGCCTGCTGTGTGAGTAGGAATTTCCCCAGGCATGATGGGGAGGGGCCTGGGCAGGTGCCAGGGCTAGGGCTATGATGGGGCATCAGAGGCATCTCCACGTCAGGCATTGGTCTGGTTTGACCCACCTGTGTTAGGCCAGTCCTCCTGCCCTCCCATCCGAGGGGCGGAACTGATTCCTGGGCTCTGTGGGAGGACGGACCTGAAGACCCCAGGCCCTTGCAACTCTGTGACTCAGTGGCTTCCAATCCTGAGACAGGTAACAGGTGGAACTTCAAGAAGATGGTGAGCTACAAGGAGATGCTGAACACCCTCCAGCAGCAGTGGCCAGAGCTGGAGAAGCTGCCTGAGGAGGAATCCAGCACAGCCAAGGTTACGGGCAGGAGAGTGGGGCTGGGTCGGGAGGAGGAGCGCGGAAGAGCAGGCACTGAGGTCGGAATGCAGCGAGGCAGGGCAGTACCATGTAGCAGGAGGCATGACCGTGCCGTCACAGCTGCCTCCTGGTGGGCAGAGCAGCAGGCTGGGCATGGGGCATGGGGCGGCTGTAAATACCTTGTCCTAGGCCACGCTTCAGTGAGCGGTGGGCAGGTGCTCTGGCCATGTGGCCCGTGGGCCTCCGAATCCGTAGCAGGTTTGCTGTCCGGCAGGCCAGGTGCAAGCAGAGAGCTCGTAGGTCATGCATTGTGTCAGAGTCTTCTGTTGGCTCGGGGCCGCGGGTGCTCCCTTCCGTGGGGCTCCTCCAGAGAGGGCTGAAGAGTGGGGGCTCTGGTGCCATTGGTGGCCCATCCAGCACCATCCCCTCCACTGCCCTTCTTTCCCTGCTCACCCCAGGCCTTTAAAATCCCTGGCTTCCGAGGCCAGCTCAGCTTCATCACGTCCATGTCTGAGCATTTCTGTGGAACCTGTAACCGACTGCGAATCACGGCTGATGGGAACCTCAAGGTAAGTGTCCCTTTCCCCACGAGGGCCCCCTTGCCACTTCTGTGTTGTCAATCTCTCTTCCCCACCTGTGCCCCCAGATGGAGGGGAGGCTAGCAGGTAGCAGGGCACATGGTGTGGTTGGCGAAATAGGGTCCGTTTTGGGGGGAGCATGGGGACAGAAGGTGAAAGTGAACCCATGGCCTTCCTTCCCGGGGCCCCTACAGTAACTTCCGGTTGATTGGGAGCCACTTGCCAGGCTCGATGTTACCAGGATGGGCAGGGAAGAGGTGAAGGGTCCATGTGCCCTGGACCGCAGCCCCCACCCGATGGGCTCCTTTCCAGGCCAGGGGCTCCACTCTGAAACCAACGTCCATTACTCATACCTGGTCAGCACATACCGTGCCTTCAGCCCTGTGGAGAATGTCCGAGAGGCGTAGACCTACTCGTTCCCTTTAGAGGCAGTCTCATTGATAAGACCCAATAAAGAGCTGATGTGTGGCAGTGCATAATTCGGTGTCAGATGAGTGGCCAGACAGGCTGTGAGGGTGGTGAGCTTTGAGGGAGTGCATCCTGGACACTGGTGACCTTGAAGAGTGGAGAAGGAGGGCGAGGGAGGACACTTGTCTGGAGTTCGTGCTAATGTGGCTGGGGCATATTAACGCCAGATATCCCCAGGTGAAATGTACAGTGTGTGTTCTATGGACAGTAGGGTGCTGTGCAGTTTCTGGACAAGGGAGGACATGACTCCCATTCGTGTCTGAGGAAGAATAACCCACTGGTTGAATTTGGAAACAGGAAGACTAGTCAGATGGCCCTTTAACAGTGTTCCGTGTAGGCAAGAGTGGGAGGCGAGGACAGGAAGGAGGAATGAAGGAGCTGGTAAGGCATGCAGGGGGGCGGCGGGGGGGCAGACTGAGAAGGCGTCCGGGGGGGCCGGTTGGCTTTGGGAGCTGTTTAGCATGGGGGAGGAGGGAGATCAGAGATCAGACGCATGGAGTTGGACATCCAGAAGGGACCATCCAGCACTTGTTCAAAAGCCAGGGCTTTTTTTCTGGGCCGGAGATGTGGCATTGCCCTAAAATACGGGTGGCATCTGTCTAGTCAGGGCTCCTTCAGGACATGGAAGGTGGGGCTCTGAAGAGAGGCTATCTATAGTGTGGGGTGAAGGGGACTTAGAAGGGATGTCGAGGCACCTGGGGGAGAGGAGGGGGAGGGGAGGAAGCGGCGTCCCCAGGGCCCATGGAGAGCTGTAGCCTGGCAGGGTGGCCGCCTGGTTGGAGCCGCAGCTGTGGAGGGGAGCAGTAACCACCTGAGAAGGCAGAGCCTGGAAGAAGCAGGGCAGCAATGCCCGATCTTTCTCTCCTCTCACTCTCCAATCTCCCAGCAGCCAACTGAGGCAGAAGCCCGCTGGAGGGGATCTCAGAAGGTGGAGCCCCTGGGTGCAGAGGGTGGACCCTGGGGCCTGGTGGGGGAGTGAGGGATGGGGACTAGCCAGCAGGGTGAAGCAGGTGTACCTTCCACTTAGATTCTGTCTGTAGCTTCTCTAGTGCGCTCCGCCCTCAGAGGCGCCACAGACGTCCCTCTGTCCTCTGTGTCCACAGTGCCTTCTATAGAGCTGGCACATAGTAGGCGCTTTATAAAGTTCTGTGGGAGAAGGGTCGGTATCTCACTTGCTGGGACTGGCTCCTCCAGCCCTGAGCCCCCAGAGCAGCCAGCCTCCCTCGGAAGGCGGGGCGTGGCGAGTTTGAATGGCCTCAAGATGCCCGCTCCACCAGGCCTGTGCTAGTCAGTCATCAGTCCAGGTCACAAACTGGAGTGGGTGCAGGGGCAGGCGGGTAGTGTCCGTGAGTGTAGGGGCCAGGAGGGGACGGGTGCAATGGGATGTTTCTGGGGGGTGCTGCATCTGGGGGGACTGCTGGGACTCAGCTGATCGGGGTCCGTTCTCAAGGCAGTAGGCTACTCTGTGGAACGTCTCAGGAGAAGGTATGGATCTGGATTTTTATGTGCTGTCTCTGTTGGCAACTGTGTAATTTTTTATGGTATGCTCTATAAGCTGAAGGTAACCTGACTGTAAATCAGCTGTAGGCTGTGGGATGTCTGATTTTGCTTCCTGCCCCTCTGGCCTCTCTAACTTCACCATCCGGCACCTTCTGTCCCTCACTGCAGGAAGTCCTGCCTTGAGTGTGACCCAGCCACGGGAGGCCTGGATGCTGGCGCTCAGCCCACGGGGGACTCTAGGCAGGGGGCCCAAGGCTCCGGGCCAAGGGAGGCATGTTCTCACCCCCATGGTGACCGCCCACAGGTCTGCCTCTTCGGGAACTCAGAGGTGTCTCTACGGGATCACCTGCGGGCAGGGGCCTCCGAGGAGGAGCTGCTGAGGATCATCGGGGCCGCTGTGGGCAGGAAGAAGCGGCAGCATGCAGGTAAGGGGGGGGCATGGGGAAGGCCGGGCTGGCTGGCTGCTGAGTGGGCCGGAGGGGCTGAGGGGACAGAGCAAAGATTGGCAGGAAGCCAGTGGGACTCCATGCCCGTCGTGGTGCCCAGTCCGTCCTGTGGCACTTAGACCGGGGGTGGTGATGGTTCTCCTCCCTCGGGGGCATGGGCACAGCAGAGCCTGTGCAGGAGAGGGAGCCCTGAATTCTCTTGGGCTGTTTTATCGGGTAGAGGGGAAGGGGAGGTGGGGGGAGGGGCACTGCACCTGTCTCATCCCACACCTTGCCTTCTGTCAGGAGGGCGGGGTCCCGGGCACCCACTGTGTCCCCCAAGGGCACCCAGTCATGGGTGACTTTGCAGTCTGTAGCAGGGGCTTTTTGTCAGGGTGCGCCTAGGTGAGTGCATGTCCCCGGGTTGTCATACCACTGTGTCCACCATGGTTTCAGTGAACTCTCCTTTCCCCACCCCTCCCATCCCCCTTTCCTGCTTTCCTCTCCCTCCCCATCTTTCCCTTACCCCAGGCATGTTCAGTATTGCCCAGATGAAGAACCGGCCCATGATCCTCATCGGTGGGTGACCCATCAGTACGTAACCACTCACCCTTGTCCCTGGGGGATCCCGAGGGGTGGGGTTCCTGCCCTAAGGCACCCCCCAGATCCTGCATTTCATCCTGATGTTCACATCCTTGTGTTTCTTCTGCTCCTCTTCCATCTTCTCTCAACCCTCCAGCTTTCCTGTGTCTTCTCTTCCCTGGGGATTGCTCCCCCTCAGTCTACGTACCACAGAAGTCATCCTTTTCTCTTACTAGAAATTGAGGCAGGGTGCCCTCCAGGTTTATGATCACTAAGGTGATTGTGCCCCGAACATGGAACTCCTGGTTAAGACAGAGACCCCGTCCTGGGCTCTGGAAACTCCCAGCCTAGATACCATTACAGGAGCTGGGCAGAGCTTGGGGCAGCCAGCTAAGAATATTCCTGATCTTTTCAGGGAGGAGGCAGCCAGGATCTCAACTGCCTAGTTCCTTAACTCCTGGGACCTTATATGCATAAAGTCCCATGTGTTCTCTGGGGAACTGGCTGGCCCATCAGGAGCTTTACAGATGCTGCTACCCATCTGCTAAAATGCCCAGACGAGAGCAGGGGAGGCCTTGGCCACAGCCAGATCTGGGCTTCTGAATTGTACCAGCAGGCAAGAGAAAGCAGTGAGAAAGACTAGGGGAAGGGATTCGCTTCTCCAGGGGTTGGAACCAAGTGAGTGCAGGGGCCCAGAGGAAGGCAGGCTGGTGTGGGCCAGAGACAGCCCAAGGACTACCTCCCATACCAGCTTCCCAAAGAAGGTAAGGCAGCTCACCGAAGCCCTCCCTTGGGAAGAAAACTTGACCATCTCTCTTCTTCCCTCACTTCCAGCATCATAGTCCTACGGATGGGCCTCGACCCATGCTGACACACCTTGATGGCAAGGAGTGGGGCATGCCTTTGTGGCCACCCTGGGAGTGAGGTTGTACCTCTGACATTGGCCAGGTGGGGGCCCAGAGCTGGGAAGCTGGATATTGGGAGACCTATTTGCTTCATAAGGTATATTATTCCTCTCAAGGACACAGAGTAATAAGCTGGTCTGGTTTCTGTAAAACCAGGAGTTGCCTAGAACAGGGTCTCCGACTTTCATGTACACATGAATCGCTTGGGGATCTTGTCATTTCAGAGTCGGGTTTGGGACTGGGGCTCTGCAACAGACCACCCTTTGGGTAACAAGAGCCTGCAAGGCTCCCAAGGCCCTTGGCACCATTTGGATCAGCCTGTCACTCTGTGGGTACTTCTGATGTCCTTGAGGGGGCTTCAAAGACATTGTTGAAATAGATACAATATTTCCCTTACTATCTTCTCTGTAAATTCGATAATTACTGTTAACTCTTCATAGAGAATGTGAAGAGGAGAGAGTAACTGTGGTTGGTAGTTCAGGCTGAGACCTCACTGTAGCTTCCAGAAAAATGCAGGGACAGGGAAAGGTCATGTGATTGGGCTGCAGTGTTTGGACCTTAGGTGTTTCTGAGGGGAACTTCGGCGACAAGGAAGTTGGTGTGGAGGAGAGCGCAGGAGTGCCCCCTCCACTCCCGCGGGCCCAGAGATACTGGTGGGGCTGTGCCCTGCGCAGCGCCTGCCGTGAGGGGCTGCAGACCTGTATTCTGGGACCCTCTGTCTGCATACCTCCTGCTTTCTCTCTTCTCACTGTGCTCTTTGCTCTTCATCCCTCTCTCCCCAGTGTGGAAGCAAGAACTCGAGGTGGGCAGGGAAAAGGTGGGAGAAGAGGTGGGGGAAAACACTTCCCTTTTGGGCTTAGCCTTTCTTCTCTTTCCTTCTTGCTTTCCAGAGTTACTTTTGATGCTCCAAGATTCCCCACCAGCCATTCCAAGCATTTCCTCCCAGGACTCCTTTCGTGTTCAGGGTATAAGACACAGAGGGAG
The DNA here is from genome assembly GCF_054177405.1 of Leptonychotes weddellii. Lineage (NCBI taxonomy): Eukaryota > Metazoa > Chordata > Mammalia > Carnivora > Phocidae > Leptonychotes > Leptonychotes weddellii. Next base: position 29,847,320 of record NC_138376.1, on the reverse strand, counting down.
TTTCTCCAACCAGATGATGATTTTGTGGAAAGGAGGCTGGGTCCCCCAGGCCCCTCTCCTTGCCCAGCGGCTGCTGGGGTCCGTCTGCCCTCAAAGACACTGCAGTTCCCACCTCAACTCAGATGCCAACCCAAAGTGCCTTAGTGCAGTGTCCCGGGCTCCTGGCACCCCCTCAGGACCCCTGCCAACCTCGGACCAACTAACCCATGTGGACACAGCAGGACGGGCAGCTATGGTAGATGTGGGCGGGAAGCCAGACACGGAGCGGGTGGCTGTGGCCTCAGCCGTGGTCCTCCTGGGGCCCATGGCCTTCAAGCTCATCCAGGAGAACCAGCTCAAGAAGGGTGATGCCCTGGCGGTGGCCCAGCTGGCCGGAGTCCAGGCGGCCAAGCTGACCAGCCAGCTGATTCCTCTGTGCCACCACGTGGCCCTGAGCCACGTGCAGGTAGGGCTGGAGCTGGACGGCACACGCCATGCGGTGGGGATCCGGGTGTCCTGCCGGGCTCGGGGCCCCACCGGGGTGGAGATGGAAGCCCTGACCGCTGCTGCCGTGGCTGCCCTCACTGTGTACGACATGTGCAAGGCTGTCAGCAGAGACATCGTGTTGGGGGAGATCAAGCTCCTGAGCAAGACCGGGGGTCAGCGGGGGGACTTCCAGCGGACTTAGAGTTCTTGCCCCTCACCCCCCGGCCCAGCCAGGTCAAGATGGGATGCAGTTCCAGCAAGTTCCTGTAACCCTGTCCCTGTTTACCTCCATCAGCAGGAGCCCGAGGTCAGCCCACCCCTTTACCGCTACACCATCTCTAGTGAGCTGCACGGTCTCCTGTCAGCCTTCCTGGACACTCCGGTCGTGGGGGCGGCGGGGGGGGGGTCGCCGCGAGCAGCGCTGGAGAGCCGAGAAATCACATTGCCTGAAATAGCCCCCAGAGAACCCATGCAGTTTCAGACACCCCGATCTATAACTTCCACTCCTCATTTTGGGTTTCCTCTTTTGCTTCCGTGGGGGGAGCATAAGGGCTCATGAAGCAGAGGGAACCCACTTTGAGGAGGGAAGGGCATGGTTTGCATTAAGAATGTTCTACTACTTCTGTAAAGCAGTTTTGCCTTCCCGAGTTTGGGGAGCTGCACCCCTACCAACCCTCTGAAGGGGCCAGTTCCCACCTCATTTTGCCTGCGTCTAGGCCCCCTTGAACTTGCAGGGTCTTGGCTTCACCATTGCACTCGTCCTGCTAGCAGCTCCCTTTCCCAGCCCCTTCTGCTTGAACGGGATATACAACAGGCAGCAGCCCTGAGGACTCCTGCCCCAGGCACACACCCCACGCCTGGCCCTGCGCACTGCTGTTCCACCCACTGCCCACACCCCTTTATTCTGGGACATATCCGGGAAAGAAGAGAGCTGAAGATGGCCTTCACCCTCACAGTGCACAAAATAAAGCCACGATGTCAGCTTTTGAGATGCAAGAATGCGGACTCTCTGTGCGGAGGGCTCTGAGCTGCCATGAAGTCATACCCCTGCCCTCCCCCCCGCCCCCCCCGGGGAAAAAGGAGCAGGAAGGGTGCTATAAAAGCCAAAGGGGCACATGCTCTGTAGATCCCCCGTCTTCCCTTGGGAGAAGGTAGGAGTGAAGTGGGAGGCCTAGAGATGCACCGCCTGCAGGAAGTGTCCAGTGGGGGTGTCCAAAGCTCAAGGGGGTGCACTTACTTAGAGGTTCCTGGTCTGCACATCCCCAGACACTGGACTGGTTGGCTGGGTTCGCCTCTGTGGGTAGGCATCTTCGAGTCTATCCTCGGTGGCACCCCCTGCCTGCCTGCTTCCCTCTGCCCTACACCCACGGGTGCTGGCGAATGTTTGACAACCAGCTCTTGGGAAAAGAAAAGGCCAAATTCCGTGGCCGATTTCACACTACCCGTACAATGTGAACCGGCTGGCAAAACTTTTGAAAATGTAAACGACTGGTGTTCTCAGAGTAGACATGAGCTGGCTCTAACCCTCCCCCCTGCGCCTGTGACTGCTCCCGAGCACACCTCACGTCCCCACACGGGAAGAAAGCACAGGTTTCAAGGCAGGCTGGATGGGGATGGTATGGATTTAATATTTTTTTAGTATTACAATATATTCTTATAAAAATGGTGCAGGTAAAAAGGACGCTGCAGATTTTGTACATTAGCCTCACTTGTCGTCTGAGACAGCTTGGTAAAGCAGCCAGGGCATGGAGGCATCCCTGGTAAAGGCTGGAGGAAAATGGCACCCCAGTTGGTAAAGATGGGATGGGGGTGGGGAGAGCCTGGACCAGACCCTTCCCTCTCCACCTGGAGAATTGTTTTTCCTCCTGCTGCCCCAAACACACCTGTCTTCCCTCACCGGGAAGGAGGTGTGGGTGCTGCTGCTGAGAAGGGGACAGGTTGGATTAGGTTAACTGAATTTTACATTGGACACAAAATTAGACAGCTGGAGGAATTTACCTGAAGGGAGCAGGAGAGGTGAGAAGGACACTGAGGAAAGACTAAGGAACAAATAGGCGTAAACATTTAGCATATCCAGGACCAACTCCTCCACCATCTCCACGGGGCCCCAGCCCCTTGCTGAGGCAACTGTGATGGTGCATGGTCCAAGGCACTGTTGTAGATCTGGCTATTCTACTGGCCAGAGATAGAAAATAATAAATAGAGAAGGAAAAAAATCTTTCAGGGTGAGAAGCCTGAGCCCTGGAACAAGGTATGTGTCCTCTGTAAACAGGTAAACCAAAGTGTGCTTTTCTGTGGATCCAGAATGTCTTGAACGACTTCTATATTCCTTGTCTTTCCTGGTGCGTATCCAGTCTTCCATGGCGAGTGGGAATGCCACAGTTTGAACATGCTGGTGATAGAAGCAGAGCCCGCCCCTGTCCCCTGCAGGGGAGGTTGACCTCAGCCCAGCCAGTTTGGGAGAGGACCTTCAGAGACCCCACCCATGACCTTCCCATCATCCCAACGCCGGCTTCTGGTGGGGGGGTTGGGGCGCGCTGCTGGGTAGACAGATGGGTATAACAGAGCCCTCTGCAGCTGTTCTTCCTCGAAGCCTTCATCTTGCATTCACCTGGACTCCAGGATGGCCTCTTCCCCTCTAGCCTGGCCTCTTCCCCTCTAGCCTGGCCAGGCTTGCATTTGCTCACATCCCTCCCCGCCTCAAACCAACACATGCTGGGCTCACCAACACTATGCCCCCCGCCCTGCCGCCCCTGCAGCTACTCTGGCCCTACCCTAGGAGTCTGATGTAGGGAAAAGATGATAAGCAGCTGAGGAGTGGGCCTAGTCCACCAGTGTGGCCACTGGCAATAACCCTGAGCTGGAGGAGTAGGTTGGAAGGTAAGAAACAGAAGGGCCGGGGAGATAGAATGGCAAGGAGCTGGTTGATGGAGAGTCAGGCAGGCCGGACTCTAAGGATAATAGGTCAACTCTAGGGCAAAGAAATGGATTGAAAAGACAAACCTTGATGGAGTTGACCTTTCCTTCTTTCAGAAGATAGAAGTTTTGTTTAGACACAGCCATTGTTCCCCACCCCACCTCCAACCAAGGACAGCTCAAGATGGACAGAATGGAAGGTGGGAGTGGATGGGAGGACCAGAATGGACCCCTGGGAAGTCCGACTGAAGAACTGAATTGAGAGGTGGGTCCGAGCCCCCATCCCATCTCTGGTACCCAGCCTTCTGCCCTTGGTTCCTTCAGGCAGTGCACCCCCCGGGAAACTGCTTCTCCTCCATATCCCATCTCCCTAGCTTCCCCTGCCTGCTCTGGCCCCCAGTTTGAATGCCTCAGCGATCACATGTAAATGCAGAGGGCAGCTCTGGCCTTTCGGACCATCTCAGGACACCCCAGGGCCAGCCTTAGCCAGGTCCACGTGGTTTGAAGCGGTCTTCCGCAGGCTGGACAGAGGGGGAGGTCCCCGTGGCTTCTGCCCTGAGACAGACCTTAGAGAAAGAGTTTGGGGTCTGATGAACAGGAAGTGGTAGATCAGGGAGCACCAGAGTGGAGCTAGGCATTCAAGTGCTGCCCTCTAGTGAGGGGCTATCAGAATTCCCAGCCAACAGCTGTGGTCACTGTCTCGCTTCAAGACTGGTTGGGTTGTACAGAGGATGTGTGAGGAGAGCTTTGTTCCAGGGTCCCTAGGCCCAAGGCACGAGGTGTGGTGATGATCGGGGTCTTTCTCGAACCCCTTACCAGATTCATCAAGTACCTGCTCATGAGCCATAGTTGTGGGAACCCAAAGGTGAGCGTTCTGAGATTCAGGATTAGTAGATAGGAGGGAGATGGCGGTAGGGAAGGAAGGGAGAGACTTAAGACATGCGAAAGAGGGGCCAAAGGACTTGTGATGTAGGAAACAGGCACTGCTACTCTGTGTCCTGGTGACTTGGTCCCTGTATCGTCTTCCCAGCACTTTTTTGAAACCTATCTAGCTAGACTATCTAATGCCTCTTCCTTTTCCATCCAAGAGGAAAGTTTGCCCCCAGATCCATGTTCCATTAAGCCTCCTCTTGAGGGATGGGGGCCTGCATTCTCTCACCCTGGTCCTCAGGGGGCCCACCCCACCATGAACTCCCTACGCACATGAATCCAGACAAGGCCCGTGGACCTGTCCAATCCAGATCTGGAACAGTTGCGTGCCAACACGTATGTGCCCTTGCTGGGGTGGGGGTGGGGTGGCGGGGGGCAGGGCTCCTTCAGCAGGGCCTGCCAGGGATGTCTAAGTCCGCCTTGGATGCAGAAAGAATAACGGAACGGGAGATGTGAGGAGCCCCTCCAGGCAAGTGCGGGGACCCCTGGTCCTGCCACGCACTGCCCCCACCCCAGGGCCCAGCCCAGGGCCCGTTGCAACTGAGCACCAAATTGTCTAAGGATCACGGCCACCTCCGCTCAGCCCCTCAGCCCACCCCCGTCTCCTGCCTCCTGCTGTGGCCAGTCCCCAGGTCAATAATTTAGCCTGCTTATGGCCCGCTCCCGGGTGACTTCCAAGGCCTGGCTCCCCGACCGCTTGCGGCTGCGCTTCAGCTTGCATAAGTCCTTGTCGAACACTTCGCCCGAGCGCAGCGCTGACACCAGGTCGTCAAACTCGCCGCCTTCCTCCAGCGCGCTGCCCGCATGGGCCTTCCCCTGCCGCTGCCACCGCTCCCGTTCCCTCTGCTCCTTCAGCTGCAGGAGGAGGAAGCGTGAGAGGTGGGCTGAGGCCAGAGCAGCCACCCACAGTCCAGCTGTCAAACGAACGGCCTCCCAGCAGGCACGAACTCCAACCTGTGCACCCTGAGGCCTGTGTTGACCAGCTGGCCCCACTTTCCTGCTTCCTGAGACACCCTGTACCTCCCTGCTGCCTCCTGCTCTCCCCCAGTAGCATCCCACTCAGCCCAGCCCTCTCACCATGGTTTCCATGCGTGCCCGCCGTTCCTCCTCCTCTTTCCTCTTCCTCATGGCCTCCAGGTCCTGCCGGGCCTCCGAGAAGGCCTGCAGGAAGGTGTCAAAGATTCCAAAGAATTCGTCTGGTTGCATCTTGCTGTCCTGCTCCCCAAAGTGCACCAGGGCCTTGGAGAACTGTTAGGGGGAAAGGGGTGGTGAGAGTCTGCCCCCGCCCCAAAGCATGGTGGCTCAGCCCGTGTGGTGAGTTGGGTTCCAGTCAGCACAGAGCCCAGTCCAAGGCCGGGGACCTTTGACAGAGGGGAGCAGGGCTGGAGAGGGGGAGACACCTGCTATCATCAGGGCAGGGACAAGGCTGAAGGAAAAGCTTGAGGGTGACACCAAGGGGTGGTTGGGAATTCAAGCTGGCTGACAGAGGCTGCCCAAAGCTACCATTGGGTCTGTTATGGTGTAGGTATGGGATCAGGAGTTGCAGACCTTGGGAAGTACTTCCTAAGGTCACAAACTCAAGAGGACCCAGCGATCATATAGTTATTGGGCTAATTTAACTCCTCTGTGCCTCAGTTTCCTCAGCTGTAAAATGGGGACAATAGATTCTACCTCATAGTGTTGTGAGGGTAAGGTGAGTTAATAGATGTAAAACATTAGCTCTAATTGTGTGTGTCAGGCACTGTTCTGACATTTATTGACAGCTACCATCTCTAATTCAACCCAGAGTGTGCCTGGACCAGCGTGGGCATCTCAGGCTTACCCCAGACCTCCTGAGTGAGGACCCCTACCAATGGGGTCCATGAGGATGTTGGAAAGCCAGGAAGAGGCAACAGCAACTGTGACCAAAGCTGAGCTCTGGAGTCAGGATTCTAACCCAGCTCTGTCCATCACATCTGGGAAACCTTGGGCAAGTTTCTTAACCTCTCTATATCTCAGTGTACATACTTGTACAATGGGGTAATAACCTTTTAAGGTTATTTAAGGTAGGTCATGTGATAAATAATGTAAAATACCACATGGTACCTACACCTGGTGAATGGCTTATGATCTTTGCAACAGATTTGCTATTGCTTTTCTTAAGGGAGTGAGGAAATTATTTTTCCTCAAAGCTCTGTGACTCTGGGTTTGTCCCTCTGGGCCATCTGGGGTAGGAATGGGTGAAGGAGCTGTGTCTACGTAAAAAGTTGAGGGGGGAGGGGTTAGGATGGGGGTCAGACTGGGAGCTTGGGCCACACTTACCTTGTCCCTGGCCTCATTCAGTTGGTCTTCCAGCTCTGAGAAGCTAAAGCTGGAGACAGTGATGAAGTCACTCATGACAGGGACAAACTTGTCATTCGGTTCACGTGCCTGGCGCTTCTGATATTCCAGCTCCTGAGGAGGAAGAGTGATATGCTGGTTAGATGGGTACCAGCATAAAAGTCAGGAATTCTGAGGGTCACCACATCTCACACCCTTCCCTGCCTCAGATCTCACAATCTTTGCCACCCTTAGAATTGTGTGAGACATCCCTCATGCACCACTGCCATCTTTCTTTCTCCAGATGCTTGCCTCCCAGTGTGGTCTGGGACCAGCAACAGCATCACCTGGGACATCTGAAGAAATACAGACACTCAGGCTCTAGCCCAGACCTAGGGAATCTGCATTTCAACAAGACCTGTAGGTGATGCATGTGCAGAATCAAGTGTGAGATGCATTTCTAAATCTCCTAGCTGATAACGGATGCTGCTGGTCATGGGCCATGCTTTGAGTAGCACTTTAAAGGGCTATAAATTGGAAATTGCCCCCTCCACCACCACAGTGGCAATGGAAAGTTCTTTCTCATATTTACCTTCATTCTCTAACTCATTCTCCCCTTACCTGCCTACCACCCCCTTCCCCCAGTGAAGATGGGAAGGGTCTCGAGTTCCTAAATGTGGATGACAAAGGATTGGGGCCATTGCCATATGGGACTAGGCTAGCCTAGGGCCAGAGACCATATCATCTGAGAAGCCATCAGAGCAGGAATGGTGATGACTAGACACCTGGGTGCAGCCCCCAGATCCTCTACTGACCCAGGGAGAAGAGACATAAGGCAGGAATTTCTGGGGATAGCTGTGCCCAGTGTCACACACTATGGGCTACCTGTGCCTAATTGGCTTCCAAGAGATGTAGATACTCTTTCCTATCCACTTGAATTAGACTTAAGCATGGGGCCAATTTATGATTCATTCTCCTCTAGTGCCCAATACACATGCTGGACAGTAACGTCGCTCGTCTCAGATGTCCCCTCATTGAGAGTCTAAATTTAAGCCCTAAATAATCCAGTCATCCTTTCCTATGGGCTAGCTCTGTCGCTGCCTATCACTTGGTCAAATGGCAGACCCCCAGATAGTAGGCCTCCAGATGGCAGACCCTGTCTGATGCATTTCTGTGTCCCAAAGTTCCTGTCTGGGGTGCTAGAATAACTGGCACAGGGTATGGCCTTCAGCACAGACACAGGCAGCACCCCCTCAAACCCAGGCAGGCATAGATGATGTACTCACCACCTCAACTGCTCTGAGGCCCCTCCTGAGGTTGCCCACCTCCTTCTCCAGCTCTGCCAGGCTGTGGGAAGACACACAGGAAGGGAGAATTGCTGAGGGTGGTTCAGGCAGATGGCAGTGCCAAGTGCAATGACCTTGGAGTCAGTAGACCCATGCTCCAGCCCTGCTAAATCACCTCCCCTCTGTGCTCTGTCTGTGCTTCTATAAAATAACAGGGGTAAAACTTATATTCTGAAGATCCTTCCAGATCAGAAATGTTACGTTGAATATTAGGTTTCTAACACATGGCTTCTGACTTGAATTCTTTTTGATACCAGCAGGTAATACTTAAAACTCTTAATATGGTGTCCTGCATGCAGTAAGCACTTGTTGCATATTAGCCATTTTCCACTGCATTTCTGCTTCTGTTGGAGATGCTTCTATCAGCCTGTGGCTGTTGGGGTCTGACTTCTTGCCTGTAGCAGATATCATTTGTGTCACATCCATATCTCCTTGGACCATCCATTGTAGTGTACAATCCTGACTTCCAATGATGCGAGCACTTTCTCTGGATCCCAGAGCTCCCTCTGCCTGTACCTATGTCCAGAGTCATGCCCTGCCCAGAGACACTCAGCCAATGACTGACAGGAGATGGGGTATGATATCCTAGCTCCCTCACCTCTCAGATGGGATAAGTTGAATAAGTGTCCTAAGCGGTCTCATAGACTTCCCTGGAGGGATGTCCCAGGGGTAGCTGGCTTAATAATACTTCCGTTATTAGTATTCTTCCCACCCCTGGCTCACTTCCCCACTGTGTTTCCTAGGAGCATGTCTGAAATAAGGATTTGAGAACAAGTAGCCAGTCTTCATTTGGTTCTCCTAAAAGCAGACCCTGAGACACTGCCCATTCCTAGTCATCCCACAGTAGCAATGAAAGGAAATTTAGACAAGAGTGCTGTGATCACAGGGAGAAAGAAGACTTGGAAGGGCCCCTCACTTGACTTTGGCAGCTTCTGGAAGATGCTGTAGCTCTGAGGGCATGTTTAGGATGTCAGGGAAGTGCTTCTCCAGGATCATGATCAGGTAATGGAGCAGAGAGATGTTTCTGTGGATGAAAGTTCAGGGGTAAAGGAATGAAGGCCAGGAAGAAACTAGGGGGAGGGGTCAGGGGGAAAAGGCAAGGAGTTAGGGTTGGAAATGGGAGGAGGAAGGGAGAGGCCAGGGTGGGGTAAGATGGAAGATAAGGAAGCAGACAAGATCCCACCTGTCAATGCTGGATTTGGTATCTGCAATCTTGTTGAGGCTGGCCACCCGGAACCCATAGGCACCCCCACGCTGCCCTTTGTTCATGAAGTTGCCAATGGCCAGGATGACCTCAAGCATCTGCCTTAAACGCTTGCTGCGGATCAGCTCCCGGGAGGCCAGCAGGATAGCTAGGAGAGGAGGGGCAGATCAGAGCCCTGCAGAGACTGGGCCAGGGCAGCTGGTCCCCTTGAATGCCAGGATGATGCCACCACGAAGTCTAGTCTTCAACTCTCAGAGGGGCAGAGACGATACCCACACCTCAACAGATTGATTTACTCCGTACCTGCCCACTTCCAAGGGAAGCAGGTAAATTTGCCGAAAGCCAATTCAACAAATAGCCCATTCTCAGAATGTGCCAATTCTTGTTAATATATTTAAAGAATATCTTTTCTTGCATATATCCAAAGGTTATTAATAATTCTTTATATGGATATACACAAGAATATAATACTTTTACTTTTTTAAACTTAGTGATTAAAATTTTAAATTTCAGCATTTTACATATTATGGGACTGTTTCTGCCTCTTTTGAAATGCTGTCTTATTTTTTTTTTGAAAGAAAATACCTGTCAAATTATAACATGTCACCAATATAATATTCCCATATTTTTGTTCTATAATATAATGGTATGCCTTGTAGTTGATGGTATCTTTGATTTAATAGTTTACTTGAAATCTTGTTGAATATCATTTAAGTTTTTTTCCCAACTTTTAAGCATTTTAATAATTTCTCCCCAATGCCTTAAATGATACATTTGCTAGAAATACAAACTAAGATTAACAGTAACTGAAACTTCAGTATTTCATTCCAGTTTGGATGCTCTAGCCCATCTTCAGGTATTATGCACTTCTGGCAGATGCACAAAATTGGGATACAAATACAAATTTTGGCTACTAGTTATGGAATATGCTTTTCGATTATTAAGAGTGGTGATAGGAATACCAAACCATCCCATGATTTTCAGCTTATGCCAAATTGAACATTCCATAAGATGTTGCTATGGATCTAAAATGAGAACCATCTAACCAAAAGTTTGCAGAAATCTTCAAAAACAGTTAAAAGTAAATAATTGTAAAAAAAAAAAAAAAAAGCTGTAATGTGGAGATCCCCAGGACCTCCCAGCTTGTACCCACTTCAGCCTCAGCTGTCCTTCCAGGACACTCTCTGTGCAGAGAGCCCCATGACCACCCTGGCCTGCAACCACTTCAGCTCCAGCCATCCCACCAGGGTGACCCCAGCCCACACCAGCCACAGCCCCAGCCAGCCAAAGTCACCAGACACACAGACACACATAGCCTACACAGGGGATGACCATACACAAGACCATTCCTCCAAATTTTAGAGAAGTAGCTGTTCTGCCTATTCATAGAAATAAAGACTGAAAGTCAAGCAAAATGGGGAGATAGAAGAATATGCTCCAAACAAAACAAAACCTCAAAAAAAGAACAAAATGAAATGGAGATAAGCAATATGCCTGATAAAGAGTTTAACAAAGAGAAGATATGAAAAAAAAAGTTGAGTTAAAGAACATAAATGAAAAATATACTAGAGGGAATCAACAGATTAGCAGATGAAGAAGAAGAGATCAGCAATCTAGAAGACAGGGTAATAGAAAACAAACAAGCTGAACAGCAAAAAGAAAAGGGTTATAAATGAGGACAAGTTAAGTGATCTCTTGGACAACATCAAGTGAATAAACATTCACATTATAGGGGTCCCAGAAAAAGAGAAAAGGGGGCAGAAAACTTACTTGAAGAAATAATAGCTGAAACTTTCTTAACCTGGGGAAGGAAACTGACATCTAGGTTCAGGAAGCACAGAGAGTTCCAAATAATATGAACCCAAGGAGGTCTATACTATGACATGCAATAACTAAAATATCAAAGATTAAAGATAGAGAATTTTAAAAACAGCAAGACAGAAGGAAAGTTACATACAAGGGAAACCCCCATAAGACTGTCAGCTGATTTTTCAGCAGCAACTTTGCAGGCCAGAAGGGAGTGGCAGGATATATTCAAAGAGCTTAAAGGGAAAAAATCTATAACCAAGAATACTTTACCCAACAAGATTATCATTCAGGATCGAAGGAGAGAGAAAAGAGTTTCCCAGGCAAACAAAAATTAAAGGTGTTCACTACCAGTAAACCATCCTTACAAGAAATGTTAAAGGGACTTCTTTAAGTGGAAAAGAAAAGGCCATAACTAGAAGTAAAAAAAAACAAACAAAAACAAAACGCATATATATAAAGATGTAAAATATGACACCATATACATAAAATGTGGAGTGGGGGGGAAGTAAAAAAGTTATTTTAGAATGTGTTCAAACTTAAGTGACCATCAACTTAATATAGACTACTATATACTTAGAATGTTATATATGAACCTCATGGTAGCCACAAATGCAAAATCTGTAATAGATACACAAAAAAATAAAACCAAGATTAACACTAAAGGAAGTCACTAATCACAAGGAAAGAGAGCAAGAGAAGAAGAAAGGAACAGAGAAGAACTACAAAAACAACCAGAAAACAAATAACAAAATGACAATAGTATATAACTTTTGATAATTACTTTAAATGCAAATGGTCTAAATGTTCTAGAGTGGCATGATGGATTAAAAAAAAATTCCTCTACATGCTGCCTGTAAGAGATTCACTTCAGACATAAAGACATACAGACTAAAAGTGAAAGGATAGAAAAGAGATATTCCATGAAATGGAAGGAAAAAAAAGCCAGGGTGGCAATACTTACACAAAATGATTTTAAACCAAAGATTGCAATAAGAGACAAAGAAGGGCATTACATAATGATAAAGGGGTCAATCCAACAAGAGGATATAACCATTGTAAATATCTATGCACCCAACATTGGAGCACCTAAATACATAAAGCAAATATTAACAGACATAAAGAGAGAAACTGGCAATAATACAATAATAGCAGGGACTTTAACATCCCATTTACATCAATGGATAGATAATCCAGGCAGAAAAATCAATAAGGAAATAGTGTTGCTCAGTGACACATCAGACCAGACGGACTTAGGTATACACAGAACATTCCATCCCCAAATGACAAAATACACTTTACAAGTGCACATAGAACATTTTCCAGGATAGATCACATGTTAGGCCACAAAACAGTCTTAATAAATTCAAGATTGAAATTATATCATGCATCTTTTCTGAACACAATAGTATGAAACTAGAAATCAATCACAAGAAAAAACTGGAAAAACACAAACACATGGAAGCTAACAACATGTACTAAACAGCCAATGGGTCAATAAGAAATGACAGGAAATCAAAAAATACATGGAAACAATGAAAATGAAACCACAATTATCCAAAATCTTTGGGACTCAGCAAAAGCAGTTCAAAAAGGGAAATTTATAGCAGTACAGGTCTACTTGAAATAAAAGAGATCTCAATCTAACCTTATACCTAAAAGAACGAGGGGGAAAAAAAGTCCAAGGTGAATAGAAGGAAGGAAATAAAAGAGCAGAAATAAATGAAATAGAGCCTTTTAAAAAAATGGAAAAGATCAATGAAACCAAGAGCTGGTTTTTTGAAAAGACAGGCGGAAGTGATAAGCCTTTAGTCCTATTCATCAAGAAAAAAGGACACAAATGACTAAAATCAGAAATGAAAGAAGTGACAACTGACACCACAGAAATACCAAGGATTATGAGAGTACTATGAAAAATTATATGCCAACAAATTGAACCTAAAAGAAATGGACAGAGCCCTAAGAACATATAATCTTCCAAAATTGAATTAGAAGGAAATAGAAAATCTGAACAGACCAACTACTAGTAACAAAATTGAATAAGTAATCCAAAAACTCCCCAATAAACAAAAGTCCAGAAGCAGACTGATTCACAGGTAAATTCTACTAACCATTTAAAGAAGGGTTAATACCTATTCTCAAGCTCTTTCAAAAAATAGTAGAGGGAGGAAATCTTCCAAATACATTCTATGAAGACAGCACTACCCTGATATGAAAAGCAGACAAGACACTACAAAACAAACAAACAAACGAACAAACAAAACCTACAGGTCAATATCCCTGATGAACATAGATGTAAAAATCCTCAACAAAATATTAGCAAACTGCATTCAACAATACATTAAAAAAAACCCATTCACGAGCAAGTGGGTTTCATTCCAGGGATGCAAGGATGGTTCAATATTTATAAATCAACATGATACATCACATCAACAAGATAAAGGATAAAAACCATATGTTCATTTCAGTAGATGCAGAAAAAGCATTTGAAAAAATTCAACATCTGTTCATGAGAAAAACTTTCAACAAAGTAGTTTTAGAGGGAACATGCCTCAACATGATAATGATCATATATGAAAAACCTATAACTATCATCATACTCTATGGTAAAAAACAAAGCTTTTCCTTTAATATCAGGAATAAGACAAAGATGTCTACTCTCACCACTTTTATTTAACATAGTAGTGGAAGTCCTAGCCACAGCAATCAGACAAGAAATAAGAGGTATCCAAATTGATAAGGAAGAAGTTAAACTATCACTACTTGTAGATGACATGATACTATACAGAGAAAACCCTAAAGACTCTACTAAAAATCTATTAGAATAAATGAATTCAGTAAAGTAGCAGGATTCAAAATTAATACATAGAAATTGGTTGCATTTCTATACACTAATGGTGAAGCCAAAGAGAAATTAAGAAAATAATTCCATTTACAATTGTACCAAAAAGACCTGGGAATAAACTAATGAGGTAAAAGACCTGTACTCTGAAAACTATAAAACACTGATGAAAGAAATAGAAAATAAAACAAATGGAAAGATATTCCACACTTGTGGATTGGAAGAATTAATATTATTAAAATGTCCATAATACCCAAAACAATCTACAGATTCAGTGCAATCCCTATCAAAGTACCAATCACATTTTTCACTGAACTAGAACAAAAAACCCTAAAATTTGTATGGAACCACAAAAGACTCCAAGTAGCCAAAACAATCTTGAGAAAGAAGAACATAGATGGAAGTATCACAACTGCAGATTTCAAGATATCCCACAAAGCTGTAGTAATCAAAACAGTATGATACTGGCACAAAAATAGACACATAGGTCAATAGAATAGTATAGAGAGCCCAGAAATAAACCCACAATTATATGGTCAATCTATGACAAAGGAGGCAAGAATTTACAATGGGGAAAAGATTACAAATGGTGCTAGCAAAACTGGACCACTTTCTTAAACCATACACAAAAATAAACTCAAAATGGATTGAAGACCTAAATGTGATACCACATTTTGTGAAACCACAAAACTAGAAGAAAACATGGGCAGTAATCTCTTTGACTTTGACCTTAGCAACATTTTCTTAGATATGTCTCCTTAGGCAGGGGAAAAAGGCAAAAATAAACTATTGGGACTACACCAAAATAAAAATCTTTTGCACAACAAAAGAAACCATCGACAGAACAAGGCAACCTACTAAATGGGAGAAATTAGCAAATGATATCTGATAAGGGGTTAATATCCAAAATATATAAAGAACTTATATAACTCAACATCAAAAAACAATCCAATTTCGGGGCACCTGGGTGGCTCAGTCGTTAAGCGTCTGCCTTCGGCTCAGGTCATGATTCCAGGGTCCTGGGATCAAGCCCCACATCGGGCTCCCTGCTCTGCAGGAAGCCTGCTTCTCCCTCTCCTGCTCCCCCTGCTTGTGTTCCCTCTCTCTCTGTGTCTCTCTCTGTCAAATAAATAAATAAAATCTTTTAAAAAAACAAAAAACAAAAAACAATCCAATTTAAAAATGGGCAGAAGACCTGAATAGACATTTCTCCAAAGAAGACATATAGATGGTCAACAGACACATCTGCTCAACATCACTGATCATGAAGGAAATGCAAATCAAAACCACAATGAGATATCACTTACACATGTCAGAATGGTTAAAATCAAAAAGATAATATTAACTGTTGTCAAGAATGTGGAGAAAAAGGAACTCTTGTGCGCTGTTGGTGGGAATGTAAATTGGTATAGCCACTGTGGAAAACAGTATGGAGGTTCCTCAAAAATTAAAAATAGAAATACTACATAATCCAATAATTCCACTGAGTATTTACCCAAAGAAAATGTAAACAGTAATTCAAAAAGACATCTATACCCCTATGTGTACTGCAGCATTATTTACAATAGATAAGATATAGAAGCAACCTAAGTGTCTACTAATAGATGAATGGATAAAGAAGATATAGTTGTGCAAAAGCTTTTTATTTTGGTATAGTCCCAATAGTTTATTTTTGCTGTTCCCCCTGCCAAAGGAGACATAGCTAGAAAAATGTTGCTTAAGGCTGATGTAAAGGACATTACTGTCTATGTTTTCTTCTAGGACTTTTATGGTTTCAGGTCTCACATTTAGGTCTTTAATCCATTTTGAGTTTATTTTTGTGTATGATGTAAGAAAGTTGTCCAGTTTCACTCTTTTGCATGTAGCTGTCTAGTTTTTCCAGCACCATTTGTTGAAGAGACTTTTTTCTCATTGTATATTCTTGCCCCCCTTGTAGATTAATTGACCATATAATTGTGGGCTCTCTATTCTGTTCCATTGATCTATGTGTCTATTTCTGTGCCAGTACCATACTAACAAAGAAAAAAAGAGACAAACTAGAAAACAGACTCATAAATATAAAGAACAAACTGGTAGTTTCCAGAGGGGAGGTTGGGGGGGGATGGGTGAAACAGGTGAAGGGGATTAAGAGTACACTTATTGTGATGAGTACCGAGTAATGTATAGAATTGTTGAATCCCTATAATGTACACCTAAAACTGAATATAACACTGTATGTTAATTATACTGGAATTAAAAAAATAAAAAGCCACTGCCTTAAATATATACAATTGTGAATCTTAAGTATATACACTTGTACACCTTAAATATATATATATAATTTTTGTCAATCATAGCTCAATAAAGCTGGGGGAAATTTTTCAGTACACCAAGAAAGAAAGAAGATACACACAATGGAATATTATTCATCCATAAAAATGCATGCGATCTTAACCATTTGTGACAACATGGATGGATCTAGAGAGTATAATGCTAAAGTAAAATAAGTCAGACAGAGAAAGACAAACACCATATGATTTTACTTATATGTGGAATCTAAAAAACGACTGGGGGTTGCAGAAAGGGAGGTAGGTGGGGGGATGGGATAACTGGGTGATGGGCATTAAGGAGGGCACATGATGTGATGGGCACTGGGTGTTATATGCAACTAATGAATCATTGAACATTATATCAAAAACTGATGATGTACTATATGTTAGCTCATTGATTTTAAATTAAAAAAAAAATTTAAAAAATAAAAAACAAAATGAACGAACAAGAACCAGACACAGACTCATAAATACAGAGAACAAACTGATGGTTGCCAGAAGGGAGAGAGGTGAGGGAATGGGTAAAATGAAAGAAGGGAAGTGACAGATACAGGCTTCCAGTAATGGAATAAATAAATCATGGAGATAAAATGTACAGCATGGGGAATATGGTCAATGCCATTATAATAGCCTTATATAGTGTAGCTACACTTGTGATGGACATAGCATAATATCAGACTTGTCCAATCTCTATACTGTACATCTGAAACTGATATAACATTGTGTGTCAACTATACTTTATATACACATCATGAAATTAGCAACAAAATAAAGGTATAAGTTTAAGTTGAAAAAAAAAATAAGCCATAAAAATGAATGATAAGTGTTGTCGGTACATATTCTATGACCTAATAACAGCATTACTCTTGATGGGTATTAGAGTGGTTTCTAGTCATTTTTTTTCTTAAATTATGAACAGATTGGTTAAATAAATTATGGTATTCATACAATGGGAAAAAATGCAGCACTGAAAATGAATAACTCACCGCTACATGTAACAATAGGGTAACTTACAAGGATAATGCTGAACAAAAGGAACCAACATAAAATTATCCATACTATAGTATACTGTTTCTATAAAGTTCAAGACAGACAAAACTTTTAAAGAAGGTGGACAGAGCAATGGTTGCAGGGGGTAATGTTTGAGAGAGGACATGAGGAAGGGCTGTTTAGGGCTGGCAACATTCCAGTTCTTGACTTGGGTGTTGATTTCACAGGTGAGTTCAGTTTATGATAATTCATCAAGTAGGACACTTGTGATTTATGTACCTTTCTATATGCATATTTGAATAAAAAGTTTACTTTTATATGTAGTTTTTAAAAGTTTTTGGCAATTCATATTGGTTAGGATAGTTTTTCTAAAGTTGATATGCTATTTGAGAAATTTGCAAAAGAATCCTCCTAAAAATGCTAAAATGTTGGCAAAACAGAAATAGACAAGAGTTCAAAGGAAATCAGTATAAATGGGAAAACTCCCATTGCAATGCAGACATTTTAGATAAAGTCATAAGAATAATATATTCGTGAATATATTCATAAGAATGTTTACATTTGAAACTATATTCATCTTGACTATATTCAGTAAATGTATTCAAAATGAGAATCAGTAAATTTGGTATATCCAGCAATGAGCATATTCATAAGAATATATTCAAGAAAAATATGTTTCATGAATATATTCATAGAATTGGCAAATCTGTCAAATTTGGTGAATTGGGGGGGCGGAGCAAGATGGCGGAGGAGTAGGAGACCTGGATTTCGTCTCCTCTCAGGAATTCAGCTGGATAGGGATCAAACCATTCTGAACACCTACAAACTCAACAGGAGATGGAAGAAAAGA
>NC_138376.1:29787459-29828864 GCF_054177405.1 Leptonychotes weddellii | reverse complement strand
GTAGTGTCATTTGCAAATATCTTCTCCCATTCTGTGGCTTGCCTCTTTGTTTTGTTGACTATTTCCCTTGCTGTGCAAAAACTCTTTATCTTGATGAAGTCCCAAAAGTTCATTTTTGCTTTTGCTTCACTAACCTTTGGAGATGTATATTGAAAGTATACCATTCTTAAGTGCACAGCTCAATGATTTTTTTCTTTTAAACCCAAGTTTGTTGAGGTATAGTTTACATAAAATGTATTTATTTTTTTTAAAAGTATTTATTTTAGTGAGAGAGGGAGAGAGAGAGAGAGAGAGAGAGAGAATGCACACAAGCAGGGGGAGGGGCAGAGGGAGAGGAAGAATCCAAGCAGACTCTGTGCTGAGTGCAGAGCCCCACATGGTCTCAATCCCAGGACCCTGAGATCATGACCTGAGCCAAAATCAAGAGTCAAATGCTTAACCGACTAAACCACCCAGGCACCCCAAAAAGGCATCCATCTTAAGTGTGCAATTCAAAGAGTTTTGACAAATCCACCCACTGAAACCCCATCCAGATTAAGATACAGATTTCCATCCCCTAGAAAGTTCTCTTCTATTGCTTCAATAAGCCAACCCATCCCTCTCCCCATTATAGCCTCTCAACTGAATTCTATTACCTTAGGTTAGATTTGCCTATTCTTGAACTTCATATAAATGGATTCATGCTGTGTGTTTTCTTTGGTGTCTGGTTTCTTTTGCATAACATAATGTCTGAGACTCATCCATGATCTAAGTATTGGTAGTTTGCTTTTTATGCATTGCTGAATAGTATTCTATTGTAAGGATATACCACGGTATATTTATTCACTTTCTTATTGATGGACAGTTGGGTTGTTCCATGAATAAAACTGTTATAAATATTCTTGCATATATCTTTTATAGTCAATGTTTGCACTCATTTCTCTGTATCTAGCAGTGGGACTGCTGGGCAGTAGGGTAGGTTTAGCCTTTGTGCGTACTGCCAAATTGTTTTCCAAATTATTGTACCCAATGAGAATTCCAGTTGCTTCATGTTCTTGCCAACATTTGGCATTGTCAGTCTTTTCAATTTTAGCTATTCCAGTGGGTGTGTGGTTCTGCCTCAGTGTGATTTACTGTATTTCTCTGATGACTAAGAGTGTCGAGCCACTTGGAAATTCTCTTTCATGAAATACACGTTCAAGGCTTCTGCTCATTTTCAAGTGGAGCTGTTTGTCATCTTCATTCTTGGATTTGAGAGCTCTTTATTCTGAATAGGAGATCTTTGCTAGATGTACATAAAGCAAATGTCTTCTAAGGTTTGGCTTATCTTTTCACTCTAGTATTGGTACCCTTTGATGAACAGAGTTCTTAATTCTAATGAGGTCCAACTGATGGTGGTTTTGTTTCATGCCTTCTAGGTTTCTCTTGAAGGATCCAATAAATTGAGGTGGAAGAGATTGGGGGAATATATGACTATGGGTCACTCTGACTTTACCTTGAGACCCAAGGGGGGGATCATAGCTCATATCTCCTGTCAAGGACCTCAATCCCCTGGAAAATATGCAGCCTTTCCTAGCCTCCCCTCAGAAAGGCTGGTCCAGGGAGTTTCTATAAACCTCTACCCAACTCCTCATCCTCCAGCCTGATTTCTCCTTGACCTAAGAGTCTTGGCCTCTCTGGGGGCAGGAAGGGATGCAGCTTCCCCCTAGTTTCAGCTCCCATCCCCTCCCCACCAGGGGCCTCACCTGCTCCAGCATGTCCTTAGCAAGGTCCTCCTGTTCATCCATCTTCAAGATGGCCTGCCGGATCTCCTCATTAGAAAGCTTCAACCTAAGGCAAAACACTGCCCCTTGAGCCTGGCCCCTCTGCTCAGGACAGACCCCAGCCCTTCTCCTCCCCTGCGTTCTCTCCCTCATGTGAACATGGGAATATATTCCTTAGTGCTCCCCCCTTACTTCCCCTAAACTCCTATGGTTCACTCCATAAACTAAATAATGAGATATTTTAGTTTCTAAGTATAGACTTGAATCTGGTGTCTTGCTTGAGTCTCTGTCATAACTGATAGGGACGTTTGAAAAGGGCCATCTTTAGTGTAGACAGAGAGACAGGGTAAAGGTCTCTGATCCTTCTCCTTCTTATGCCTAAAATATCTACTGCATCTCCATGGGAGGATGGGAATATCGGCAGGCCATGAAGGGGGCTGTTTCCTGCTTCCTTCATTGTCAGAAGACAGAATAGCTCTCAGTCTTCTGATAGCACCTCAGCTCCCACATGGCTGTTCCCATACGTCTTGCTGTCTGGGTGAGGGACAAGCCACCCCCCTCCACACACACACACACACAGCCCTTCCCTATCCCCTCCAGATGCACACCACTTGGATCCCTCGAGATACAGAACTCTCCCTCACCTTCAAGAGAGAGAAACTGAGGCCTGGGGCCTGGGGGAAGAAAGGGGAATGGATGTCCCAGAGATGGCTAGGGCAGCACTAAGAATAGTATGGGTGGTGGTGCCCTCTGACCCTGGCTCAGGCGGGAGGCCTTGCACAGAAGTGGTGCTGTTAGCGCAGATACTGCCCTGTTTGTTCTGCAGCCGTGGGAAATGCTTGGGGGCTGAGATCATGCTGCTCTGTGGCCTAAGCCTAGTGGGGCCCTCCATGGGCTTAGAGCAATTCTGTTGCCAGATGATGACCAGGCTGGTCAGGGATGTCGTGACAGGGGCAGTTTCCTGTCTGCAGAGCCCCACACTACTGCTGAACATGGGGTCCCAAGAGAGGGTTCTAGATCAGTGGTCTCCTACCATTCCCAGAGCACAGCAGGGGAAGTGGAGAGACTGCTGTCACCCATTCCTCTGCCACCCCTGTCCCCCAGACATTCAGTTCCACTGTAGGTTTTTGCTCTAGCCCTCCCAGGGCTCTATTCCTTGTGGGAGGGACGTTCATCCCTCCCACCAGAGGCTAACAAGGCAGGACAAGCACATACTTAGAGAGAAGGATGATGCAGTTCTGTGCCCTTCGGCCGTCAATGACTGATAGCTCTTTGACCTTGCGGGAGGCCAGGTAGATGTCCTCCGTGGAGCCCAGCTCTTTCTGAAACCAACAAGCCAAATAAAAAGGTTGAGGTATGCGTGTGTTCCCCAATCCTCTCCTTGCCCACCCTCCAGGAGCCAATCCCACACCAACCAGGGGATGTTTCTGGTGTGAGGGGAACAAAGACAGAAAGAAAAAGACAGGAGAGAGAGAGAGAGGAAGGTGGTTAATAACCATCTCTACTAGGAGGCATCTGGGACTTTACCATGGGCTAGAATGGGTTGGGGGCAATGAAAAGCCCCCCTTTTTAAAGACTGCCCTTTCTGGGCAAACTAGAGAAGGAACTGTTCCAGTGGGGGAACTGATCCCTATGGCTTTGGGCACTGTTATGATCCCCAGCATCCCAGAGAATCAGCCCTCACTCCACCACCCTACCCAGAGAGCTTCCCCAAGCTTATGATGAGAAGCTGGTCCGAAATCCCCATCAGGCTACAGTTCCTGGACTCCTGGAGACTTCAAGCACAGCCCATGTGCCCAGAGTAGAGGGCATCTACAACTCCTGAGGTGAGGAAACTGAGGCAGAATTCCATGAAGAATTATCTTCACTGGGGTTCCAAC
The DNA here is from genome assembly GCF_054177405.1 of Leptonychotes weddellii. Classification (NCBI taxonomy): domain Eukaryota; kingdom Metazoa; phylum Chordata; class Mammalia; order Carnivora; family Phocidae; genus Leptonychotes; species Leptonychotes weddellii. Next base: position 29,825,242 of record NC_138376.1, on the reverse strand, counting down.
AGCAGATTCCCTCAAAATCAGATTCCTTCCCTTCTCTTGGGTCCTTGGTGAGGTAGACAGGAAACTAGTTTTTACCCTGGGACATCCCTCCAAGCACATGCTCTATATTGCACAATTCCAGAGGCTGCCATTCACATCATTATCCTTGTGAATTGTACCCTTGGGATTGTGCAGTGCCCAGCCTATGCAGTCTTACAGGATGGCCTTGCTTGGGCCAGGTAGATAAGACAAAAGACCTAGAAGCTTTCTCCTTAATCCAGTAGACATTCACCTCCATTGCTGGTAGGGGTCTGTTTGAATTACTTCCCTCCTCTACATTTCTGCTTTCTCTTTGGGAACCCTTTCCTGTGTTGCTTATAGGGATGGGTCATAAAGATAGAAGGCAGAATGAAAAAGCCCTCTCTTTTGACCAGTACAAGGTAGCAGCCCAGGACAGTGGTTAGAAGTTAGAGTGTCCAGAGCCCCAAGAGTGACTCACCTGCTGAGAAGGATTAGTTATCAGCTCCTAGGCAGGTAGCAGCCACAGCCAACAGAGAATTAAACATGCACAATGTTAGCCAAGAGGTTCAGGGACCCCAGGGACAGTAGGAGAGACATGGAGACCCCTGAGCATTTACTCTGTCTACCCCATCCCAATGAGACCCACATGGTTGGAGATGGAGACTAACAATTAGCCCTGGACAGGAGGTGCTTCTAGCAGACATGCACTCACGGAGAAGCAACAAAGTGGGGAGTAGGCAGGTCCCCTGCCTGCCCTGGGCCCAGTGGGACCACCACTCCCCAGTTGGGGCAGGCCCGGCCCCCAAGCTTCCCAACCCCAGGCCTTGGCTGCTATTCTTCCCTCTTCTCTGTTGGGAAACTGCCCAGAGGGCAGAGAGCATTTCTCTCTGCTGGATAACTTCATCTTTCTAAACAGAAGAGGAGATATAACCAGAAGGGGCCAGAAACATGCAGAAGTTGCATTCATTGAGGCAAATGAAAGCAGGTGTCCCCGAATTTCACCCCTTTCCCTTTGTCTTTTGATTTCCAAGGGAGCTAAGGGGACAGAGCCCACACCCAGTTCTTCCTTTCGGACCCTGATGGAGTTGAAGTCACTAACTCAGGAGCTGCATAGGACATAGAGGAAAGACCACAGCTCATAGGACCCCCCTCCCCACCAAAACATGCACCCTGGGACCTAAGATAGGAAGAGGAGGTCACCAGGGACCAGGGCCACACAGCCTCTGGGATCTTTCAAGCTCTGCTGCTGTGAATTCAGCCTGAGGTTGGGAGATTCACCAAGTAACAATAGTCTGGTTGAGCCCAGCCCCGAAATAGGGGGTTAACAGAGGAGTCAGGGGACAAAAGGGGACTTTCCACCTTAACACTTTTCCAGTCACCAAACTGAGAGGCCCCAAACCCAGTCTGTTCTAAACCCCTTAACCCCTCTTTCCCCACTGGATCCCATCCTAGCCCCACCTCAGGGCACAGAGACTGGGTGGGGTGGCCTGGAACCCTGGCCAAGAGAAAGACTTTCCAACTAGGGGGAGGTGTGTGATTGGCCATGCCTGATACACCCCTTGCACATGCTCCCTCCATCCCACTTGGGAGCATCAGTGCATAGGAGCACCAAGGACTCAGAAGAGCCCCTTCCCACTCCTGTTAGGCCACAGCTGCTGCCGGCAGCCATGCCAGCCTGATATGGGCAGAGGCTAAAAATGTTGCCTGGAATTAGGGTAAAGAATCAGATACCTTGGGCACCTACATTTAAATTAAATAACAATCATCTGTTTTTTCTAGAATCCCAAGTCAGGATCAGAGCCCCGCCCCAACTCTGCCCCTTTGGCTAAGCTCCTAAGAGGAGTCTCATGTGCCCTCAGGAAGGATTGCCACAGGCCTGAACTTGGCAGAAAGCAGTGGGGAGCCCAGCCACAACATGCAGCTGCTACCCAGGGCCCAGGAAGATGCAGACCCCACTCACTGGCACCTGGAGTATCCTCAAGTGCTGGCACCCTGGGCTCAGCAGAGGGGACTGGAGAAAGTGGCACAGTGTGGAAAAGAAACGACCCTCAGAGGGAGACCAGAGAGAACGCACTCTAAAGCCTCGAGGCTGGGAATGTCCAAACTGGACTTGGGGGCAGGGACCCCAGATGTGCTAGCTACAGTGCAGATTCCTCGGCCCCGACTCATCTTTCGACTCACATTCATGCGAGGATGAGGTATGAGAATCAGCATGTTTGGCAATCCCCACTGGCACTGCCTCGGGAATGCCCTGCGTTCTGCCACCCTCCCACTCCTCCTACTGCTGCTGGAAGAGCAGGCTGACTGGCCAGCCATCTGTAAGCAGTGTCTGCAGAGCAAAGCCCAGGGCTCTCCCAGCCCTGCCCAGGCCCAGACCCAACCTTAACCCCCTAACAAGACCTGGAGCAGCTCCATCTTCCTAGAAACATTGACGTCCTCGGCTAACTGACTTGTGTGGGGCTGTTGGGAGAGTATGGTGGAGAAAGCAGTTTGAAATTTATCATGCCTGCTAGGTGTAGTCTCTAGATCCTGGGGTCAAAGAGAGAACAGAGGTCAACAGTGGCCAGGGCTGTGACTCCACCTCCAGTGCTCCAAGATGAAGGACAAATGGACAAAATGCTATTCCATCATTCAGTGTGTAAATACACACAACTGTGTGCCAGAACTGGAGTACAACAGGATATTTCCCCTACTGCACTGCATACCTATAATTCTGATCCATGTACCTGGCAAAGCATGGTACCTAATAAGGAATAAAATCATTCAGTATACCTGGGAGGAAGGGAGGGAGAAAGAAGAGGTTGAGGGTTGGGTTCAAGGGGCACAGGTGAAGTCAAAACTGGAAGTCAAGACCCGAGAAGATGGGGGCAGGGAAAGGTCTTACCTGGTGCCTCTGATAAGCTGAAAACATTTTTTCAAAGTCCTCTAGGTCCAGAATCCGAAATACCTGCATGTCATCAATCTCATTCCATACGGTACCAGGGACACGTTCCTAAGATTCAGGACAGGGAGAAGACCCAATGTTCGACTCAGCTCCTTCATGATGGACAGGTCCAATGCCTCCCTAACTCCACCTGTTCCCAGCTGCACAAACTACAATAGTCAGGCTTTCAGGCCTTCAGAAAGGGGTCAATTCATCTCCCCCAAACCTTCAATACATTGTTCCAGGGCAGAGGCCAGAGACAAGCTCCTTGTCCTCCCTTTCTCATGGGGCCACATAGACGTGTGCTCCAGAAATCAAATGGAGGGCAAGAGTGATGGGTAGGCAAGTATGAAAGAGGGTATGAAACTCCTTCCTGAAAAACAAAACCAAACCAGTGTTCTCAGGGCACATTCCCTAAATGTCAGGGTTGGCTAGAGTCACTGCAAGGAATAGTGCCCACACATATTTGAGATCCTCAAATCCTCAGTGCGCACTATATTTCCTGTATCTGAGATTGTCATTTTATCTCCCACGGGGTCTTCCTCCCACTTTCCCAGATTCCCAGAAAGTGGACAAATGCCAAAGCCTGGAACATTCCTGGCCCCTAGAGTGACTGTTCAGGCCAACAAGACTGCCACAACTTCCTGTTGGTCAGACTCAGGGAAAGTGGCTTATCCCTCATGGTTGGGATGAGTCCAAGGGTTTACATTCCAAGGCTTCTCCACCTAAGCACTGCCCCACCTCTGTGTGGGACCCTGACACTGAACCCCCACTCCAGGGAGAGGCTCCTTCAGCAAAGCCAAGAACACCCCAGTGGTCTTACAGCACCTTGAGCCATTGCTCAGAGGGCAGAGAGCACAGCCTCTTCAGAGTACTCACTTCTGTCCTCCCAGGAGTCCTTGCCTCATTCTGAGCTTTGCTGTCCTTTAAAATGGAATCTCCCACCCTCCTCTGCCTAGAGGGCAGCCTGGGGAACCTTCCTAAGGCCACCACCCCCTCCTCCCTCCATCTCCCCCTCAGCAAGGCTTAGAGAGAGAAACATACCTTTCACTCACTTTTATTTTCTTAAACTCTGGAAAGGGGAGGCTAGGCCAGAGCAGGGGGGTGGGGCGGGGACATTCCTGTGGCCTTTCTAAGGCCAGGGACCCTCTTGTGGAATGCCGGGCTGGGAAGCTCAGAGCAGCAAGGGATACAGGCAACTGGCCAAACCCAACACAGACACATTCTTTTCATGGCAGAAACAACCACTGTGTGTGTGTGTGTGTGTGTGTGTGTACACAGGAGCACGCGTGGAGTAGGGGAAGGGGACAGGGGAAAGAAGCCAGGCCCCTGGAATGGGGTATGTGGGAGGCAGAGAGAAGACGGGAGGGGGAACTGAACAGGAGAGCAGGGAAGGAAAACTGTCAGTGGTTCCCATCTGAGTCTAGACCTGGGGTGGAGGTGGGCTCCATGGGAAATCCCACACAGGTAAAGCTTGCCACTGTTCTTTACTCCCAGTGAGACCAGGCTAAGAAAGGGCTGGAATGCAAGAGCTGGATGGTTAACACTAGGGAGAGTTTCCCCTGAGAGAATGGACTGAGTGCCCAGCTCTCCCACCGTTCTTGCCAAATGCCACCCCATCCCCATATGAAGCCCTTTGTGGAGGTATAGCTGAGCGTGCTCTGGAGCCATAATCCATTTCCTAGTATTCTCCACATCCTACACTTCACCAAGTTGCCCTGCTGTGCCCACCGTGCAGAATGATCCCTGACTTTAATTTTTGTATCACTCTGGCCAAAACCTCATCACCACCAGTCTAGATCCCTGGGACTTCTGCCCTCTAGAGACACCCTTTATATGACAGAGAAATCTTTCTCCAAAACACTTTTCATTGTGTTTCTCTCACTGAGCATTTGGAGTCCAACAGAGCAAGCTAGCTTGCACTCCCAGCCTCATCACTATGTGGGACTGTTGGCAAATAGAGGAGTGCTATTCTCTTCTCATTTCACATAAAAGAAAGCAGGGTCTCAGTGACGCTTGCTTACTGAGTTGAAGGATTAGGTGAGATAACACACTTAAGGCATTCATGGCTGTGCCACTAATAACTCACCTAATATTATTACGAATTTCTGTGTTAGTCACTGTTCCAAATACTTCATATGTCAATTAATCCTCACAATGATCATTTGATATAGATGCCATAATTACCCCCATTTTATAGAACAGGAACCTGATGCCCAAATGATTAAATAACTCCTGGTCACATGATTAAAAGCTTGGGAGTGGGCTAATAGGTCCACAAATATTATTCAATCCCGCCCACCCACCCCTGCTGAGAAATGTCTACAACTCCTGCGAATCCTCCCCATTACCCATTCCATCAGACCTGTACTTTCCAGTCCAGGAATGAAATTCTGGCCTGCTTTGGGTCCCTGAGGAATTTATATAGATTTTATTATTACTAGACCCCAGAAAAAATCCTAAGTACAAAGCTCTATTTGATGAGAATGTTGCAAAAATATTAGTTGCCTTGTCTGTTTTCCTTAATTGTTGAGGTGCCTAATCAACTTTTCATTACCTTTTAAAATTTTTCAGTTATACAAAAAGGCAACCTACTGAATGGGAGAAGATATCTGCAAATTATATATTCAGTAAAAGGCTTAATATCTAAAATATATAAAGAATTTACACAACTCAACACCAAAAAAAAAAAACCCTAAATAATCCAATTAAAAAATGAGCAGAGGACCTAACTATGCATTTTTTCCAAAAAAGACATATAGATGGCCAACAGACAAATGAAAAGATGCTCAACATCATCAGGAAAATACAAATTAAAACCACAGTGAGATATCACCTTACACCTGTTAGAATGGCTAAAATCAAAAAGACAAGAAATAACAAGTGTTGGTAAGGATGTGGAGAAAAGAGAATCCTTGTGTGCTGTTGGCAGGAATGCAAACTGGTGCAGCCACTATGGAAGACAGTATAGAGATTTCTCAAAAAAAAAATAAAAATAGAGGGCGCCTGGGTGGCTCAGATGGTTAAGCGTCTGCCTTCGGCTCAAGTCATGATCCTGGGGTCCTGGGATCGAGTCCCGCATCAGGCTCCCTGCTCCTTGGGAGCCTGCTTCTCCCTCTGCCTCTCTCTCTCTCTCTGTCTCTCATGAATAAATAAATAAAATCTTTAAAATAAATAAATAAAAATAAAAATAGAAATACCATACCATAGCATAACATATAGAGTTGTAAAACCACTATGCTGTACAACTGAAACTAATGTAACATTGTGTCAACTATAATAAAAAAAAAATTAAACTTTTTTTAAAAGAAAGCAAAAAAAAAAAAAACACTTTAAGTTTTAAGTACAGGAGATAAATTTTTTTTTACCACAAAAAAGTATATATATTATTTCTGATCATGAACAGTGAACGTTTCTACACAGCCTGTGGCCTTTGGTTCTGCAGAGCTGTTTGTCCGCTTGCCTCATGACTGTGGGAAGGACACACAGGGCGCAGCTGTGCAGTGCAGTTGTCACAAATGTCAACCATGTGGCTTCAAAATTCTGATAACAGGTGGCTCTAAAATTTTACCAACTTAGATTAGAGATGTTATCAGAAGCCCAGGAGACTGTGAGCTATATTCATGCTTTGTCTTTCCACCTCGATTATAAAACCAAAGATAGAAGGAATCTTAGAAATCTCACAGATGAGCAAACTGAGGTACAAAGTGAGTGATTTATTCAGGTTGCACAGTTTATTAGAGCCAAACCTGGTTTAGTTAGAGGTTAGAACCTCCCCTTCAATCCCTTCCCAGGATCTCTAGATGTTTCCTTGAACAAAATTCCTAATTTGCCAGATTCAAAGCTCTTACAGGGCAATGCTTTGTTTCACCTCTTATTATTACCCATCACAATCCCCAGCAAAAAAGTTTACACAAAGCAGCCCTCAGACTGACTGGCTAGCTGGTCTACCATTATGAGAGCCAGCTAACACATAGCTGGCTGGCCACCTATTTCACAATCTCACATCTCTTCCCACTTGAGTCTCCATCTGAGCTCATTTAAGCTAGCATAGAATGGTACAGTTATGAATTCCCCAAGAGTTAGACCAAGAGGTTCATACAACAAGGTCAGAGGACATCCATTAGTCCCAGCTCCAAAATGATGTCTGCATGGCTGCTACTGAAGTGTGTGTATGGATCAGGCTAATTGAACTCAGTTACCATGTATGTGTTAAACCTCAAGGACAAAGCCACAGGTCCTAATAGGATTTAGTACAGAACCAGAGGCAGGGCTTGACCCAGGCTGGAATTGGCCTTAAATTACTAGCAGTCTAAAGCAACCCAGGTTATCTCTACTCCATGCTCGTGAGAGTCCAACAGAGCAATCTTACACGTGGACCTGGGATTGGTGATTATTGTGAATAATATTCATGAGGGCCTCTCACTGCTGAGCAGTCTAGAAAAGTACCCAGTGTGTCTACCTTCCCCTCAGGAGGATGCCAAAATGACTACAACTTGACATCCAACTCTTCATGGCAAGGGTGCTGTCCTGTCCCCTGCCATGGCCTCATCATTTCAGTCCTTTGAACACACTGCCCTGATCTTTACCATCTCTAGACCTTGGTCCAAGTTCTTTGCCTATATCTTCCACCCTTTTCCTCAAATAGACCCTATCCTTAAAATTCTGGCCCAGCCATTGTATTGTCTAGAAAGTGACCCTGCTTGGTCCATGCTCTAGTATCAATATCACTCCATTAACCCTCAGCACATACAAATTCTGTCTGCAGGTGGCTTTACCAATGTGAGCCTTAGCACATGCCAGTGTAGATGTTCTTCCCAGTGAACAGTGAGCTGTCTGACATCAGCAATCCCATCTTCTGCATTTACTATGCTTTCCCTTATCCCCACCAAAGAAGGAACCCAGAAGGGGCAATCTACAAACAATGGGCAGGCACTCCATGGGGCTGACTGGCACTGACTATAGGAGAATGGACCTACTGATCTTTTGTTACTTACCTCATTCAGCTTGACCCAGTTGAAGGACTTCAGTGGATGGGAAGGCTGGGGAGCACACTTCTTCCTGAGTGGGATGTCATTGCTGGGGCAGGGGTCTGGAGGGAGAGGCAGGCCCATGCCGAAGCACGGTGGGGCACCGGGGGGAGTGGGAGGCCCACCAAGTGGAAGAGGTGGTGGTGGAGGTGGAGGACAGCAGGCAAATGGGAGAGGGGGCGGAGGTGGAGGCAGGTCATTGGTTGTCATTGAGGAAGACAAGGTAAGTGGGCCCCCAGGGGGAGGTGGGGAAGATACAGGTCCTGTCTGTGGGGAGACAGAAAAATTGAAAAGACAAAGCTATCAACAATGATGCCTTTCAGGTCCCCACCACACTATTCCTTTCCTTATTCTTATTCTTCATCTACACTAGAACCCCAATCCTGCTCTCACCTCCCACATGCATTTTGCTCCCCCATTTCCTCTCTGTATCCCAAACATCCAACATACACATAGACACAACCACAGCCACATACACATAGGTAAAACACACATGCATAACACTGGACAAAGTCATAGTTATCACAATGCAACAGCAGAAACAATACATATGGTTGTATAGGCTACTGTCTGCACAAGGGCATCCGTCTGCTCAAGGGCATCCAGCTGCACAGGGAGGAGTGTGCAAAAGCATACTCGCACTCTGCTTTCCCGGGTGTGCTTCCTGGGACAGTGTCACCCAGGGGAAAGGGCACTGGTTTTTCTAATTAACACAAAGGTAGCCACCTTTGCAGCCTCACAGTTCCCCTCTATCCTGGCCTGAGGTCCTCCTCTAACTTCTCCTTCATCCTGGGGTCCTTAGTCTTTCCCCACACCTGTTCTTCCCACTTTATCCTGAAGGTCTCAGCTCAATATGTAAAGAGAGGAAGGTGTCCACATACTGAAATTTCACTGAGTTGGGCTACCAGCTCTGCCACTTGTCCTCGAGCCTGGCGCAGCTCCTGGGACTCTCGGGCCAGTTTATCCTTCATCTTGTTCAGTGTCCGCATCATCTCTTCCTTCTCCAATGTCTTTGTCTCACATTCTCTCTCCTTCCTCTCTAGCTTGCTCACCAACTCCATGTGTTCTGGGATGGGGGTGGGACAGGAGAGGAAATGGGAGAGACAATATGAATCTGTGTGGGTCTACCTCTAATAGGTCCTGGGCTGGAAAGGGGAGGGGTTGTACAGAGCATGCAGTGGCTTTAGGCAGAGCCCCTTACCTTTCCGGAACTTCTCTGCCTGGTCTCGCCACTGTTTCACTTCATTCTCATTGATGAGCCTGGTGGGGAGTACAGGAAGGGTCTGTTGATTGTTGGCTCATAACTTCCCAGAAGACATATCATCCCCCTATTCCCCATATCCGTTCTATGATCTCCAATCTGTCCAGCCACATCAAGGAGGCTAGGATTTTGACTCTCCAGATGTCTCTCCAGGTTCCCAGCCCTGCCCAGTTCTCATGTATCTCTCTGTGGACTGTGAAAATTGAAAAGACCCTTAAATAACTTATGATCCAACCCCTTGTGATATAGTTGAAGTTCCTGAGACCAGAAATGAAGACAACAGCTTAACTAATGATAGAACTAGGACTAAATCTCAGGCTTCCTTTAGTCGTCTGATGACTTGTACTCCCTTGTAAAAATAAGTTTTTTGCACTGAGAGAGATCAAAATATTGACCCTACCATGGTCTAGGCTTCCAAAGACCAATGTGTAAGAGCAAGAGAAATCACCCACCTCACAACACAGAATGAGTATGTTGAGGGTGAAGAGGGAAATGTATCTAAATCACAGGAAGTCCTCACTCATGTCAAACTCTTGGAATGGGGATTAAGCTATTACCTAGACACCAAAGTGTAATAGAGATGAAATCCCAAAGTGAGATCCCAATAATTGTTTTTTGTTTGTTTGTTTTTGTAACTCTGAAATTGTGGGAGTTAGATCCATGAATCTTGGTCTCCTCAATCACATCAAGGATATAAAGAGGGGACAGAGTATGGAAGGGGACATAATTTGTGAAGAGAGTTCTTTGGAGAGAGCCATTGCTGTCCTTCTTGGAGGTGCTACCTCCTTCATCATCATCCACTAGCTTCTTTAGACCACTCAGAGAGTTCTGACCCACATCTCTGATGTTAGGAGGGAGGCATAGTGGACTAGGGTCCAACTTGGGGCCAGGCAGGTCCAAAGACTGAAGAAATATTAACCGGGAGAGTGGTGCTGTGCTGGGACCATCCAGCGCTCCTAGAGTTTATTGGTACAGAGACTGCACAAGAGTTTCTCATGGACCAGATGTAAGCATCATGGAGAAATTGGGCTGATGCCATTTTAAGTCCTTTCCAAGATGTCCACCTGGCAGAAAATTGGGCACTTGGACATTGTGCCATCGTGCTCTAGATTGCTAGTGAATCAGGAGCTGATGGAAGGGATGGTACCAACCAGTCTTAGGGGATAAAAAGGCCTTGAATGGCCAGTGACCAGGGTTTTATAGTGAGAGGCATGCAACAAAGAGCTTCAGAAGCTCCCAGAAATAATTCATGTCTTTACCCTTGTGCCAAGGCCAGAGAATAGGAAGCCTGTTTACTAAGTTATCTGATCAAGTAACACCTTTTCCCCTTCTCCTTCCTGCCCCTGAACTGCCTCTGATAGGGTTAAAAACTGGTTAGCTAATAGAAGGGGATATGTGTGTAGAATGGGTTAGAAGAAAAACAGAACAGAGAAAGAAAGCCAGTCATCACACAGGCCCTTCCCACTGCACCTTCCAGCCCCAGTCCAGGGAAGAGAGAGATTTAAGGCTACATCAAATCTAGAATTCACATGGTTCACATCTGAGACTAGTCCTTCTAGTTGCAGATTTGAGACTATGTTGATGGCTTAAAATGATCTTAGGACTTCCATTGCCCAAGAAGAAGCAAAAACTTCATTGGACCTGAGGCATTTTCATCCTCTGGCAAAGGAAAAGCTTCCCCACTAAATAGTGTAAAGAGTTAATAGAAAACAGAAATAAAAATCAGAAATAAAGCTGCATTTTGATTACTTTGCTAGTTGCACTTGTCCAGCATACCAGGTAGGATTAACTACATCAATACCCAACTACTTGTGCAAATGAAAACAGTAGCATGAATAGTTCAAAAATCATTTTCTACCTGGCTTTGGAATGTGACACCATGAATACTTGAGAGCCAATTTATCTCCTTAAAGGGCAGCTGGACATTTATAGCAGCATTATTTACAAAAGCCAAGATATGGAAGCAGCCCAAGTGTCCATCCATTGGTGAATGGATAAAGAAGATGTGGTGTATTTATACAATGGAATATTATGCAGCCCTAAAAAGAATGAAATCTTGCCATTTGCAATGACATGGATGGAGCTAAGCAAAATAAGTCAGTCAGAGAAAGACAAATACCATATGATTTCACTCATAGAAGGAATTTAAGAAGCCAATCAAATGAGCAAAGCAAAAGAGAGAGAGAAATCAAGAAACAGACTCTTAACTATAGCGGACGAACTGATGGGTACCAGAGGGGAGGGGGGCAGAGGGATTGGTGATATAGATGGTGGGGATTAAGGAATGCACTTGTCATGATGAGCACCGGGTGATGTATGGAATTGTTGAATCACTACATTGCACACCTGAAACTAAAGTAACACTATATATTAACTAACTGGAAATTAAAAACTTAAAAAAGAAAGTTAAGTAAAAGTTTAAAATTAAAAATTAGTGTGTTAACATAACTTCAGATAATTGATGTGACTTTAAACTTGGTTCTCTGTATTTCTCAATACACAGGGTCAAAGATAAGCCAGACTTAGGCTCTGACATCCTTGTCTAACAGTCTTAGTTAATTGCCATGCTCTATTTCAGTGATCAGCAAACTTTCTCTAAAGGGTTAGAATAACTATTTCAGGTTTTATATGCCAGGTACAGTCTCTGTCACATATTCTCATTTGTTTTTAAAAACTTTTAATATGTAAAAACTATTCTTAGCTCATGGGTCATACAAAAGCAAGCTGGAGGATTGTTTAGCCCACAGACCATTGTTAATAAGTTTAAATTCTTCCTCTATCTACTCCATGCAATGGATCATTAAAAGCTGAGTACAGGGGCACCTGGGTGGCTCAGTAGGTTAAGCGTCTACCTTCAGCTCAGGTCATGATCCCAGGGTCCTGGGATCGAGTACCACTTTGGGCTCCCTGCTCAGTGGGGAGTCTGCTTCTCCCTCTGCCTCTCCCACTCCCTAGTTTGTGCTCTCTCTTTAGCTCACTCTCTCTCTCAAATGAATAAAATCTTAAAAAAAAAAAAAAAGCTGAGTACACCCCCTATAAACCTGTGTTGTTCAATATGGTAGTCACTAGCCACGTCATATCGCTATCTGAATTTAATTAAAATGAAATAAAATTTTAAATTCAGTTCCTCAGTCACACTATCCACATGTCAAGTGCTCAGCAGCCATGTCTAAATGGGGCAGATATGGAATATTTCCATTATCTCAGAGGATTCTATTAGACAGGTGCATTTGGAGACATCTGGTTTACAAGAGGGAGCAGAGGTTTCACTGGTGAGAGTCCATGCAGGAGAGCGAGAGGGAAGGAGGAGGAAGACAGGTGAGAGCTGGCCACTGCTCACATGTTGACGATGTTCTTGACATTGAAGTTCTCCAAGGGAGCCAGGTCAGGGTCCACACCCCTCTCATCCTGGAGGACAATCTGCTGAAGGATCCTGTCCAGGAGCTGCCACTGCTGGAAATAGCCACCGTTCCGCTTGTCTGTGAGGACAACAGGCATCATAACTTTACTGAGCCCTGGAATCCCCTGGGGCCCTGCCCTAGAGAAACTGCCTGGGCCCAGGCTGATGAAGCATGCCCTCTCTCTCCCTTCACAAGCTCCCAGTCTGATGGGGGAGGCAATGATGCTGCTGATGATGGAGATTCACAAATGCAGTCATTTCCTAATGATCTGCAACTGACTTTCTATGAGTGTGTCAATCCTCTAGACACATTTATCTACTCCCTGAAGTGCTTCCTGGCTGCTTTTCTTCCCTATAGGTACCCTGAGTAGCCTATGCCTTGGGAATGCAAATTGCCTTTTCCATTATCTAAAAAAAAGCACCTTTCAGAAAGTAAATCTGCTCCAAAATATTACCTGCTAAATAATGAAGTCTCCAGGGAAATTTAAAAAAAGAAAATGTTTTAGGATTATCTATGCTGTTGTTCTACAGTGAAAGATGAATGGAAACTCATTACAGGTATGCACTAAGAGAGAGTCAGAATAGGTTGGAGAAGTGCTAATGGAATCCAGGCAGACTTCTCAGTGAAGGTGACCCTGAACTGTGAAGGCAAAAGTTTGTGTATGGTTCCTGACCTCACAGGGCCCCACTCCCATCCTCTGTAATCATGGTTTGTTGGGACATGGACTTTCTTTTCATGTGCTAGCCACAAGCCCCTCTTCCTCAGTTCTTGATCCCAAGTACTTTGTCTCAACTGACCACCAAAGGAGATCAACCAGGACATGCTGACCTCCAAAGTCAAACCATAATGCTTACAAGTGGAAGGTCAAGTCAACAAAGCCCCATTTTGAGGCAGAAGAGACACACTGACATTGCCCATGGAGCATGGCACATAAGAACCTGATAGAGAAGTCAGGTTTCTCAGGGACTTCCTATGTCTTCTGTGAACATCTCTGTACTGAGCTTTGGAGAACTGATAGCTTCCTGGTCTAGGTCACTGTGTCCTGTTTCCTTTCCATCACTTCACTGACATAGACATTGCAATGTGGCATAGTTTTCCATTTACCCTCCACCCAGGAAAACAGGGTAAAGCCAGACCACTAGCTCACAGAAGTAGAACATGTTTCATCTAAGGCCGTGAACCCAAAGAAACAAAAATTCCTTCATATGTTCAGACTCACCCAGCCTCAATTTCATTCACTATAAATCGGATATAATAATGTGCACTCTTTAAGTCATTTTCAGGTTTAGAGACACTGTGCCAAAGAGCCTTGCATCATGCATGGCCCAGAGTTGGCACATAGTAAACTGTGGTTATTGCCACCATCACCATGAAAACCAACACCACCATCACCACCAGTAGAGAGTCTGCCTAGGTTGACCATCATGGTTGTCCATAGTAGTCTTCCAAGTGTTCAATTTTGTGAAGAGCTTAAATACCAAATGATACAGTTACCGCTCATTTCAAATTGCATGCTGGGGTGGCTATTAGTGATTATATGTAATTTATCCAGTCATTGCACACACCTGGATCTTAAAGAGCTTAGCATCTGCTAAGCTTAGATGCTGACATCTGATATTTGCAAACAGAGGCAGGGGCAACTGTGTTAAAGTGGAGCTCACAAGGCTTAGATGGGGGAGTTGATAAAACCTTGAAAAAAGTCATGTTCAGTCTACATCTGTGCTATGCCCCCAAATGCAAAGCTTCTTTTTGGAGCTCCCCAAGATGACTGATCACTCCTCTGTCATAAGCTGACAGCCAGAGATGTTTGACTTTACAGTGATCAAGCTACTGCTTGGTAGACCAGGACATTAGCGTTCTTCAGGGCCAAGTCCACAGCTTCTCCCCTGGGTGACAGTGGAAGTCCTGATCCCAAAGAGGGAGGGAAGAACAAGGGCCTGAGTCCTATGGCCAGGCCTCCTGGGGACATGTGCAGAGACAGACTCAGTCAGACTCACCAACCCAGGGAAGTCCTGACACCTTGTCTCAACCTGCCCCAGGCCAAGGCTCAGGCCAGCTGAGGAAGTGGCAAGTGTGGGCTACTCACAGGGCATCTGCAGGCAGTGGTGTAGAACAGATAGCAAGCAGGGGTAGGCCTCAGTGTGCTTTAGCTTCTTGTGGATCAGCTCAAACATCTGGGAAGCACTCTTGGTGTCGATGTGGACCTGAGGGAGTAGAGGGCACAGTGAATGGGGAGGGGGCAAGCTGTGGAAGAAGAGGGGAGAAAACCCTACTTCCATCCACTGAGCCCCATTTCCCAGGATGACATTCATTCTCCTGCTTCTGGCCCAGGCTTCAAAGGAGAGGCACAGAGAAAAGGAGGAGGGAGATATCCTAATTATATGAAGCAGGATTTCTCAATCTCAGCATATTGGCATCTTGGACCAGATCATTCTTCGTCATGGGAGCTGTCCTGTTCATTGTAGGCTGTTCCACAGCATCCTTGGTCCATATCTATCAGATGCCAGTGACATCCTCCTTGCACTGGTTGTGATAACAAAAATTGTCTCTAGGCTTTGCAGATGTTCACAGGGGGAGGAGGAAGCAAAGTTACTCCTGGTTGAGAACTACTGATTCAAACTAAGGAAAGGGGACAGTGGCATAGACGATTCAAGGACCACGTAGCGTAGTTCCACACAAGCTGGGTTCAAATCCCAGATCTACTCTCTCATTGTGTGACCACAGGCAAGCTAATCTCAGTCTCCTTATTGTAAATCCAGGGCTTGTGCGACAATGTAATGGGATGGTGCTTGGTGACTGCAGCACCACCAGAAGTAAGCTTCTATTTGAATAGAGATTTTATAATACAATATTTAAGCAGCAGAATTGTGTATTTTTAGGGTTATTGAGGCTGAAATGAAAAGGCAATCTGCTTTGTGAAGCATGATCTAGTTAGTGGCAGGGAGAGGGGACTCAGGAAATTGCTGGCAGGCAGGGGTAGAGTAGCCCAGGAGAGAATTTGAAACTAATAATGTTTAAGGACTGGCTCTCTTTCCTTTGGGGGTTGCAATCTCCCAGCAGAGGAGATGCCCTACCAGGTAAGGCCTGCCAGGTGAGGCCCTGCAGAGCCAACACACTGCCAGGTTCCAGAAGTAGGACCTGTCTATAGGACCACTCACCAGGGAAGCCAGCCAACACTGGACCTACCACAACATGGGATCTGGAGAAGAGGCTGTGGGGCCACCTGGGACCCCACTGCAGTTGCCCCATCCCTGTAGGCTTCTCACCATGTCAAACCTCCTCGCTAGCTCCAGGTCATCCTCATTCCGGACCATCTCAAAGAAGTCTAAGTGCCTAGATATGATGAGGGGATAGAGAGAGTAGATATTACTTCTAGGATGTCCCTGTTTGAGGGTTAGCCCCTTCAACTCCCCAGTGAACTAAATCTGAAAGCTTAATTCAGGTGATGCCAAGACAAAACCAGAAAGAAGCCACTGGTCTGTAGGCCAACTCTCCTCCTTTATAGAATCCCATGCCCCTTCTTCCTCAGGGAGGCCAGCCTAGAGTCCCGTCACCTTAGATCAGGCTTTCTCAATTTTGGCACTATTGATATCCAAGGCTAGATTTTCCTTGGTTGTTGGAGGCTGATTTGTGAGATGTAGAAGGTTCAACAGCATTTCTCATCTCTACCCACTAGACACCAGTAGCAGCCCCCACCTTTCAAGTCATGACAACAAAAATGTCTCCAGGCTTAGCCAAATGTCCCCTGGGGGTAAAATCACCCAGTCAAGGACTACTGCTCTGCCTTCACCAGGGTTCTCATACTGTCCTCATGTCAACCTTCAAAGCCAATCTCTCTCATTTTTCACCCCATCCACTCCCCAACTCCACTTCAAAAGGGCCAATCCTGTCTCCCTTAAGACCCAGCGCAATAAAATAGTCTGTACCAATGGGACAGAACCAGAGGGGACAGATAGGAACTTAATTGGAATTAAGGAACACATAGGAATTTAATTGTGCCCTTTAATCAATAAAGGCTTTTATGGCTTCCATTTGGGGTGGGGCAATTTCCTTGTTAAGCAGCAGTGCCCTGCAGGATGTTTAGTATTCCTGGTTTCCAACAACCAATACCAGTTAGTGTCCCCCAACCAGCCAGTCTAAAAACCAAAGGAACACCCCTATGTGTTTCCAAAGCCCCCCCACCTCCACCCTGGGGAAGTACTAACATTGTTGAGGACTACTGGGTGGGTCCACCTGCGTTTAACATCAGAGATGAGAAAGCAGGTCAACAAAGAGAGCAGGCAAGGACATAGGTAGGATGTGGGACAAGGGGGTGAGAGCTGTCCACCTCCCCCACACAGAGCTGATTCTGAATTAATACTGGGTATGGCAGGTGGTCTCCAGTGGGAAGGGCAGCCTCCTTGAAAGTCCTGATCATCCCCAACTGAGGCACTGTCTCCATATGTCTGCAGTGGGGACAGGTGGCTTGGGCCTTACTTGTCCAGGATGGCATTCTCGTGCTGCCGGAGTTTGTCAATCACAGGTTGGATCCCCAGCATCAGGAACTCATACCGTAGATGAAGGCGGAACTCCAGATTATCCTGGGGGTCACCAAAGGAGGACCAGACTTATTGGCTTGTGGCTTTTCCACAAGAGTCCCCAGTGGACCCACTCCATTGTCCCACTACATCACCTGCAACAACCCACCTGGAATTGCCTCAAGTCCAGAGTTCCAAGAAAGGGCAGGAAGAGACATACTAGACCTTGTTATTTATTCCCATTAGGTTTCCTGCCTCACTTCCTTCAAGTCCCTTACTGTTTTTCTCAGCCTTTGGCATCAAAGAGTGGCACCGTAAAGTAATGTAGACCATAAGCTTTGATTTCAGACAGATTGTGATTCAAATCCCTGCTCTGACACTCACTAGTTTTGTGATTTTGGGAAAGCCTTAGTTTTCTCATCTGTAAAATGGGAATGATATTACCGAAAGGGGTGATATTACATTAAGAATTACCTGATGAAGTATGGTTACCAACTAATCAGAACAGATTAGTGTAGCTAGTATTGACAAGGGTGATGTCAGCATCTCAGGGACAGATTGTTCTCCCAACCCACCTCACCTAACTTAGTTCATCAGGACTGGTTGCAAGAAAAGTGTGCTGGTAGAAAAGAGGGAAAAGTAGAAATGATTAAATTGCCCCTTTTGACCTTCAACAAATTGACCTTGACTGGGGCATCTGATTCTCTTAGAATTTGGGGAGTTCATCTGCTCTTCAAGTTCATCTTCAGCTGTTGCTATTTTTACAGTCTGAGAATCCCATTCTGACCCCACAGTAAGGAAAATCAGAAGCCACACCTCCTAACAGAAGGTGCTAGAGGGCATGACCAGCCAACTCAGAAACCAGTCCAGAATCAGGTCTTTAGAAAACTCTAGGAAGAAGGGCCTACACTTGCCCTCCTCCCATAAATGATCCCCCACCACCCTAAGCCAGCATCAGCCAGCCAACGTGGGGTTTGTCCAGTACGCACATAATGCACAATGCTACCCATGCAAGAAACTCTCCAAGAACCCCTCATGACTGCAAGGTTCATGACAATCTATTCTTTCTCAGCCCCAAGTGAAGGAGGCAAGAGTTGGTAAAGGTAATCTGAAGACAATGATGGTAGTGCCAGCCATGCCAACCAGAGGTCTTGGCCCCTTCCCTCTACTACATCCCCAGGAGGCACTTGCACACATTCCCCTGGGGCCAGAAAGTCCAGGAACGTAAGAGCAAGGACAAGATGCCTCACCTCTCCAGCTCCAGCATTGAGGACAGCATTGATGAAGGACATGATAGCTGTTTTCAGATTCACTTCATCCCGGTACCGGCCCAAACTTCGGTCTAGCTCATTCAACAGTGTCTGGTTGGAAAGGCAGGACAGGAGAGGAAGGTGGGCTCAGGATCCTACAAGTCCAGCCTCTGTGCCTGTGTTACCACCATTCTAACCCCACGTGCTTGCTCTACCCAATCTATCTAGCTTACCCTGGTCCTTCCCAAAAGCTCAGCTTTTTCAAGAAGCATCCTTTGCCTCTCCATACCTCAATCTCAGTCCTGCCACTCACCTCCAGGGCTTCGTTTATTTTGTAGGGCCATGCCGAAATGCTGCCTCAGCATTTTAGAGCTGTTTACAGCTCCAGCTGCTTATAGCTCATAAATCTTCCTGCCCAGCTCCCTGACAGCATGGACACTGCCTTTTACCTCTTCTGCAAAGGGTCAGGGGTCACTTTCTGCACAGAGTAAGTGCTTAAAAATGTTGGATGACAGAATATACAAATAGCCTATACTGGTAGATAAACCATAGCACTTGCAGTGACAGTTTAGATCTATTGGTATTTACTCTACATAAGACACTTTATACTTATTATCTCATTACTTTTCTGGAGCAGATCAGGGAGAAGAAAAGAGAATGGCTTCAGTCTTCAGCACTGTTCTTGGGGTCCCCATAGTAAGCACTGGCCCAGGCATAGGGCTTAAAATCTTGGCCCCAGCAACTGCATTCCATTTAATTTCTGACTGAGCCGCTGTGACTCATCAGGCACTGGGCTCAGAGATGTAGAGCCATAGACTAATAATCCAGCCTCAAGGAACCCACGGTCTAGTGATGCGTCCATTTTCCCAGCCAAACCCGTATCTCTTAAGGTCCCTTATGTCTTTTTATATAAGCCCTCAGCTAGGCGCCCCCCTCACCTGAAAGCGTGTCCGCTCAGCTGCGTACACCTGGTAGTGGAGCATGGCCTGCAGCACCTTCTTGTGGCCGCCAGGCACCAAGCACACGGCACCCAGGATCTCCAGCACGGCCACCTTGGTCTTGCTGTTCTCTGTGCGCAGACTCTGTGCAATGGTGCTGATGGCCTCGGGCTGCGCTAGCACATGCGCTCGCCCCTGGGAGTTGTTCATCAGAGCCTTGATGCAACCAATGAGGGAGGTGTGGATGCGACTTTCGCAGGTGGCGTGGTCCATGCTCCGGAGGAAATTCAGCAGACAGGTCAAACCCTCCAGCTCAATGAAGCGTGTCACAAACCTGTCCAGGCCAGCGCCATTAGCACAACAGGTATCCTGAATTTGCCTATTATTCTGTATACACTTTGCAAATAGTTACCCCGGGACCTGTATAACACCGTGTCCCACCTATAGCAGCCACTTGGTTCATTTAGTGAGTTTATCTAAGGCATTGAAATCCTATCACCCTCGCAGGAGACTCGTGCCTTATTTGCACCTTAAATATCGTGCATTTGCAGGCCACTGACTATCAGTTGCATAGCTGTGATGGTGTACGCGTGAAGAGAATGATTGCAGTAATTATTACTATAATTATACCGTAATTATAATGGCTGTTAAACCTGAAAATTCATCTCCAGAGAGATGTCAGAAGACAAAGTGGACTTCCAGACAGGGGGGTCACCAGGGGTCACTGAGTCATGGGACCAAGGCTGGGGAAGGCGCTCTTCAAGTGATCCTTAAGAAAATAGCTATCTTGAATATTAACAGGAAGCATTAAAAACCATTTAGTTCAGGGGTTCTTAACCTGGAGTCTGTGTTCCCCTAAGGGGTCATGGATAACTTGCAGGGGTCTGTGAACTTGGATGGGGAAAAAAAGTTACACTTTCATTTTTGGTAACCTCTACCTGAAATGTATCATTTATTCGGATGATGAATGTGGGCAATAAACTACAGTGGTAATAGCAGAACCTGTGACTTTGTCACCCAAAGAAATCAGCTGTTTTCATATCAAATTATAGTTGCTGCAGGTGTTGCAGACTATCACTTCCACTCATCAGCACTTCAAAATCATGGTGGTTGCTAGTTCTTTCTGCTTAAGGCTTAAAAAAGCACATTAATTGTTATCTCACAAATGTTGCATATTTGGTAACTGCATTTCAATTTAATTGGTTTATTTTTCATCTTATCTATTTTATTATTTAAAAATATCATTCTGATAAGCAGTCAATAGGTTTCATCTGGTGCCAAAGTCATCCATGGCACATGCACCTTCACACATGCATACACAGAGAGAGGCTTAGAACACTGAATTTCATAAAACAGTAATGACCTAAGGAAATGTCATAAATGGAGCTGAGGGAACCATCGCATGTAGTTAATACATTTGGTCCCAAGTGTATTTGTGTATTTCCATATTATTATACAAACATGTCTACAAAATGAAATATACTCTAAAATTAAGTCTTTAAAATAGGTACTATTTGTTTCTATTACATGCTTTTCTGTATTCTGCAGAATTTCCACCATGACTATGTGTAACTTTTATAATCAGAATTTTATTAAGGGAAAGAAAAGTAAATTGAAGTGGGAGACAAACCTGGCAAACTTCCCTCAACCCTTCTCCTCGATGTCCTCATCCTTCCCGCACCCCCTTCCTACAAGCCCCCCACCCCCTGAACCACACGGGATTAAGGTGCTCCCATTCTCCTGAGGCTCTAGTTCCAGGCTCCCAAAGTAGAGAGCTCAGCCCAAACCACACATACACACACACACACACACACACACATGCACACACACACAGGTAGACCAGTATGCTAGTAAACATTTAACAACTGGCTCTCTGAAGAAAGAAAAAAAGGCCTGATTGTAGTGTTTGCCAATTTCCACAGTATAAATACGCCCAGCATAGCTGATTTCAAGCTATCAATGTGACATCATTGAACGTGGAGTTGGGAAGAGGTGTAACATTTATAGTACAGATGATCCTTGAATAACATGAGTTTGAACTGTTTAGGTTCACTTATATGGGAAGTTTTTCAATAAACACAAGTACAATACTATGAATAGATTTTCCTTATGATTTTCTTAACAGTTTCTTTTCTCTAGCTTACCTTGTTGTAAGAATACAGAATATTATACATATAACATATAAAATATGGGTTAATCAACTGTTTATGTTATTGGTAAGGCTGCTGGTCAACGGTAGATTGTTAGCAGTTAAGTTTTGGGAGAGTCCAAAGTTATATGCAGATTTTCGACTGCATGGGGGTTGGCACCCCTAACACCCACCTTGTTCAGGGTCAGCTGTATTTCCACCATGTATATACAATGAATATAAACTCAAGAGCATATGTAACAGTCAAGAGCATACATAAAACTAAAATGTAGTGAGAACATTAAGTAATTAGGGAGTGAAAAGTTTCAAGTATTTATTACTTTTGTTTTTAGTATGATTTATTTAGTTTTAAGTTTATATAACTTATATTCTAATCATAGCTATGTTTAACAAGCAGCTTACAAAACTGCTGAAAATTTAACAGTCGGCTCCCACAAGGAGCTACAAGCCAGCTCCCAGGCACGAGGAGAAGCTGTGGCTCTTGGCCCATTTTGGACCTTTGCGCAGTATGGCCTGGGAAGGGGGAAGTGTCCTTCTTCTCAAAATCATCCCCTTTTCCTGGCCTGCATCACTCCTC
Source organism: Leptonychotes weddellii (assembly GCF_054177405.1). Taxonomy (NCBI): domain Eukaryota; kingdom Metazoa; phylum Chordata; class Mammalia; order Carnivora; family Phocidae; genus Leptonychotes; species Leptonychotes weddellii. Next base: position 29,803,196 of record NC_138376.1, on the reverse strand, counting down.
CTCTAGGTGGTGGAATCTCATCCACAGACACCACATCTCCCCCTAGTGGCTGGAGTATCTCTTCTCCACGCTGCCCTCCTCCCTGGACGGGGGAATTAATTCTCAGAGCTCTTTCTTACACACCTTGTCCATAAGGCCACCTTCCCTGCCATTCCGTTCTCCCAAGAAAAACAAGTACCTGCCCTCAATTTCTGCTCAGATAGCACTTCAGGACCTGAGGTTTATGTCACATTCCTCTGCTCTCTGCCTTGGTCCCCCACATGCCCATCCTCTGGCAGCCTCCCAGCTCCTCAGAGAGAGGGGTTGTAGGAGGCAGGAAGTGGAGCAGAGTGCAGGGAACTCTAGGGGATGTGGTGGTGGGGGGATGGAGCTGGCAAGGGGACTGGGATGGGAGCAGAGCATTGGGCGAAGCTTCAGGAAGTTGAGGGGGACTAGCAAGTGAAGGGGTGTGGAAGGAAGTGGGAAGGGGAAACACAATTAGTCACCTCATGGGCTGTGTCCGGAGAGCTGTCTTCAGGTCTTCCACAACTTGGTTCCTCATCTCCGTCTCTTCCTCATCAAAGGCATACAGACTCTGCATCTGAGGTAGGTGGAAAGGGGCGGAGGTCCTGCTGGGCTGCCTGAGCCCCAGCTCCCTGCATTCCCCCAGCCCAGGTGGGACCCAGGAGCCACCCTAGACTCAGGAAGGGTGGGGCCTCAAGGAATGGTTCACTAAGAGGGTCAGATTCTGAGAAGACCCAGGTTCCAGTCCCAGACTTCACTTTCCTCATCTGTGGAATGGGAGAATTATTGGCTCGGCCTGTTTCCCAAGACTGTGTGAGATACAAATGGCTAATAAACGTTCATATGGTTGGGGGCCTCTAGAGTCACACAGAGAAGGGAGGGATTATGTTTTAAAAATCTCAGGAATAACTGGAAAGCTGCTGATCCCCAGCGAGGGGGTGTGAAGTCCAGGGAAAGATGCGGGATGATCAATCTCCCCCATGGCTTTTCCAGGTGGGGTGAGGGCAGGGGAGAAGCCATTGCTCACGGCAGCCATAGAGTTGATGCGGTCGATGTAATAGTCAGGCCAGCTGGTCGCCAGCTTGTTGGGGTCCTCCTGCTCCTGGAACAGAAAGAAAGACTGTATGGACCACCTGGCAAGATAGGCCCATGGCCTGAGGTCCTGAGCTTCATTCCATGTCAGCACATTCACTTTCCAGCCCCACCCAGACAGGGATAACTTTGAGGAAGTTACAAAATCTCTCCAGGCTTCCATTTCTTCCTTGGTAAAAATGCAGATAGTGAACACTGACTCTTGTGACCGGCCAATGACATGGGCAGGAATCACACAGGTATATGCACTTTCAGTGAACAATATATATAATTAAAAATAAATTCTTTTTTTCCTGTTATATCTGTTCCCTCTTTGTTTGCTTCTTAATAAAATATAATTTTATGTCTGTTGAACCTAATAAAAATCTGTGCATATATTTTATACATCTGGTTTTTCAAATTTTACTTTCTAATACCATTCTCATTGTATTTTACAAAAGTATTGGTTTTTGACAGTTCGAAATTTTAAAAACTTGGTTTTTCTCTCTCTCAGATTGTTTGAGAAGCACTGATATAAAGCATTTGGTGCAGTTCTTTGGCACATGGTAGGCACTCAGTGAATAGTAACTTCACTAAAAGACAGAAAGAGACTCCCAAGCCCTGGGTATTGGAGAGACTCAGGAGGACTCGGTGTAGCTGGGAGGCAGAGCCCAGAGCACAGGGCCTTTGGCCCAATCCTCAGGTTCCAAGGGAAAGCCTCAATTCCTCCCCAGGGATGGGCAAAGACAATGAGAGTCAGTGTTCACTATCTGCATTTTTACCAAGGAAGCAATGGAAGCCTGGAGAGATTTTGTAACTTCCTCAAAGTTATCCCTGTCTGGGTGGGGCTGGAAATATTTATTCATGACATGAATAAATATTAATGTTGATTGAAGATCTAGCCCTCTCCTTCAGCCAGTGACTCTACTTCTGGGCATTACACACACCCTGCTCCTTCCTGCCCCTGTCCCATTTGGATGTTCCCCTTCACCTGCCTTCTGCTAATCTCCTGCTTTCAAATCTGCACAAAAACTTAACTCCTCTTCCAGAATCTTGCTGACAAACTACCTGTCTGCCAGGTGACCTGGACTTTGCCCTGCCTCCCTCAGCTATATCTACTAGCTTCACAATTTTGTTTCACAAAATCCAAATTTTAGACCAGTGGGAAAGCTGCCTGCATTTGGTCTTTGTGATTTCACATGGCTATATGTTAACGCTTCATGACTGAAACTCCCCAATTCTATCTTCTGGCCTTGGGGAGGGGATCACAGAACCAAAAACAAATGCACCATCAAATATATATTTTCCTGTCTTTGCCAGCTCATCATTTCTCCATTCCATATGCATTAAATGAGCACCTACTACATGCCAATCACTGTACTGAGCCCTGAAAGTACTGAGCAAAAAGTCAGTCTCTGTCTTCCATAGAATAGTCTAGTGTCAGAGTAGGGTGACAAATGCTTTATGGTCGAACTGTCTATAGTGGGCTGTGGAAGCCCAGGGTGGGGGCATCTAACACAGAAGGCTCATGAGGGGGGCTCGGAGAGGACAGTTATTAAAGATTACTGAAGCTAAGACAGGTGGGGAAGATGTTACAGAGGAAGCACCACATGGCAAGAGAGGGGTATGTGAAAGTGTGGGGGGAGATTACGTGTAATCTGGTTTGGAAGGTAGAACAAGATATCCTTACATTTCAGTATTTTTTTTTTTATTTTAGTTGTGTAAGAGATCAATTTACAGGAACTCCATAGTAAATCAGTTTGGAAAGTGGAGAAGCATGAGACATGATTAACTACTCCTGAAGTTAATTTTGTACTCCCTCCCTCCCTCCTATGACTTGAACTTTTTCAAGATCATCTTTCTCACAATGAGAGTCCTGGACACAGCACATAGTATTCTGCAGGCGCCTAATAGATGTGCATCAAGTATACTAGACTAGTGTGCACAGCCCCTGCATCTTACCACAGGCTCTTGGACTTCAGCATGCCTGGGTTTTAGCAATGGTGCAGCCACTGGCTATGATTGGCTGGGACCTTTGGGTGAGTCCACTGCCTCCCTAGGCTGTCCTTGCTTCATATGCAGAAGAAAGGACTAGACTGAATTGCTTCTCAGCTCCTTCCAACTCTAGAATGGTATAACATTCTAATCCTCCAATTTTATAAGGTCGTGAAACCCCAGCTGAGACAAATACCCTGGGTGAGAAGAAGAAGAAAAGAGCCATGAACAAATAAGCTCAGGGAACATGAAGGAGCAACAGCTCAGAACTGCCCCAGACCTGCCTGTCTTTTCCCAGTGGGGAGTAGGTCCAAGCCTCTGATGCAGAAATAACTGGGTCCTAACTCCCAAACTCCTATACTCTGAGGTCAAAGGAAAAAGCTGTTAGTTTGAAAAAGTGGAGGGTGGAGGGGAGACAAGGAAGATGGGCCAAGAAAGAGAAAGGCTAAAATAGAAGGGGGGAAAGAGAGAGACAGACAGAAAGATGTGTAAGAGACACACAGATATGGAGGAAGACCAAGGGAAGCAGAGGGGAAGAGACAAGAACTAATGAAGCCCCAGCTGGAGCCTGGCACACCCCTTCCTAAGGAAGACCATAGTTGGGAGACTGACGACATCTCTTAATGAAGGAGAAGAGAGGGAGGAGAGGGTGGGGAGAACGGGGACTGCTGTGTGACCTTGATATACCTGCTGCCCTGTGAGGTCGAGCCTGGGATGGGTGGGGGCCAAAGATTCAGAAGAGGCCACCCCTGCCCCAAACAGTCCTTACAACACAAAGCTGCCCTTGGGTATGGCACAGGACAACATGCCCTCCAGGCAGGCACGGGAAGGGAGTATAGACTTATCATCTTGGTATCTCCTTGACCCAGCCCCACTCCTGGAGCCCAGTGGGCACCTGCATCAAGGATCTTTGAAAACCAGAATCTCTTTCCCTGTCAGCTCCATGAGAGCAGGGAATTTTTTGTCCTGATTTATTCATGCCACTGACACCTAGAACGACACTGGTATATAATAAATATCTGTTGAATGAGCGAGAAAGCATAGAGGCAAGAGCTGTGCCAGGCTGGGGACCCTGAGGTGGCAGTGGAAGGGGTCAGACATGGCACCTTCTTCTTGCTGCAGTAGATCTGCCATTTCTTCTCTGGAGGCAGTGCAAACACAGCCTCTCGGTTTTTGTCGGTGAGATCCAATTCATCCTGCAAAGACAAGAAATATGTCTGAAACCCAAAGATGGTTGACATTAGAATATTCAGTGCTACAGGAAATCGCAATTTCCCCAAACCTATCCCTCAGCCTACTGTCTCCCTCCAGAGAGTATCAAAGTATGATAGGGCAATTCTTCTGCTAGAAATACAGCCCTACACCCCCACCCCCATTCCCTTATATTGACCCAAGCCTGGGCTGCTTCTATCCATGCTTCCCTTACTTCCTGTCCACTCCCACTTGTCTCTACAAATCTGCTCTCCTCCTCCAGGCTCCCTGTTCCCTGCACATCTCCTTCCTGCATTGCTTTGCTAGTTCCTAACCGTCTTGCCCTGGGTTTCTGCTCTTCTTTCCCTTGTCCTTCTTAAGCTTGTCAACATCATAAGTCAAGGCCTGACAAAGCACTCAGTCTACAGATCTAGTTTCTGCCCCATCCTGCAAGTCTCCCTGCCCTTTGAGTTTCTCCCCCAGAAATTCTCTGGCTCCCCCCAACCTTGGCCTGTTCTTAGCACAGGGTGAGAAGAGCTGGTGAGAACAAGCTGTACAACTCTCCTGGCAAGAAGAGTATGCCATTAGAAAGGGAGGTTCTGATCTGCTTCCCATGCAGGTGTGCCTGTCAGAGGTAGCTCCTCCACCCACACAGGCTGGGGGCTCCACCACACTAATCCACACTTCCCAAGGAAGTGTGGGTAGTTCTGATGTCATCAAATTTAGGGTTGTTCTAGGAGAGTCACTGAAGGTTTGGCTGCATTAGATGGCCTCTAAAACCTCTCTTATTGAAGACTTTCCTCCTGTGATTCATGAGCTATGCCAAAGCTCATCAAAGAAATAGATGGGCCACAAGAAATGTAGCCTGCTTTTCGACTCAATTATTGTGAGAGTTTTCTTTTTGTTAAACAAAAGCAATACTCGCATTAAGACAATAAAGCATACTATTAATAATCTTTATCTTTTCAAAAATGATAAACAGTGAAAGTAATATCTAAAAAAGTATAAGGGTCTTAAATGTCAGTATCTCTTTTCCCTATACTTTTAAGGGAGAACATTGAAGACTTTCCTTTACATAGATTAGAACTGTCCAATAGAAATATAATGTGAATATAATGTGAGCCAAATGTATTTTTAAAAAATTTCTAGTCATAGTAAAAATTAAGAAGGAATTGGTGAAGTTAAATTTAATATTTCATTTAACCCAAAATATCTAAAATATAATCATTTCAACATGTAATCAATAGAAAAATTTGTGAGTTTGAAAAAAAAGAATATAAAGAATGTAAGTCATCAAAATATGGTGTATATTTCACCCTTATAGCTCCTCTCAGTTCAGACCAGCCACATCTCAAATATGTAGCCCCAAGTGACTATAGCTTCCATCTCGGACAGCACATACAAAGATAATTTGAAGCAATACCCATCAGTTCATCTGCCTTTGGAAATAAAGACTCCTACAGATCTAATGTTAAACAAAGGTTCCTCCCTAGAATCACTCTCTACATATCCCAGTAACATCCTCAGTTAAGATTCCCAGAGCCCCGCTTGAAGTTTCTAGAGTATTTCCTTTCCATGGTCAGAAACAGAAATCAAAGAAATAATAGAGATATATGTACCTTATGCTTCCCAGGGCAAACTGCATCTCTTCTTCTTTTGCTTATACAGTTAGTTCTACCTGGACTACCCTCCCTAACCACCCACCCCATGGGCCCTGGTCTAATTTACCCAGGCTCAAGGTCAGCCTCTTCCAGCAAGGCTTTCATAGCCATTCCCAGGTAAGACCATCTTTCCCCTCCTGAACTCCAGAGCAGTTACATTCAAACTTGGATTCTGGTTACTTATGCACTTATCTTTTCTCACCAGTGGTCTCCGTCACTAAATCAATGGGTATTTCTTGGTGATTTGGCTCAGCCCAGGTAGCCTATGACTAACTGCAGACCATTCACTCCTTATTGAATCTCCCTGGGTTTCTGCAACAACCACACTCTCTGGCAATCCCTCTTGCTTTGCTCTATGTTCATCTTAGGTTCCCTTGATGTCTTCTTGTCTTCTACCACCAAATGTTGAAGTCCCTCAGGGGTCCTGGTGTCTCCTTCCTGTATGCTTCCCTAGTAAAGACTTCTCAGCCATTCCCAAGGACTGTTACTACCCCAAACTCTCTCAAACCTGTTCCTCTAGCCCACCAGTTTCCTGAGCTCCAGACCCTGGGACAAAACTGCCCCCTGTGCTTATCTATTTTGATATCCCTCAGGTACCTCACACATTTATGTAGTATCACTGTGCACCAGGCACTGTTCTAAGTGCTTAATGTTTACTCAATAAACTTACAACAACCCATTTTATAGATGTGGAGATTGATGCACAGAGAGAATATGCAAACTAAGTTCATCATCCCAGTTCTCTAAACCTGAGTTTCCTCTGGCATTTCCTGTCTTTTACAGGGCCCCAACATCCACTCAGTTCCTCATATCAGAAACCTGGGTGTTCCCTGATTCCTATTCACTCTCCAAGCCCAACAAGTCCTATATTTCCTCCTAAATAGCTTTTCAATCTGTCCTCTCCATCCTCACTAATGACATTTAATCCAAGTCACCATTCTCCCTAGCTTGGATTGCATTAAAACCCTCTTAATGTTCTACCCATAACTCTTCTTCAATAGAGTACCCTGAATGGTCTTTTGAAGACCATCCTGCTTTGGTGACTTTCTATCACCCTTAAGATTGTGTATGAAATCCTGTTACTCTCATCATCCATGGTGAAACCCTAACGGCCCAGCTCTTTTCTGACTGGAGACTCTCACATATGCTGCTTCTCCTACTGGGGACAACCCTCTCTTATTGCTCTGCAACCCCATTCACTTCTCCAGCCATCACACTGCCTTTGGATCTCAGTGGAAATGTCACTCTTCAGGGGGACCATTGTGACCCTCAGTTGAAAATTAAACTCCCTGCTAGACATTGCCGCAGGCCGATGAATGTCCCCTTTCCAAACACTAACTACACTTACTGTTCAAGATCAGTCTTCTCTATTAGATTTTACGTCCTTGGAGGCAGGGACTGTGCCTTTTGGTTCATCACTAAATCCCTGGGACCCACATAGGGCCCAGCACACAGCAGGTTCTCAAGGAATATTTTTCATTTGTTTGCTCAAAACTGGCTCAATGTTAGTTTGCTCAGTTTGTTTGCTGATGCTAGTCTCCTTGCAGACAAGACTTGTGTGACTCATCCTTTTTTTTAAAAAAATATTTTATTTATTTATTTGACAGAGAGAGACAGCAAGAGAGGGAACACAAGCGGGGGGGTGGAGGGAGTGGGAGAGGGAGAAGCAGACTTCCCACTGAGCAGGGAGCCCCATGCGGTGCTCGATCCCAGGACCCTGGGATCATAACTTGAGCTGAAGGCAGACACTTAATCACTGAGCCACCCAGGTGCCCCCTCATCCTTGCTTTTGTCAAAGTACTTTGTAAGGAGTCCTGCCCACTAAAGATGCTCAATAAATACTTGCGGAATAAAAGGGCCAAGGAAAGGAACATTTTCATCCTGTCCTTCTTTCAAAACTCATGTGCTCTGTTCAAGAAAATGTCCATGCTGTGATAATATAAGAAATATATTTTTTATCTTTGTTCCCAGTTCATAGCATAAAGTTCCCAAATTCCTTGGAATTTTATAAGTGATAAAATTGACAGGAGCATCTTTTGTTTCTGACACAGGGCTCCTAAATCCCTTGGAATTTTCTGGGTGGCAGGAGCCTCTGTTCTTCTAGTGAAGCAACTCTTGGTGAGACCCTGGATACCTTCACAGGGCTGGTCACCAGAAAGATTAAGCCTTGATTAGAAGCCTAGAATTTTCAGCCCCACTTCTCAAACTCTGGAGACAGAAGAAAGACTGAAGGTGAAGTTAAAAACCTATCATACCTACATGATGAAACCTCTATAAAAACCTCTAAGGGACAAGGTTCAGAGGGCCTTGGGGTTGGTGACCACATTCACATGTTGGGGAGATGGTGCACACAAATTCCACAGGACAGAAGCACCTGTGCTTGGGACAGGACCCTTACCCTTCTGGACCTTACCCAATGTACCCCTTCATCTGGCTGTTCATTTGTATTCTTTGTAATATCCTTTATAATGAACTGGTAGTAGTAAGTGAAGTCTTTTCTTATATTCTGTGAGCCATTCTAGCAAATTATCCAACCTGAAGAGAGGATCATGGGAACTCCCGACTTGTAGCCAAATCTCTCTAAAGTATGGGTAACACGGGACCTACGACTTCTGACTGGTGTCTGGGTGGAGGGCCGTCTTGTGGATCTGAGCCCTTCTTCTGTAAGGTCTATATTAACTCTGGGTAGTTAATATCAGCATGGAGTTAAGTTGTAGGACACTAGTTGATGTCTGCAATGAACTAGGGAATTGTGTGGGGTGGAAAACCAACACATTTGATGTCAGCAGTATTCTGAATTAAAAAAAACAAAACAAAACAGATCCTAGTAGTACTAACACCAATCAGGTTCCAAATGTCATTGTATATTAGTAAACACTTTGTTCTCTCCCACCCATGCTCCATCCCGAGGAAAGGATGAGGGTTTCCTGAACCTGAGTTCAGAAACAACGAGTTTCCCTGAGCCTGATGTGACGAGGAAGGTGGATAACTTTTTTGCATAACCTGCATGGTCTTATCTTATAGTGGTCCAGTTATTTGGAAAGCTAGATTGCCTTAATCATACATAACTCATTATCCAATTCAAATATGAAATCCCATTTCAAATCACATAGCATTTTTTCTCTGCTGGCTTGACTACTGGCCAACCACGAGAATGAATGACCAAGAGCTAGAGGTAGATGAATTTGTGCTTATCGCTCTATACAGGGTCCAGCCCTGAGTCCTGGGCATGGGTCCTACATCCTTGATCTGAGAGTCTCCTTTGCTTTGTCTCACCACCAGACCTCCAAGAAGAGGAATCATGCTTCTTTCCTGTTCTCTTTGTGGTCAGGGTATAACTTCACATACTTTGTGAGTGGTTCTCACAAAGGTGTAGTGCTGCCCTAGTCTGAATGGGCATCACATAGTCAGGAAGAGCTGCTACCAGTGTAAAAGACAGAGCATCCACCTGCCATAAGCTAGACATGGAATATAATCACCAGCCCTGAACCAGGCCTGAGCCAGGTGCAATATGGACATCTCTACCTCCATATTTCTAGTCAATCATCCCCTGCTATGAGGACCTGGTATCTGCCTACAGAACACCACTCTGTCCCTTGTTCCTGTATGAGGTGAAAGAATCCCAGGGAAGTTCCAGAGAGCAGAAGAGAGAAAGGTGTCAAGTGTTCTGGTATTCTTTGAAGCGCCTCACTGCCTTATTTCACAAAAGCCTGGACCTCCTTCTTTCATGATGGATTAACTGCTGTACCATGAGGTCTAGAATCCCTTGGAGATATGAGGTAGGTCCATTCTTCTGGGGACATATTTCATGGCATCCACACCAGTAAATGACTTTTTTCTCCCTCACATCTGCATTGTCCTGGTGGGCCCACCCTCACCCCAAGCAGAGTTTCATAGGTAGAGATCCCAGCACATAGGTCCCCACCCTCTGTCCTGCTCTGTCTGCTCCAGAATCCCTCTTCCCGTTGTCAACACTCTCCCTTCCTTGTCCCTTTACTGACCACCAGCTCTGCGAAGCGGACATTGAGCTCCTCCTGGTTCGGGATAGGACTTGAAAACTCCATATACTGCAGAGGGTGGTTGTCTCGGAGGTTGATCTCAGGGAGGCCACTGCCCCCAAAGCAGCACAAGAAGCCCAGGCCATGGCGGCTCCTCTTGCGGGGGGCCATGGTCACTCCAGGCCAGGGGGGATAGTCAGCTGGCAGATGCCCTAGGTCCTCATCGTGATCTGGACAGGAGAACAGACAGCACAGAGTGGTCAGGCAATGGCAGCCAGGTAGGCAGGGACAGTGGTCACTGAGCTACCATAACTTCTTTGCCGAACTGTTAGGAGCCCTCAAGCCCAACAATCAGGCCCACCCTCCCTTCTTTCACAGCTTCTTTCTGTTCCCTCCAGCTCCTTCCACCTGGAGGATTCCCTCCCCATCATGCCCTCCAGTGTTTCCTGCCACAGACATTTTCAGATTCTCCTTCCATGCCCCCAGAGAACAGAGGAAGGCGGTAGTCACAGAACGTGAATTGCACCTTCTCCATGATTGTACAGATGGGTATCCTATTCCCTGTACTCTAGCAGAGCCATTTTCAGCAGGCCAACTCAGTCACTAGATTCATTTTAAGGTGTACAGATACCTGGTTTAAAGGTTTCATCCAGTGGGGAGGGAAGGGTTGAAGTAGGCTGGCAGGAGAGGTAGCAAGCTAATTTTATGGCATGACTCCTGGGGAGTAGAGGATAGAAGTCTTCAGAGACTCGCAGGGTTTTCTGTCCAGTCTGTTGTGCCAAGCATGTTTGAATGAATACGAAATATCAATAGGACATGGGCTCACCACCCATCTATCTAGAAGGAGAGGTAACCTGGGGGAGTCATCAGAGTGAACCCTGAGAGGAAATGGGGCTGATCATTGGAACAGTGTTCAGCCAATACTGAAGGAAATCTGGTCAGATTTGTTTTCCATACCAACCAAGAACAGAAGACACCACTTTGGCCAGAGAACAAAACTCATGAACACCCAACAGTTGAGTGGTCATTGTAACAGAAAGGGTTAAGTTTTTAGCTTGCCACTGGGAGAGCCTCATTCAATGGTGTCCCAGCTTGGGAAGAAACATTGGCCAGCCCTAGTCGTTGATGCCACATAGCTTCTAGATAAAGCCTAACTACCTGCCCATAGGCCTCCCAAAAGGGTTAAAACCACCCTTGACCACTACTGGTTCCTAAATGTGCTTTCAGATAACCTGGGTGGGTTCAGGAGAGCTTACCCACAACACTGCTGCCCAGCCATGTTCTCCTCATTCAGTATTTGTATATCTTAATTTTTTTTTTAACATAAAAAGGATTCTACCTTTTTCTCTATTATTATCACAGGTCTGGGGTCAGGATTTTTTTAATTATAAAATACACATAACACAAAATTTATCATTTTAACCATTTTTAGGTGTATAGTTCATTACGTGCATTCACATTGCTGTGCAACCATCCTTACCATCTATCTCCAAAATTTTTTCATCTTGCAAAATAGAAACTCTGTACTCATTAAACAATAATTTCTCATTTCCCTCTCCCCCAAGCCCCTGGCGACTACCACTTTACTTTCTGTCTCTATGATTTTGACTACTCTAAATAGCAGCATGAGTAGAATCATAGGAGTAGAATCATATAGCATTTGTCCTTTTGTGACTGGCTTATTTCACTTAAAATAATGTCTTTAAGGTTAATACATGTTATAGCATGTGTCAGAATTTCCTTTCTTTTTAAGGCTGAATAATAGTCTTCTGTATTTATATACATTTTGTTTATCCATTCACCTATAAATGGACACTTGGGTTACTTCCTCCTTTTGGTTATTATGAATAATGCTACTATGAGCATGGGTGTACAAATATCTCTTTATGTTTCTTCTTTCAATGCTTTGGTATGCATAGCCACAAGGGGTCAAGATACTTTTGAGTCTTGACTCTAAGCTATTTCTCCTAGATTTGGTCATTAACAGAAATGTTCAGAATATACCCATGGTCTTTACCCATACCATTGCTAAATGTGTTGACCACAACAAAGGTATAGACAGACCCAGATGACATAGCTACCTCATCTGGGAATGCCAAAGAACTAGTAATCAACACTCTCAGGGAACAGTCCTTCAACCATCTTGGAATCCATGAACCCATGCTCTTATCTAGCCCTCTTTTCTATAAAGACACTATAGGAGATTTTTCCTGAAGCCTTATGGAATTTGGGGGTAGATATACCAAATCTAAGGCATACCTCAGAATGGAGCTCTAGAACCTTATCAGAAAAAGATAAATGTGTCATAACTTGCTCCTAGTGAACCCTAGGTAACTTCTGGAGAACAATGCTTTATTTCCTAAACCCTAACAATCTAGCTAGTAACAGTCTAATCTGATCAGGCCTCTCCTATAAGTCATGATTCACTTTAATTGTCATTCTAGAGCTTTTTTACTGGCTCCATTTTATCTTTCTGTATAAACTTTGTGACAGGCTTTTTAATAGACACAGGATAGCTTCAGTTAATACACTGAAGTGGTCTTGTATTATTGGTTATCTTTTTTGTGTTTATATATTGGCTCTCCACAGGTATAGTGAAGACTTCCTGAGGGCAGGGGCCATGCTTCCTGCTTCTTTGATACCCCTCCCATTTCTATGGCTAATAAAATGCCCTGAACTTAGTGGTGCTCAATAAGTATTTCTTGGTCAATTGGGAAATGGTCTGTGCTCATGGAAAAGACAGGCCCTTGTCAATCAGTCAAGAAATATTAATTGAAATCTCTGACTCCTAGCAGTTGATAAGCAATCAGGAACCTTTATAGGGAATAAGGCAACAGCCCTGAGTCTGGGGATAGGGGAAGAAGCCAGTGGGCTGACTCAGCAATCCTGGTACATGGTGGCAAAGACCTAAAATAGGCTGGGAGCTGAGGAAAATGAAAGAGGAAAGGAGGCTTTTGGGGTTTTCCATGGGACTTGATAGCCAGTAGCCAAGAGTGGGTGAGACAAAGCCCTGGTCTCTGACTATCAGGCTTAGTAAAGCACCAATTCTGCAGGCAGATTGGGGTCAACCACCCTGGGGGTCACCTCCCCATTGTCAAGTTTGGGATAATGCTGCAGAGTACAGACCAAGTCCCCTTTGTTTCTTCAGCCTCCAGTATGCAGCTGCAGCTGGGGGAGAAGCTGTTTTTTTCAGGGCACAAAGCATGAGGACTCTCCCAGAGGCCACAGTGAGGCTGAGTTGACAGTATGATGGTGTTCGGGGGAGGGACGAGCTGATGTCTGGGAGGACCTGTGAACTTGCTTCCTGCCTTCACCTCCTCAACTTTTTGCTCCCTAGTCTCCATCCTTGTCTGTCTTTGCTCTTCAGCTCTTGAGCCAGACTTTCCTAGGAACAATCAGGAGTTGGGGGCAGGATGGGCATACAGTTGGTATACCCTGTTACAGTCTTACACCAGCTGTTTACAGCCATGACTGCTCTGATTGCTCGGTGCCATGCCATACTTGCCATTATATGTTTTAACATCTTCTCTGAGTATAGGAAGTGAGGTGGTGTGGCCTCAGGAGGACGGGAGATGGAGATACTGACCTTCCAAACAGGAAGTACCGTCCCCACAGAGAAGAGCCTGAGCACCAGGGGTAGTGCTGCATATTTACCCTTTTAAGGGGTTGCCTGTTTGACAGCTCCCCACTATGCTGATGTTTCTGAGGGTGCCCTACTCCCAATAACCCTTTCTTAAGTCTGTTAGGGCCCCACTTGAACATCAAAGACTAAAACCACAGGCTCTCAGCTGGAACCCATGTAGCTTTACAGCATAGATCAGAAAATTGAGGTCAAAAGAGGAAAGGTCTTTTCTGAGGTCACACAGCTAGGGACAGAGCTGGGATTGAAACCCAAGATGCCAGTGCTCAAGCTAAGGTCTAGAGCTCGTCTTCCCACGTCAGTGGCCCCTTTCCCCATCTTGCCCCAGCCCGCCCCCTACCCCCATTACTTCTCTCCACCAGAGAAGACCAATCTCTGCAGCTTAGTTTAGAACTGTCTCCAGTCCTGAAGATGCTGTCCAGGCCGGAAGAGGGTTACAGAGATCCTGAAGACTTCCTTCTTCTCCACTGTGAGGAGGAAGGCTTCTGCCCTCATTTCTCGCCCATCCTATTCTTAGGGCTCCTTCACCCCAGCAATTTTCCAAGTCAGATGACTGGGATTTAACTTCTGGCTTTGTCTTCCCAGCTGGGTGACCGAAGCACATTTCTCAGAGCCTCAGGTTCTATCACACCAAGATAATCACAGCACCTTCCTCGGTGGGCTTCAGTGAAGAGTCAGAGCAGTAATGTAGATAAGATGTCAGAGCACACTGGGCATTCTCTAAAGGAGGCCAGCACTGCTGTTGTGACTTCGTTATCATTATTGCCTAGCCAGGCAACACTTACCCTGCCCAGACAGAGCCTGCAACCACAAGCCCTTTCCAGGCACAGCTGGGACCACCGAGACCTGTCATTGTAGGAATCTGCCCAGCCTGATTTAAGAAGCCATCCAGCTTGGGGGGCAGAGCAAGATGGCGGAGTAGGAGACCTGGATTTTGTCTGGTCCCAGGAATTCAGCTCATAGGGATCAAACCATTCTGAACACCTACAAACTCAACAGGAGATCGAAGAAAAGAATAGCAACAACTCTCTGAACAGAAAAGCGACCACTTTCTGGAAGGTAGGACGTGCGGAGAAGTGAATCTGAGGCGATATTCGGGAGGATAGACGGCGGGGGAGGGGGCCTCCGTCCGCTGCTTCTGGCAAGTGATAGAGCCCTGGAGCACAAAATCAGAACTTTTAGAAGTCTGCTCCGCTGAGGGACGTCGCTCCAGTAGCTAAGCGGGGGGTGGAACCCTCGTGGGACAGTGTGGTCTCAGGACCCTCGGGGTCACAGAAAGACCAGGGATGCCTGAGTGCGGCAGAGCTCCCCGGTATTGGAGCGGGGAAGCTGGCTGCAGAGACGGAGCCGAGGAGTGGGCTCGCAGCTCGGGGTTGCCATAAACTGTGATCTGCGGCACAGTTGGGCCACTGCTCCTCCAGCAGGGACCCAACAAGCTGCAGATCCGGGGAGACTCCCCTTCCTCCCCCGGGAGGAATGGCGCAGGAGTGCACCACAGGGATCTGCTGGGTTTGGAGACTCCACCCGGGGTTGGGTGCCAGAGATAGAAATACTCAGTCACAGGCTGGGTGAACACGGAGTGCAGCCGGAGACCAGGGAGACAGGAGTGATTGACTGCTTTTCTCTGGGGGCGTACTGAGGAGTGGGGTCCCAAGTTCTCGGCTCCTCCAGGTGGAGATTGGGAGGCCACCATTTTCCTTCCCATCCTCCAAAGCTGTACAGAAAGCTTGCAGGGAACAAAAGCTCCCGAGAGCAAACCCGAGCAGATTACTTAGCCTGGCCCAGCAAGGGAAGGGCAATTCCGCCTCCGGCAAAGACATTTGGGAACCACAGCAACAGGCCCCTCCCCAGAAGATCAGCGAGAACAGCCAACCAAGACCAAGTTTACCCATCAATGAGAACAGCAGAACTCCAGCGCTAGGGGAATACTGCACATAGAATCCATGGCTTTTTTACCATGATTCTTTAGTCTTTCAAAATTAATTTTTTTTAACTGTCTTTTTTTTTTTGAATTTTTCTTTTTCCCTTTTTCAACCAACATCTTATCAATCCCTTTTTTTAAAAAAAAAATTTTTATTTTTAATTTTTAGAGTCATATTCTATCCCTTCATAGTAGTTACCCTTATTTTTGGCATATATATATAAGTTGTTCTCTCTTTAAAATTTTGAGATACAGTT
>NC_138376.1:29764963-29786959 GCF_054177405.1 Leptonychotes weddellii | reverse complement strand
TAGCCTGGTGATGGGTATTAAAGAGGGCACGTTCTGCATGGAGCACTGGGTGTTATGCACAAACAATGAATCATGGAACACTACATTAAAAACTAATGATGTAATGTATGGTGATTAATATAACGATAAAAAAAGAAGCCACCCAGCTTTGCCTTTGTCCACTGGGGAGCCTAGACCTGAGGGGCTGGGCTTTTCCTCAGGCTCTAAGCTAGCTCTTGTTGGAAGGGGAAACCATCGTCCCTGATGCTGGGCAGGGAGTGGAAAGGTGAAGGGGGCCAGAGTGTTCCTTTCTGCAAGTTCACTTCACAAAGAGAAGCAATGGAGGTGCTCACCTTGAAGAAAAATTGAGGAGCAGTATCGAAAAATGAGAAGCAACAGTAGAACAAAACCCAGTGGACTTAAACCCCAGCAGAGGGATTCAACCCACCCCTACCACCACCCACCTTTCTCTCCATGAAAATTCACTGAACACCAACACCTCCGTGCGCTCCACATCCTGTCTCCTTGTCCCCTCCTCTTCTCCCTGTGGGTCCCTAAACACAGACTAACTGGCCTAAAACAGCAAATCATCAATGAGGAAATAGCCCTCCTGTGAGGACTGTAAGGCCCCCTTCAAGGATCTCCTCCAGTCCTCCAGCTCCTGCCAGACTTTACCTCCTTACTCCCATCCTTCTGCATAATGGAGAACACATACCTAACTCAGGAGACAGGGGCTAGTCCCAGCTCTGGCACTATCCAGACGTGGGTCAGGGGGCCACAGTTTTAGCCTCTCTGGGACTCGGTTTCCTCTCTGTGCAATGGTAGGGCCTGGTCAGCCATACTGTTTGGCTCCATCCCAGTCCCAAAGATTTCCCCAGGGGCTCTCCTCATCTGCACTGAGCACCCCTCCCACATTCCACACCAAGCCAGGAAGTACTTCCTATCATTTGAGTGCAGTACTCCCATTTGGTTTGTAAAGATGAAAAATCTAACCCTTACCCCCAAACTATGGCCCTCTATACACCAGTTTTTATACTAACTAGGACTTCTAAAGCCCTATATCATCAACACTTGTTCCTAAGTCATAAGTAAAAGCAGAATAATATTAATACTTGAGATTTGGTGTGTACCAGACACTGGGTTCTATCCACATTTCAATCCCTATAACAACTCTCTGAGATAGGTGGCATCATCTTAAAGAAGTCATTAAAAGACAAACCATGGTTCAGAAAGGTTAAGTAACTTGCCTAAGGACACACAGCTAGTTAGTAGCATAGCTAGGACTCAAGCCCATGACCCTAAAGCTGTAAACCACTAAGCCACATGGCACGTGCCCAAGAAACACCCTAAGTTGAGCCCTGCTCAGAGCTTTCTCAAGAGTTCTATAGATCCAGACTCAATAATTCATGATTGAGCTTTCCCTCGGAGCTGGGCCAAGAGTTTTCACAGCTCTGCAATCTCATGTCAACCTCACAAGGACTTTGTGAGGTCATTATTACTATCCCCCCTGACAGATAATAATATTGAGGTTTATAATGATATTACCAGCAGTTATATGTCTTGTCAATGGCGCCCATTGCTGCTCAGAGGCAGAGCTGGGACTCACAACTAAATATTCTGACTCCAAGCTCCGTTCTCTTGTTGTAGAACCAAAGCTGATTCATAAACCCTGCCTTTAGCACTTGAGGCCAATGCTGTGGCTTTGGGGTATTCAAACAGCCTTCTCCTCTACCCTTCCCCTACCTCCATGAATGGGGGTAATGGGGGCAAGGATATGTATGGCCACTTCGCACTGTGCTGGCAACTTTCTGCTTTATCTCATTTATTCCCCGCAACTCTCAAATCACATCACTGTCCCTTCCTGGTGATGACATTAAGACTCCCAAAGCTCAGGCAACTCGCCCAAGGGCCATGTCTTATAGAGGAAGGGGCAGGCCTTTGTGGATGATGATGTTGCATTCAAACACCATGCTTTTAACCAGCTTCTAGCCTGTGGAGGCCATGCTGGACACTAGGGGTCACCCTGGTGGTGAGGACACAAGAGCAAATAAGGTATGGTCCCTTTCCTTGAGGGGTCCCCTTTTGTAGAGAAGCCAGAAGGGTTAAGGAGACAGGGGCTTTGGCAGCACTAGGAAGGGGAACCTGGTGTAGCCTGGGGTGTGAAGAGGAGGTCAGAAAAGGCTTCCAGGAAGTGGCACTGAGCCAGTCTTGAAAGAGGTGAGAGAACAAAGGAAAGGTACAGAGGTAAGAAATTCTTTCTGGGCAAGGGGAATGGCATTAGGGGAAAAAGCATGATGTGCACAAGGCTGGAGTCCTGACCAGTGGCTTATTCATTTGTGGCTAAATTAATAGGCAAAAGGAATCAACAAGGTATACAAGTACCTTGGTTTGACAGCAGAGCTCAGGCATCCTGGGGAGCCTGCTCCTTTACCCCCCTCTCCCTACCAGGTCCCCTGGGGCCCAGGTCTGGGAATGGGGCCCAGAATTCCCCAGAGATACTGCATGGAACATAAGGAATGTAAACAATTTCCTGTTCCACAGGCCAGAGATTCCTCCCTATATACTGACCCTTCATGTGTCACTGGAGGTCACCTAGGAAACAGCCCCAGACACTGGGCCATGACTCAAGGCTTAGCTCCCCAAAGAAGAGTCTGTGCTTTTCCACCCCAAGCCCACTGTCCACCTCTACCATGCCTGCTGCCACTTTAAGGCCCTAAAGACCATGCTTTGTGGGCAGCAAACAGGCTTGATAACCCTATCCCCCCACCCCCTGCTTCCAACCTGAATCAGCCTGAATTACAGACATCCAATTTGACTCTACAAACTCGGTTTGAGTTCTGTTGAACTGCTATCCACTCTAACTATGGGACTCCAAACAAGTTACTCAGCCTCTCTGAGCCTCATTTTCCTCATCCATAAAATGGGGCAATAATAACAGCACATACCTCATAGAGCTGTCATGAGAATTAAATTAGTTACTATTTGTAAAGCACTTGGAGGAGTGTCTGGTGATAATAAACACCATCAAGAACTCTACAGATAAGCCACTGTTATAATTGGGAAGATACCTGGACACTGACTTATATGTATCACAGAAAGTTCACTTTATGTAAGAATGAATCTGACATATTATGACAGGGTTTGGCAAATATTACAGGGGTCAAATTCAGCCCATTTTTGTAAGTACGATTTTCCTGGAACACAGCCATGCCCATTCATGGAACGATTGTCTACGGCACCTGGCCCTTTACAGAAAATTTGCTGATTTCCGTGTTATTAGCTTGAATCATATGTAAGTGACCATATTCAATTATGCTTAATCTACAAAATCATCAATTTCATGTGGCTCAACTTAGCAAATCATACTGGCTTATCATGTGTCCTACTGCCTTACCTGTTAAAACAGAGGGCTGTGCTCTAAATCCAGTGATCCTAATAACGAAGTTATGGTCATCATTCATTGAGCACCTACCATGGTCAAGGTTTACCTCAGACTTTCACTACATCCCTGCAAGGTAAATATGACCACCACCACCCCTTGTATAGACAAGGAAATCTGAGGCTCGGAAAGAGGCAATGTGTGAGCTTTGGACTTGACCCAGGTCTCCAGACCCCACATCTGGTATGCTGTCCCCACATAGGGCTCCCCAAGAGGCTGTGGGGAATGAGACCCATCTGAGTAGGACAGGACATGGAGAGCACGAAGACCCCTCATCTCCCCCACTTCTCTGCTGGTCCATCTCCCAGACAGTGCTCTGACCCCATGGTTGATGGGGCCCCATCCTGTGACTTCCCTGCCAGCCTCAGGACAGTGCTCAGAAGCATCTGACTCGTAGTGCGAGCGTCGGGCCGGGCTGGGGACGGGGCAGGGAGCACTTTCAAACATAAGCAAGCTCTCTTTCCAGGACTGGGGGAGCTATTTTTAGCAGCTGCCTAAATTACGGTTTCCCCCTCTGCTCTGGGAAAGGCAAAGAAAGCAAAAGTAAACTGTCTCAGCCCCAGGGTCCCCTCCATGCAGGCTGAGGGGTGGGAGATACAGACACAGGGGAGATGGGGATGAAGAGAAAGAAGGGTCTTTCTGGGAAAGCAAAACTGAAAATTCCTCAATGTGCCATTTCTTGGACTTGGGGGTGTTGTGTGGCAGTTGTGGATTTTCCAATCAGTTTTCTCATTTTGCGAAGTGATAGAACATAGGTTTCTTTGTCTCACCAGGGTAGAAAACAAGGAGAAAATTGCTCTCCTGTGTCCCAGTCAAGCATGCATGCATTCATTCATCTATCTATGCCCTGAGTGACTGTCATGTACAAGGCAATTTTCTGGGTGTTTTGGATGAACCCAACATCAAATCATAGCCCCACTGGGTCTACAGTCTTGCAGGGGGAGGCATGGGCATAAATAGGTCCTGGGCCTAAGCACCCAGGATACCAGGGAGGGGAGGAGGTGCAGGCCTGGGACAGCAGGGAAAGAAAAGGGACTTCTGGCTAAGGTAATCTGCAACATTCACCTGTGGACGTGGCATTGAAGTTGAGTCTCAGAGGAAGGAAAGATGTTGGCGCATCTCATGGGAGGGTCCAAGAAATCATTCACAATGAAAGGTGAGCCAGAGTGAGGACTTGGTGTCAAGAAAAACCCCAGGAGGTGAAGGGAAGCACAGCTGACCTTTGAACCACATGGGCGTTAGGGACACAGACTCCTCCCCTGCCCCCATAGAAAATCCACATATAACTTCTGACTCCCCCAAACGTCATTCCTAATAGTGAGAACCTCAAGAGATCACTTCTTACTGCTATTCACCATTTACTGAAGAGACAAACTGTTCACACGGAGATGATTAGTGTCACACAGCGTTTTTAGTGGATACAACACTTGAGCTCACCGCAATAGCAACAGGAGGTCACTTTGAAATGATTACAGCAGTATAGCATGTACTACAGTTAATTTTATGCAGTTACAATTTAATACGGCATTTTACGTTTGTTTACATTTCTCTCAACAGTGAATGGTGCCATGAATGGTCTGTGTTTGTGCAAGCTTTGATAAATTGTAACTTTTTATGACAGAATTGTGTCTATTTTATGGTAGCATATGATAAAATAGACTAGCATCTACAAAAATTTTATGCATTCATGACATAACTTTTTCTTTTTTTTTTTTTTTTGAGATTTCCAGGCTGTGTAGTTCATCTGCAAACTTTTTTAAATCTCCAAAATTTTCCAATATATTTATTGAAAAACATCCACATAGAAGTGGACCTGTGCAGCTCACATGCGTATTTGTTTGAGGGTTAACTATTGTTTTCCCAGGCTGAAATGTAGGACTTAAAGAGGTGCAGTGGGAAACCAGATCAGGGCCAGATAAAGGAAGGCCTTGAATGCTGGGTAAAGGAGGGTAGCCGCTGAAGGATGGGTGGCTGGCTGATAGGCTGGGATTCAGATCAGAGCTGGGATTTAGACAGGCAATTTCTGGTGGCCCTGATGGAGGGCATTACAGAACATGGGGACATCAGAGGGAAGATCTAGACAGCAGCTCTGTCTGAGTGAGAGTTAATGAGGCCCTGAACTGCTGAGAATGGAGGGAAGGGGATGGATGCTGGAGATGTCATGGAGGGGTGTGCACACTAGCATGTGTGTGAGCTGATGAGGGGGCTTTGGCAAGACATGAACTGGGCACAGAAAACAAGGACTTGGGCTGAGATTGAGTGGGAGTGGTGGGGAGCTCTTTGGGCAACAGCTGTGAAGTAAAAGAGAAGAAGGAATTTCAACACCAAGTTTCTGCTACCCATTAGAGCCAGAGGTCTGGGGCTCCCAGCCAAAGGGAAACCACCCTACACGTGACACGGGTCGCCTCCCCACCTCCTGCTTCCGGGAAGCCAAGCCCCTCCTCCAGTTCACACAGATGGTGCTGTCCTTACTGAAAGGGTGCAGGGGAAAACAGCCTACAGCTTCTTCCTGTGCACTCCTGCACCGGAGCACTCTAACATGCTGAAAACCCACACCATTCAAGGCATCCCAGGGCTGGGAGAAGCTCCCTACGGACCACTCCTCCTGGTCCTCTTCTCCTGGGGTCCCAGCACAAAAGCATTCTGTCCCTCATCAAGGCAGAACCCCGAGGTGTTGCCAGGGCCAGTCAACCCTGGGACCCCAGCTGGGCTGGGCACATGGTCACACTCTGGACCATGGGCCGAGTCTTCCTCAGACGTGGTGCCCCCCTTGTCATCCTGCTAGGCCCTCCCACAGTCCTGCATTCACACCAGAAAAGGCCCTGCGTGTGCCTCAGGGCTCTGCTGGACATAAATCCTGGACAACAGGCACATTCCATCTCTCTAGGGTAGGAGGCAGGGGGAGGGGGACAGGGACTGGGGGAGAGGAGAAGAGGAATTGAGTTGACCCCTAGAAGGCAAATGTGATTGAAAATGTAGACCCAGGTGACCCCTCACCTCCCTTCACTCTTGTTTATACAATTTCATCTGTTCATTCATTCTAATAAATATTCATTGCACACCTAAATACCACGCTAAGGGCTGGAAAAATACCATGGTAAACGAGAGCTTAGTTTGGTGGGGAAGGGGGAGAATTAAGCAAATCAACATACTAAAGTGTGGACATAGTTAGAAGTATAAATGTTTGAGTGTGAGGAAGTTGGTGGAACTCCTTCCCAATGGGCGTTCTATTCCACCCGGGGCACTCTGCTCATCCTAATGGTTTAGTGAATAAGAGAATAAGTGCTGGGAATAATCAGGGTGCCATCCAAGATTCAGGACCAGATGTCCATCCCAGGCTTTATAATATAATAAAAGACTGAAAACACCCAAACTACTAAAACATAGGAGATAGATTAGATAGACAGATGGACATAGAGACATATCTAAGCATGCACGCGTGTGCACACACACACACACACGCACACACACACACACACACACCAGCCTAAAGTGATTATACTTGAGTTGCTGGGGTTTGGGGTTATTTTTCTTACTTTTCCAGATTTTTCCAAATTTCCTATAATGAGCATTTATCCTTTTCATCAGAAAAAAAAATGATGTTCTTTTTAAAAGAAGATAAACCATAGACTACAAACGAGGAGGCTTAGGATTGAATCTGGTCTCTGCCCTTGCAGGCTACCTGGGACAAGAGAGCATAATTTCTTTGAACCTTGTTGGTAAATGACCAGGGCAAACCACATGCTCTCCAGAGCTTCTTCCACCCCTGACACTAGGCTCTGTGCCACAGACTACATGAAGTGCTAAATGATGCCGGTTCAACTGGATCCTATCCCCTGAGCTCCCATTAGTTCATCATTCACTCATTTGCTCATTCTTTCAACTATCACTGTTGTCGACACTCCCTCCATGCCCGGCACTACTCTTGGTCCTGGGGGTGCAGGGGCAGCTAATGAAACAGACACAGCTCCTCCCCTCACAAAGTTCTGTCTCCCAAGCTCAGGGTCTCCTTCCACTGCTCTTCTCTTCCATCCCTAATGCCCTATTCCGTTAATGATTCTTGCCACCACTTTTCCAAAATGTCTCGGGTACATGTGTTTCATTCCCAAACACCACACTCCAGACCTGATCCAATCCCATGTAGTCTCATGCTGGGCCCAGTGCTGACCCCGCATGTCTCCCCCTTCTTGGCATCCTACAAACAGTTTTTGACTAATGTCTCCAGGAGCACCTCAATCTGCATCCCTTGGTTCAGCATCCCTCAGAGTTCCCAGTCTAAACTGAAAGCCACCTGCTTTAAATATTAGGTTTGGCCATTTGGTGGGACTCACAAATTCCATACCAACCAAGCCTTGAAATCTGTACACCCTACAGGCCAGCAAGGACATGGAAGAACTGGAACTCTTGCACCAAACGGTTTGGCCATTTCTTAAAAAAGTTAAACATACGCCTCCATGTGACCTGGTTGTTCCAATCCTAGGTATTCACCCAAGAGAAATGAAAGCATATGCCCATATAAAGTCTTATTCATGAATGTTCATAGCAGCTTTATCTGTAATAGCTCCAAGCTGGAGACGCCCAAATGCCCATCAACAGGTGAATCCATAAACAAAGTGTATAGTTATCCATATAATAGAATATTATTCAGCATTAAAAAGGAAAAAAAAACTATTGATACATGCTACATGTGGATAGAGCTCAACATAATTATGCTAAGTAAAAAAAAAAAAACAGAGGCAAAAAGTATTCATACTATATAATTCTGTTTATCTAAAGCTTGAGAAAATGTGAACTAATCCATAGTGACTCAAAGCAGGTGGGTAGTTGCCCACGGAGGCAGTGGAAGGTAGGCAGGGAGGGGATGGATTTTAAAAGGGCATAATGGAACTTTTGGGGATGATGAACATGTCCACAATCTTGATGCGGTAGGGGATTCAGAGGTGTATACATAGGTTAAAACATATCAAATTATGTACTTTAATTACATAAGATTATTGTATGTCAATTTACCTCAATAAAGTTATGAAAAACAAACAAAACATGTCCATTTACAGCCTCATACCACCAAACCACCAAGGGCTCTGGCCACTACAGCTGGTTACTCTCTAGAAAGGTATTAATATTATACGCTTCTGTAAAGATTCTAGGAAAAACCCGAGGGGTGGGGGATGGGAACAAGGAATTCCCAGCCCCAGGCCCAAACCTCAGCTGATATGGTCTCATCTTTTAGGAGGCAGGGTAGTGGTACTGTAAAGAGTATATACTTTCATTAAGTCTGTGGTTACATTACTTAGTCCCTAAAAGCCTCATTTCCCTGTGGGCACATGGATGCCGAAGCCCACCGTGAGCACCAAATGGAAGGGCACAGATCATGTGTCCACACAGCACTGGGTACATCACAGGCCCTCAAATTCTGTTCCCTCTTCATCTCCCAGCCCCAGGCTGCTCATAGTGGTGGCTAAGGTTCAGAGCTCAGACCATGAAAGCAGGAGAACTGAGGGTCTCCCAGGAGCCAAGTGAGGAGGGGGTTAGAAACCCAGTGAAACACAAACAAGCACAAACCTGATTCCATGTTGAAGTCTCTGGGGGTAGGGCTGAGTTGACAGCAGCCTAGGGCCTCTGGGTGGGTAAAAATAGGACACTCGAAGCCTGGGTTACAGTCCTGGAATTTGTTAGAAGCAGAAGAGACGCTGAGGGGTTTGAGAACAGTGGCCATGACATGGAGTTTTCAGGACAAGGGATCGGGAGGGATGTGGATTGAGTAGGGTGGAAAGAAGGAGATACCTGACCCCGGTACACTACACAAGCAGGTATAGGAAAGGACCAGAACTGACCAAAGGAGAAAGGGAGAGAAGAAATTGATGTGTGTGAGTGTGTGAAAGGGTTTGACTCTGTGATGCAGAGGTGGCTGTGTGGGATGGTTATGTGTGATATGCGTGGTGTATGTCGTTATCTGCGTATGTGTATTTCTGGTGTGTGTGTATATATGTGTTCATCTCCAGGAAACAAATACATTGGATTCTACTGACTTTCAAGTCTGAGCAGAGAGAAGACCCAGTTAGCTTCCCAAAGTACATAAGCAGAGGAAACAGCAATACCACTGAAAATCAGCCCCCTTAGTTTATAAGAAGCTACCCAAGCCTGACAGGCAGGAATTCTTACTGTGGGGAATGCAGTATCTTGTCTTCAGTTCCCCATACACCGCACTATGGCCTGGGAGGAGAGACCCATCCAA
The DNA here is from genome assembly GCF_054177405.1 of Leptonychotes weddellii. NCBI lineage: Eukaryota > Metazoa > Chordata > Mammalia > Carnivora > Phocidae > Leptonychotes > Leptonychotes weddellii. Next base: position 29,777,306 of record NC_138376.1, on the reverse strand, counting down.
AAGATGCTTGCACCTGCCAGGGACCAGAGACCAAACACTCACATTCATCATCTCATTTCATCTCAAGACAACCCAGCGAGCTCAGGATTTTTGATGGAGGAGGACACTGAGGTTCAAAGCTAAGAGGGGATGACTCCCAGAGTGGGGCTCTTTCCTGTCACACACCATCTCATCCCAGTTTCGATTCTGCTCCAGGTGTGTGTGCACGTGCATACACATGTACACGTCTATCTGTGTATATGTGTTTGTGCATATGTGCGTGTCTAGCAGATGTAACTGGGTTTCCTTTGGGGATATATTACAATAGGGCATACACTCCCTCTGCCTCTGCTGTTTGAAATGTATCCCCAAACTATTTCATGCGCCACACTCTTACAAGATAGATATTCAATACATTTCTAGAAAGAGGGATACTAACATTCATTAAAAACTAGGTTGGACTCAAACTTCCACATTTATTTTTACTTAATTATCCTGCAAAGATGATATTGTGATCTGCATTTTTACATATAGGGAAATTAGGGCTTAGAGAAGGTCAGCAACTTGCCCAAGTTCGTAAAGTTCGTAAAACACATGAGTCTCAGTTTGGTCGATTCCAAAACTCAGACGCAGCCCTCCTGCGGCACAGAGATGGCAGGGTGTATAAACAGTCGGCGCCCCCACAGCCATGGCGGCCTCCTGCGGTGCCCTGTCCCTTCCCCATCACCCCATGCCTACTCTCAGGGGACAACGCAGCACTACTTGTACAGAGAAACCCTGTCCCCCGGCCACAGACAGCAACCCGGCCCATTATCTTACCACACACACTGAGTCACAGAAGGGTCCAGGCTGTCCCTCCTCTAGGTCAACCTCTTGGGTGCGTGAGCTGGCCACTCTCAGAAGAGCCCCCTGCTTGCCTTATGTCTCTCCTGTTGTTGTCCTGAATCTTTGATAATTTTTGAACAAGGAGCCTTGCATTTCCATTTTGCACTGGGCCCTGCAAATCATGCAGCTGGCCCTGCCCATCTTCTCTGGCAGCCAGCTCAGGGAGCCTTTCCCAGGAAGAGCAGCCCAGCCAGCCACTCCCTGTGTGTTTCCAAAAATGTTACCCACAGTCCCTGAATGGTCAGGACGGAACAGAGACGAGTTACTTTAGTCTGGAGTGGCTTCCTGCCCGAATGGCCTTGATGGGCAACTCAGGAACCGCTAGACTGTTCCTCGCCCCATCTCTCCTCTGTATCCCACCTCACCTCTCCACTCCACCACATCCCCTGGTTTCCAACCACGCTGTCCTTCTCCTCCTTAAATGCACCAGTGCTCACGGGATTGAAATTCCCAGAGAGCATGGACATTTCCGCTCATATCCCCAATTCCCCCCACGGGGCTCTTTCAGCACGCACAGCAGGAACTTGATAAGAGTGGATGGATTTAAATAAATGGCAGTATTTCCTGAATTCTTGACCCTATCATAAGACATATCAGTGTGATATTATATTACACGTACACAAAGATTGTATGTCCTTCTGCAATGGGATAAATACTACATGCAAGAGACTGTGTTAGTTCCGACTCTGCTCATTCTCCATTTGGGCTCACAATATTTCCCCCATCCCATCATCCCCATGCCCGTCTCTGCTTCCTCCCTCCTCTCCCCGCCCCCCTGCAGATCCTACCTTCTTCGGTCAGGCTTCCTGATCATCCTAACCTACTGGAATTCTCCAAAACACATTCTGAGCACTCTTTTCTCTGTTTATAGGACACTTCATCATATACCACTACAAGGCACCCCATGTTATTTGATTTCCTGTGTTACCATAAATTTTTTACACCAATGAACTTTTCCCCTTATCTAGGCTCTGAGCCCCACAGAAATGGTTCTTGGTACAGTGCCATGTATGTTGTAGGTCCTCTCCCCGATGGAAAGACATCTAATGACAGTGGGTGGAAGTGGGGCAGAAAAAGAAGAGAAAGTTATGAATTCCCCAGAAGCAAATCCTCATAGCAAACCCAATAAACTCAGGTACTTCGATCCTTTCTCTTCTGGAGTCCACTGAAGGTCAAAGGCATCGAGACCTTGGCCAGACACCCTCAAGAGGTGTCTCAAGTGACACTCAGCCAGAGGCAAAGGTATGCTCCTTTATAAACCTGCATGGTGAAATCACATCTTGGCATTCCCAGACATTTTCATTTCTGTTTGTGGCTGTTTTCTCCCTCCTTCCTGCAAACGAAAGGCATCTTGCATAAAAGGCATAAGAGATATTTTTCCCCTCTATGCTTTGAGGAATGGGAGATTTCCTCCAGGGAAATGGAGACCCTGACTCCAGGACTTAAGGTTCCAGAAGCCAAGCCACCCCTCCCAACAGCTACAAGCCCTGGGAGCAGTCTTTGTGTGGACTCTCCCATTTCGAAACCACCTTTCTTTGACCTTGACATCCCTGCAAGCTCTGCCCTGATTCTCTCCACCAAAGGGGCTTTATGGACCCAGCAGGGCACCTCATCTGCCCCCTTAGTGCCCAGTAATGGAGGCCCATGACCCACCTCCCCTTGGAACTGCACTTCTGGGTACCTCTTCCTTCCGTCCTGTCACTCCTCCAGAGGCCCTTTAACCCGTTCTCCCTCCTCCTGGTGTTTCAGAACACAAATGCTGACACATTGCCCCACGCTCCAGGCTGCTCTCATGCCTCTGATTTCAACCAGCTGCTTCCCCCTGTCTGGAGCAGTTTCTCTCTGGCCCTCCCCAGGCTCCTGGCCACTCACAGGGCAAGCCTCGCTCCCTTCCCCACGGGTGTGGCTTAGGCACCCCTCCCTGGCATCCTGCGTCTCTCCCACCATCAAGCATCGGACAGACCTGCTATTGCTTCCTGAGCTACGGTCACTGTCACTGGGCTGTGACCTTCTTTGGGTCGGGGACAGTGCCACACAGTTTATCAGGAACCCACATAGAGCCTGACACACAGCAGGCTCATATCTCAGATCTCCATCCTTCTCTCTTAGCCTTTCTCCCTCCAAACAAACCTTACATGTCCTTATTTCAGACTAATTTGGTGATGGTCACCCCCAAATCCACCTCTCCCCAGTCTCTGCCTCCATATGTCCAGCTCCCCACATCTCTGTTTGGATGTGCTCACACAATCCCACCAACTTCCTCTCAAAGGGACTTCATCTCCCTTCAGGCCACCCTGGCTTCTTGCTGTGAAGGACACCACAGTCCTGAGGTCCAAAACTACAGAATCATCCTTAACTCTTCCTTTGTCTTGAGCACTGCTGCATGCCAGCATTTTATATGCATTATCTCAGTTATCACAACAAACCCCTGGAAGTAGATATTCGCATCCTGATTTTACAGAGGAGGCAATTGCGGTGGTGGTGATGGTGGGGGGTGGTCTCTGAGAAGTCAAGGGACCTGCCCAAGGTCACAAGCACATAATCCACTGAGCCGGGATTGGAGGTAGGTTTTGACCATTTGTCCAGAGCCTCTGTTCTTCCCTACAACATACGTGCACACACACTGTTCTCTCCTCTACTTTATAAATTAAATCACTCTCAACAATGCCCAGTCGAGTCTACCTAGAAATGCTTCCTGCATGAGCCCTTTGCTCTGCTATGGGGACGCTCAGACGTGGTCAGACACACAGGGTGCGGCCATGTGGTCACAGAGTCGGGGTGAGCATCCCAGTCCTGCATGTCTGGCCGGCAGCATTGACCTCGCCTCACGCTCACTCAGTAAGCTGGTACTTGCTCTAAGCTTGGAACCGGTTCTTCAAGGCACCACCCTTTCTTACTGGTTTGGTTGGTCCCCAGCCCAGGCTGAGCCTGAGCCTGAGCCCTTTCCTCAGGACTCCACCTGCGCCCTGCTCGCACCCTCTTCTTGGCCTCGGGCCAAAACCGCCAACAGGCTCCCTGCTAGGAGCACATCGTGGGTTCTCATCTCTCTTCCCTCGATTTCGCTCTTAGTTTGCCCACTCTGAGCAGATCTCCAGTGACAGCCCACCCTAAGGGGCTTAGCAAAAATGCACGTTCCAGGGCCTTGCTCTCAGAGTTTGAGTCAGCAAGGACCCAGGAATCTGCATTCTAACAAGCTTCCCGAGTGACCGGGGATGCAAGGAGTTTAATTCTCTCTAGGTTCTCTTACCTCCTCTTACATCAGCATCTGTACCAAACTTCTTCACAATTCACCCCTTCTCTCCCGAGCTGTGATCAAATCCTCCAGGGTCTCCTCACACCTCACTGTATAGTAGAATCACAGGGCCCACTGGAAACTATCAACACCTGGATCCCAGCCAGAACCAACTGAAACAGAATCTCTGGGTGGGTGCCGGGGAACCACTAGGGTGAACGCTCATCCCGCTTTACCCCAAGATTATCCTGGTTTTAATAATTGAAGTCCCACATCACAGAGGGCCTCTCAGTCCTGAGAAAACTGGAACAGTAGGGACCCTATCAGCTCTGGCATTTGTAAGTCTCCCTAGGTGATTCTAATTTGCCAAACACTGGAGGACAACTGGGTCAAGAGGTGTCTCTCTCACTCAGCCAACCACCCCAGGGCACTCCCTAAACCCAGAGTTCACCTGCCTTTTGTTTTCATTTAACTTGGGTGATCTCAAAATGTGCCTCTAGACCAGGGGCATCCCATTACCTGGGAACTTGTTAATAAAAAGGTGGAGCCAATTCTAAATCATTTGCTCTTCTCCCAGCTGCAGTAGATCCTTAGTGAGTCCCTACTGAGAGTCAGTGGCATTAACTCATTCGGTGAAGTGGGGTTTAAGGAGTTAACTGTCAGGCATGAGAGGGCTTGGTGGTGGAGGTGGTTTGAGGCTGGGGGGTCAGTTCCTGGGGATGTGTAGTGGTGCTCAGACGGGGCTTGGCTTTGATTCAGATGCAACAAATGTTTACTGACCACTAACTAACCAGCTGGCTTGTTCATGCCAGTTCATTAAATTCAATACTAACTCTGTCGAATACATGGTGTTGGATAAAACCTGCCTCGTCTTGCTCGAGCTCAGGACCATTTGAAAAACTGATGCATGAAGCTGACAAATGGAGGTCACAGTATCAGCCATGCTTGGATAAAGCTGTCCAAGTATGTGGCTTTGTATCTCTGATCAAATGGACTGCCTAATATTCCACGCAGTGAGGCCAGCTCCTAGGTGCAGTCACTGGCATAGAGGGTTGACCGTGGACCCCCCATAGGAGTGGGCTCCTGACCTCATCCCCCAGAACTGGTCAGAAGCACCTACCCTGCAGGCAGCAGAGCCCAGAAAGGGGCGGAAGTATTGGCAGGCCCAGCTCATAACTTCTTCTAGAGTCACTGGTTAGAGATGCCTCGCCTCTTCCCTTGAGGAAGTGATGGAGAGGATGAGGTCTGCGAGTGAACAGCCAGGGCTGTCCCCTTCCTTCTCCCCCTGCACAATAGAGCCACTCATACCCTCACCCCACCCCAGAGATGCTGGCCTGGTCTGCAGAGGGAGCCAGGCACTGATGTCTTATAAAAGTGTCCCAGGTGATGCTGAGGTGCCATCAGGATTATGTAACCACCCTGGGGAGATCCTCTCCTGGAAACGAGACGCTAGAGATATCCCCTCTAAGGGTTGGATTGTTCCTATCTCACAATCAGGGAAACAAGTGCTCAGGAACATCTTGCCCCATATGCCCTGAGCATATAGTATAGGATGAGTAATGGCAGTGAATGGATCTGCTTTCTCCAAATATTGGTGGACTTGAGGGCTTTCAGCCAGTTTGGATCAGATCAGCTAAAGCAGCAGTTCTAGAATCTCATGGGGGGCTTGTTAAAATGCAGCTTACTGAGCCCTACCCCCCACGAGTCTGATTCAGAGGGAGGGCTGTGTAGCTGTGGGAAGAGAAGACATAGGCCGATTTGGTCTCCAGCCATGGCTTTGTCACCAACTAGCAGGATGACCTTGCCTGACTCACCCAAACCTCTCTGAGGCTCAGTTTCTTCGTTTGTCACACAGACATCCCAGAAGTAATGACCTCATGTGTTTCTTAGGGACTTACAGGGGACACACAAAGCTATTCGGGTGGTGCATGGCCCATGGTAGGAATGGGGATAAACTGTAGATGTTAATTATTATTTGTAGATATTGTTATGTAGGGATGGCTCCTTTGAAAAGACTGGGAGGAGGTTTTGGATGCAGGCGAGAATACCAAGAGGCAGAACACCAAGGAGAGAGGGAGCCAAGGCTTAGAGGATGCAGGGAGGGGGGCCAGAAATGGAGCTTAAGCCAGTGCACAGAAGTGCCAGAGGATGGGGGGCTGCTACGGATCTGGCTGAGAGAGGGGCTGGGATTCAAAGGCACCCAAAATAGAACTTCCTTCTCTCCAAACTCACGATTTACTCCACCCCTCACCCCCATCTCTCTGGGCCATACTCCACATGCCTCTGTCCAGGCTCATTCGTTAGAACTGCCCCCCCCCACCGCACCCCCCACCCCCTGCCCTAGGGACTCAAGGAATCTTAGCAATGTGTCCGATTCTTGTGCTGGAGAAGAAGCAAAATAAAAGGGGGGAAATTCTCTCTCTAGGCCTGTGTCTTTGTAGGACTTCCCACAGCCCCTCAGTGCTCCTCTCCCCCAGGAGATGGCCGTCCCGAGTCAGCATCTGGGTAGAAGTATCCAAACTGGGGCACCTGGGTGGCTCAGTCTCTTAAGCGTCTGCTTTTGGCTCAGGTCATGATCACAGGGTCCTGGGATCAATTACCACATCCAGCTCCCTGCTCAGGGGGGAGCCTGCTTCTCCCTCTGCCCCTCCCCACCACTCGTGGTCTCTCTCTTTCTAAAAAAAAAAAAAAAGTATCCAAACCAACAGGAACCCCAATGGCCTGCCTCCCTTCATCCAACCATGAAGCTGCTTCCACCATCTCTGCCAACCCATGCCCCTTCCCTCTCTCATAACCAGACTCAGTGCTCATCTCCCCGAACTTCCCATAGGATTGTAAGCTTCTCCCTCCATATATACACCCATTCCTTCCATCCATTCCACAAAGATTCACCGCACACCTACTCCATGACCAGGTACCATGCCAGACAGTGGGGATTCCAAGGTGAAGGCACAGTCGCTGCCCTGCTGTGGGCTGAGGAAGAGAGCACTAGATCTGGAGATCATGTGGTCAGAAGGAGAAAATGGGGCTCCTTGTCATGCTCTTCAAGTTCATGCTCATGCTCTTCAATCCCCTCTTCCACTGTGATAAGAGGCCTCCCAGCCCCTTGTGGGGTGCGCAAAATCTTCCTCCTCTCTCTCTCACACACACAAAACACACCAAAGAAAACACGCCCATATCAGACACAGATAACACACTTCATGGTTCCATGTTGCTCTCCATCCTATAGATTTTAGAAATTTGTCTGAGCCTCAGTGCAGGTCTTCTTCAGTAACTGCCCTGACCCCTCTATCAGGCAACTTAACTTAATTGACCTGCTTGGATGTCCCAGGCACTGGAGATACAGAGAAGAGTAAAATATATTCCTGAACACCTAGAGATCCAAGTCTAGTGGGAGAGCCAGACACTTAAACAGACAGTCATAACACAATATGGGACACTCAAGCAAGACATTATGATGTGAGCAGAAAAAGGCATCTAATACATCCCAGTTGTTGACAAGGAGGATACCAGGAGAGGCTTCCTGGAGGAGACAATTAAGAGAAGAGTAAGTCTGAAATCGAGCCTGTGCGTTGGCTAAATTGCATTTCAGGCCATCTCAATCACTTCCCACTGATTGCTCCCATCCCTTCCTTGCCCCTCCATCTCTGAATGCCCAGGACACTGGGGCTTTTGGAAAAACGAATTCATGTGCAAATGGTGTGTTTGTGGGTAGATTTTCTCCCTCCTTTTATTTAGAGTTAACGTTATAATACCAAGGACTACTTATGTAATAAAAGCTAAATTTATAGAGCAAGAAACTATTTTCCCTGGCTATTTTTAAGTGATGCCCAGATACCCGCCTTCGTCTTTCAACTCCAGTGCAAACAAAGGCCAGAGCGGAGTTTTCAAATGTGGCACTACTGTCCTTGCTAGCTGGGAACCAGCTCCTGGCAGCCCGAAAAGGGCAAAGGATTCAGCAGACTGGAGGGCTGAGAGTCAGAGCTGTCCCAGGCTCTGCAAAGGAGGAGCTCGGCTACGAGTCAAAGGCCTCTTTAACTCAGGAAGCAGAGTGGGGAGGAGGTTGTCACCCCACACTTTGGTCAAGCACAGGGATCCAAACAGGTAGTGAAAATCCTTGTTCGTGTCAAGACTGAAGGAGAACAGAAAGATGTAGGTTTTTATGTGCATAGGAACAGGAGATAATCAGAAGCCCGAACCCCCCTTGCTAACGTGAATTGAGATTTCCTCTGATTCGAGGGGTCTGCCCTGATATTTACCCGTGACTGAGTTGACTGAAGCCAATCCCCCTTTCTCTGGGGATTTTACCAATTATTCAAGGGGCTATATTTTATTTCACTGAGCGCTGGCTGAAGAACATTGGCCCCAAGACTCCTTTCTGAGACGCAGCAAAGACCTTAGGGATAAGATGGAGTCGAGAATCTAGAATTTTACCTTCCAAACTTGGCTCTGTCGTTAACTAGCTATAAGACCTTGGGAAAGTTAACTTCTCTGAGTCTCACCTTTTTCATCTGTACAAAGAGAATATGACAGGACGTACCCCGTAACATAGTCATGAGGAGTAACCGACAATTCAGGAATAATACTGCATGTCTGATCCACAGTATTTTACAAGGAAAATATTTAAAATATTTCCTAATATATTTTGCCCCTGGGAAATCCAGGTGTTTCATTTTTTTTCCCTTTCCTTTCTCTTGTACCCTTCTAATATCAGAGCTAAGCCACAACCTTCTTTCCCCCAGGCAAAGAACACACAGAGAGCCCCCAGAACACAAACGTCAACAGAGTTAGAAATGGCTGCCAAGAGGTAATGCTGTTTTCTCCAGTCAGGAATTGAGAAGAAACCTTTCTAGGACTGGGAGGGAAATTAAGCCAATGGCCAAGATTTCACTACTCCCTTCCCCACCAGCGGGGTGGGGAGAGGGACATGATTAGAAATGACCCAGTGACTCAGAGAATCCCAGAACAGGGAAATGTATGCCCCTTGGACAAGCCCACCCTTCAGCGGGGCTCAGAGCAACATGGGAAGCATTGCATGGACCAGGGGCTGCCCTCAGGCCCACCTATCTAGAGTCCCCACATCCCGAAAAGAGCTGGACACTCAAGCCCTCCAGGGACAGGTGGGGGTCCCAGGAGAGCCAGGGGGCCTGAGGAAGCCAAAGCTTCAGCAGCAGGCACCAGGTCCCCCTTCAAAAGCACCGGGGACAAGATCAGACGTGGCCCCTTCAGTGGATTTCAGCACAGGAGCTCCACATGCAGAGGGGACACAGAACACATCAGGGGAGATCAGCAGGGGCCCTGTGGCTCCACAGGGAGACACCTTCCCAGGGAGTCCGAATTGGGATCTCACTGGACCGTGAGCCATGGTGTCACATTAGAACAGGCTAAAGTACCTTTATTAATCAAGCTAAGATTTTTATAGCAAGTGACCAATTACAGGAAATAATTGGTTTTCCCTGCACGTGGGCATTGTATATATTTTCACCTCCCATTTCAGTAAGGCTTTGGCCAATATTAGCTATCATCATCATCATCATCAACAAAATAAGTTATTCTCAGATTGACACAGAGGGAGGGAAGAGGAGGGCAAGAGCAAAAACAGCCCTACTTGTGTCAGATCCAAGTCTTAGCAGGGCTGAGGGTGGCTGGCTGGAGGTGAGGGGCAGGGAGGGGAGGCGAAGAGCAAGGTGCAGCTTTTGGGCCTTACCCCTCACCAGAGTATTTCCCCTCTCCTGTTCTTATTCTCTGCAAACGACTCAAACCCTCCCCTTTCACCCAGGTTTACCGCTAACGAATCTCTCCTCTACTCTGTCCTTTCCTCTGTACCCCCTGGTCTGTGAGGTAGGGGCTACAGGGCTCCTCCCCTCCCCACCTGCCCCTGGCCACGGTCAGGAGCCAGAGCTGGGGAGTCAGGCAGCCTGAGCACAGATCCCAGCACTGCATCTCATTTGCTGTCATCTCTGACAAGTTCCCTGTGCCTCAGTGTCCCCCTCTGAGAATGAGAATCACAGCCCCATGCTTCAAAAGGTTACTGTGGGGGTTAAATAGTGGGCTTGTCTACACTGATGAGGGAGTGCCTGGCCCCTGGCGAGCACTGTGTCAGCATCAACAACTGCACACTTTCTCAAGGAGGTTTTCCATGACCATTCGAAATAACCCTTCTCCCTCCCTTTTTCCGCATAGAGTTACTACCTTGTGAAATTCTGCTACTCTTTTATTATCTCTCTGTCCTTGAGACATTTTTGTTCATCATCCATTGCTATATCCACAGGGCCTAGAATCACCACCTAGCACATAGTAGGTCTTTGTAATAAAGAAGGAATTCCTATGAAACTTTACTAACTTATCACCTTAGGCAGATCATGGAACTCCACATGCCTCAGTTTACTCATTGGAAAATGGGGTCGGTGCACATATCCCCAAACTGATGTGAGGATTAAATGAAGTACCATTTGTGACTATGCCCACTCCAGCCCTGGGTACATGACGGATGGATGCTGGCAGATCTTGGAGGACAGTCTCAGCCTGACTCAGGCAGGGCCTGCAATGGTGAATTCCAGACTCACTTCCCCCCATGCGAGGCAAGGCTGGCTGGCAGGACCACTGGCAGCCGTCCAGGTGAAGGATAAATGTCAGAGGTGGGTGTCTGAGGGGCTGTCCTGGTCCTGATACGGGGTTTTGACCCAGGCAGCTGGAGTCTCTCCCCACCCCCTGCTGCTGAGAGGTACGGCCTGGGCCTGCAGCTTCTGGGAGCCAGTGCAGGAGCTGAGCGGTGGGAACCTCCACCCGCCTGGGTCCCACGCCACAGCCTGGCCTTGGGGGAGGTGGGCCCGAGGCCTGGACTCGCTTCCCAGCCACTCCCGGGTGGCCTGTTCTCCCGCTGGCCCAGCTGCGCTGACTGAACCCGAGGGCTATAGGGGCAAGTCTGTCCCTCAGCACTGCCTGGTCCCCACACACACACGAAGAGGAAGACACAGGCCTTAGCACAAGGAGGGCATGGCATTCAGAGCCCAGCTCTGTGAGCCCTGCAGCCCACCTGCCTGCCCAGCCTGCAGGAGGGAGTGTGTTCAAAGGCAAAGTCACGGAGGGGACACTGTGAAGAGACGGTTTCCACCAGAGGTTTCCTGCTTTTCCCATTTCTCACAATTCCCCAGCTTTCCAGCAACTTCCCCTAGTGTCCATCCTTCTGACAACTGACCCAGGAAGAAATGAAAACAGACACACAAGCTTAGCATGGATGGTGAAGATGAGTACGTGGAACCCAGCATCCATCCCCTGGATTCATTCATTCCACAATCACATACAGAAATTCCACCCTGTGCCAAGTGCGGCCCACTGGGGGATATGGTGGTGAATAAAACAGACCTGCTCATCAAAAGCACTCTTAGTCGGGGAAGGGGTTACAAGGGGTGAGCAGGTCAGGGAGGGGTAGTGTGCAGGGTAGAGCTACACAGGGCATGGTGTATGAATAGGTGAGGGGTCTCTAACTCAGCCTGGCGAAGGAGGCAAAGCCAGGAATCTAGGAAGGGTGATACCACAGTGGTCTGGCAGGCAGCATCTTGCGGGAGAATATAGGAGCTAATGAATGAAGAAACAACATCCTTCACCAGGGCATCGGCTCGGAATCTGCAGGGGACACTCTCTGAGTGATGGTGGCCTTAACTCCCATTCCCTCAGTCTTCAGGGATTTTCACTAGAAAATAAGCTCTCCAAGGGACCCTTGGGTGGCTCATTTAGTTAAGTGTTTGACTCTTGATTTCGGCTCAGGTCATGATTTCAGGGTGTAGGATCGAGCCCCACCTCAGGCTCTGCGCTCAGTGCAGAGTCTGCTTGTCCCTCTCCCTCTGCTCCTACCCCCACTCTCTCAGGCTCTCAAATAAATAAATAAATAAAATCTTGCTGCCACTCTGGAAAACAGTATGGAGGCTCCTAAAAAGTTAAAAATAGAACTACCCTATGACCCAGCAATTGCATTACTAGGTATTTACCCAAAGATACAAACATAGTGATTGAAAGGGGCACATGCATCCCAATGTTTATGGCAGCAATGCCCACAATAACCAAACTATGGAGAGAGCCTGGATGTCTATCAATAGATGAATGGATAAAGAAGATGTGGTATACACACACACACACACACACACACACACACACACACACAGGAATATTACTCAGCCATCAAAAAGAGTGAAATCTTGCCATTTGCAATGATGTGGATGAAACTAGAGGGTATTACGCTAAGTGAAA